>NC_071355.1:38320198-38634948 GCF_943734655.1 Sabethes cyaneus
TTATGTATTCCGCACCCGGGACGGCGCCGTCCACGTCTTTCAGCTTCACCCGGGTATGGTCAACTGGAAAAGAAAAAATAAAAATAAAATAAATTTATTCAAGTATTTTCAGTCATTTTTCTGATTAAAATCATATCATTCATAGGTACAGCCAAACAAAGAACTCCCACAACAAGGAAACGATCATCTTCGCAATATAACACAATGCAACGGATCAAATCTGACGGACAACCAGCGAGCCGCATGTGCACTCGGCTCGATTCTTTACGTTTATCAGCTCAGTTTTTGCGAGCACGAGCTACGGCAGGGGAACATTAATTTTCACTGAAGTTTTTATTAAGTTGACGTGACACGGCAACGATGGCTACGATGGCGTGAATGGCCGCCGGCCAGCCAGAGGTAAAGTGGGCGCCTTCATTATGCCAGGCATGTAGCACCTCTCGGCTTCGGTCTCGGATCCAAGCGCCGCAGCAGCGAAACTAATTCAAGAGAATCATGCCGCGCCAATCGCCATCGTCACAATAATGTAGTCAAAGTGGAGTCAATCTGTAGTAGGTAAGTCGAGTGTGGCAGCTAAGCAAGCAGCAGACTGAGACGGGTTGTGATGTAGGAAAAATGACGGGAAATAAATCTTAAAGTTTCGCACTGTCGTCGTCGGGGGCTGCTTGTTTGGTTTGACACCCGGAGGTGCAGGGCAAGGAAAGTGATCAGACACGAACGATGAATAAAAACAAACAATAATAAAATACAAATAAAAATTAATGTACAGGTCGGATTTTATTGAAAAATGTTACTTCCGTAAAAAAAAACAACGACCAATCGCACTAGGTAACAGAATGCGGTTGTGGAATGGAAAGAATGAGCATTATAACTGGACGAAGTGGAAGTGCCTGCGCCTGACTTGGCGTTAAGCGCAAAGATTAAATCAAACGACAGCGCTGCAGTAGCGGTGAGTGGCGACGAAGTGCACTTGGCACGACCGTTTTAGGGTTCATGGCTGAGGAGACATTGATTGAAAAAAATAAATCTTTTGCGAAATATTTGGTGTTGTACGAATCCAAGCTGACACTAATCTGTTATGTGAGAATTATTGTGCTCGTTTTTAAAATAATTAATTAAAAACAAGATGCTTCATCGTAGCGAAAAATAGTTTTCTTTGCCTTTAGGTATCTGTCCTAACTAAACTTTGTCTACTCTTAATGCTTATGACTGAGCTTCAAAATAACTACAGTTTTTCAACACTCTTACATATATAGATTCTGTAGATTCGAACAAAGGGAGTGTTTTGAAAAAAATAGCACTAGTAAGAAGCAAATTACAAATTACCACAATAGAATGAAATCTTCGTTCTCACCAGGTGTTGTCAGTGTTACGGTTGGTTGGTACTATGTGGTACTTCAGAGCATTGATTTCAGATCTACGGATTTATCAGCAGTTCTTCGGATTTAGAAATTTTCTACTGACCTACGGATCAAGTGCTCGTATCCGCGGATTTTCATAAACTTCACAGAAATTGTTGAAACTTTGTTTAAGTTACAAAATTCTTGTTGTATTTGCATTAATTAGATTTAATCTTATTACGCAATAAGGCCATTACAAATATTTAAAAAAGTTTTTGTCCCTCCGGTGTTGGGCCACCGAAGGGGGGGGAGTGGCCGAAAAAAAACAAAGAGAATTCTTTAATCGGGCAAAAAAATTGGATTTTAGGCATTTTTCCTTAAAGCTTAAACGTGAAAACTAAATCTATTCTTGCTCTTAATAAATACGTTGTTATTTTTCATGCAAAAATCTACGAACAAAAAGACAAAAACGAAAGAAAATTTCGGAAATTTCGGAGTTTCGGAAATTCCACTGTTTGAACTTCCATTTCTATTTCGTGCTAGAAGCGTTAACTCAACTCGTACACTTATTTTTCGAGTTTTTCAGGCTGTAGAGCCCACAGACAATTGATTTTATAAAAAAAAATTAACTCATATGCTACAAATTATTTTTTGCCCCCCGATTTTTCAAGCCAATTTCCAAGGGGTCGACAAAAACTTTGAAAATGATTTGCAATTGCCTAATCGAAAACTAATAAATATTTAAGCTTCTAGAAACAAGGCGACAAAACTTAACCTAAAATACGAAGAAAAGACAACGAAGGTGGCAAAAACGACAAAAATGCGATAAAAAATAAAAAAAAGTTATGAAAAGATGACGAAAACACGATGAAAACTTGACAAAAAGACATCGAAAAACGACAAAAAACACGACGGAAACGTCATGAAAATGCGTACAAAGATACCAAAACAACAACAAAAATACCAAGATCATGGCAAAAAGAGGTTTAAAAAGATGAGAAAAATACAAAAACGAAGAAAAGAGGCCAAAACAGTAACAAAACAGCCCAACGCAAGAACAAAAACACGACAGAGAGATGACGAAAAGATGACGAACACAAAAAAAGACAACAAAAAGATACCACCAAGACGAAGAAAGGGCGTCGAAAAAACAATACAACGAGGAAAAGAAGCCAAAATAGCGACAAAGAGACATGACTAAATACGACAAGGTAAGCAAAAAATACGACAAAAAGACGTTTAAAAGTGACAAAATAAAAAGACGATAAAAACGGCAAAATCCGATGAAAAAACAACAAAAATGTTAACAGCAGAATTCAAAAAAAAAATAAAACAGACAGACAAAAAAAATACGTTGAAATGGTGGCAAATATACCATGGAAAAACGACATAAATGTGGCAGAGAGATGACAAAAAGACGACATATTCAAATAGAGGAAAACAAAGAGATGTCAAAAAGAGACGAAAATGTATCGAAAAGACAACAATGAGATGACGAAAAGACTATAACTAGTTGTAGAAGAGTCGATAAAGAGACGATAAAGAGACGATAAAAAGACGGTATAACAAGGACAAAAGGCAACATGACAAAAAACAATTGAAAAGCTTAAAAAAAGCGACAAAATCAGGAAAAAACAATTCCGAAAGATGGCAAATATATGACAGAAAGACGACGAAAGAACGACGAAAAGACAGGAAAGACTGCTTTTTGTTGCTTTAACAGCAAATAAAATTGCAGAAATAGAAGAAGAGATAACAAAAAAACAGCGAAACGATGATAAAAAACAACGAAAATATGACATTTAAACTAAGAAAAGTAGACAAAAAGTTGCCAAAACAGTAACAAAAATAACGACAAAAATGCCAAAAGCGCGCCGATATAATCAACGAAAAATGCCAAAAACGAAGCTCAAAAAAACGACGGAAATAATATAACAAAAAGATGTCAAATCAATGGCAAAAACCAAAAAATAACACGATAAAAAGACGCTTGAAGCACGTCAAAAACATGGCAACAGATATGCAAAAAAACGACGAAAAGAAACAAATATACGACAAAAACCGTCAGTGTGACGACGAATAGAAACCAAAACAGCGACAAAAATAGCAAAAAGTCGTCAAAAAACCAACAAAAACAAACACTGGGACAAAAACTAGCATAGCAACAACGTTTTGGTTGCTTTTTTATGCGCCAAAAGGGTAACGCATCAGTCTTAATGATCGTCTTTTGTGGCAGTTTTGGTTGTCTTCAAAACAAACAGGACAGCAAGAAAAGTTGATAAAAAGACAACAAAAAAATCGATGGAAAGATGACAAAAAACAACAAAAAATATATACAAAATAATGATGCCAAAACAACAACAAAAAAGACAATAACAACAACAACAACAATGGTATAAGTCGTTGAAAAGTGACGAAAAATGCAAAAACGGAAACAGAAATTGACGAACAGACGACGGAAATGTAACATAAAGATGGCAAAATGATCCTTTTGCGAAAAAGCGACAAAAATGTAGAGAGAGAGATGACAAAAAGATGCCAAAATGCGTCGAAAGACAACAAAAAAAGAGAACGAGAAAAGTAAAAAACGTCAGAGAAGTGACAAAAAATGTGAAAAATGACGAAAAGACTAAAATAGATGCAAAAAACAGCCTATAAATGAGGACAAAAAACGCAATTGCGGCAATCAAGAACGCAATAAAGGCAAAAAAATAACAACAGATCGCTGGAAACAGACAAAAAAAAACGATGAAAGACAGAAAAACATAGATGAAAGGAGAATGATGAGAGATTAATAAATAACGAAAGTTAAGACCAGGGCTTCGACCGATCCTTTTTTTCTACCGCAGTCACACCAACGCGCATTCAAGTTCACACCGTCCGTTTAGAGGTGGAATACGAATGCTGTGCATAACACAACTGGCATTTTGCTCAGTCAAACGCCGACTGCACGCTGCAGAACGAACGGCTTCTAAAACTGTTTGACATTTTCGTTTCGATCAAGTTGCCTTTACCGTTTGGAGCAGCGAATGACTGCAAAACAGTCAAATGACTGGCAATCACCACGCTACGAAAAGCAACCGCACAATCGTATGATTCAATACTACAAAAAAACAACCACTACATGTGCATGGAAGAAGTCGGTCGGACTCCGTCCAATACAAACGAATATTTTGCTTGCGTCGGACCGACGTCTGGGTGACAAACTTTTACTGTGAGCAGCCGATTTGGAGACAAAAAGAGAAACGAAAAAATACGTCACCGTATGCTTCCAGTCAGTTTGCAGTTTATATTCTCAAAGCGCAAAGCAAAACGGGAGATCGACTGTTTGCTTTTGCTGAGATGCCGCATGAATTGTACGACGGCAGCAGCGCAAGCGGCAGTTTGACTGGATTAAAAAAACGGTCAAATGATCGTTCAAAAATCGGAGTTTGAATGCGGAAAGTTCGCATTCACGACAGTCACATTCAACTTGCGATCCCTTTTTAAGCCCTGGTTAAGACTAAGTGTCCTTAATTAATTTAAGCCCAATCGCAAATGTACATGAAATGGTTTAATTCAAAAAATGTACTAATTTTCTCCAAATGCAATCAAGGACAAGGACTTATAAAACAAATGTGATAAAGAGTGATCACACATTTGGGCGGATTTCGCTTCTCTATTGATCTCAAAACAACCTTGTTAACACCTCTGGCGTTCCGCAAGGAAGTAATTCAGGACCACTTTTTTTTGGCTTCTTTAACGTTTTTGCATTTCTTTTGGGATAAAACTATGAATTTTCCTAAGCAATGTCTGGCAACACCGCTTCAGAGTGAATAATGAGTGTACACGATTTGGTATTATGAATTGCACGGACTTGAAAGCAGCCTTCGGCAAAATTGACCATAAAGTATTACTCCGCAAACTGTCTCAAAGGGGAGCCTCGAGCAGACTAAGTAGTGGCGTGGTTTCATCGGTGTTTATTTACGAGAACACAGCATGTCAGCATGGTTTCTTCACCACTTGTTAACACCTCCGGCGTTCCGCAAGGAAGCAATTCAGGACCACTTTTGTTTGTCATCTTCTTCAACGATTTTGCAGTCTCGCTTGGTTAGAAGCGTAACATTATTTACACCGATAATTTGAAGATCTACCGAGGACTGTTTCCACTTGCAAATGTTGCTGGATGTGTTCGTTAATTGGTGTCAAATGAACAAGCTCGTTATCAGTATCGCCAAATGTAACGTGATGACTTTTCATCGTTCCATAGAACCGATTACTATATCGATGGTACTATTCTCAACAGAGTGGACCTTGTAACGAATCTTAGTATTCTATTGGATCCAAAGTTTACCTTTCATGCACATTCAGCTTGGCTTTATCTCCAACATTGTCAAAAACTTTACGGATACGCACTACCTGAATGCATTGTACTGCTCCCTCGTTGAACCGATCCTTGAGAACGCTTCAGTAATTTGGGCACCCGAACGATTTAACATGGAGCTTGAGGATTGAGCGAGTCCAAAAAAGATTCACACGACTCACACTTAGGCAGGGATGGTCCGATCAGTTTGACTCAATTTTGATTCATTTGACAGTACCGGCTCAACCGAGCAAAATTTGACACAATTGAGTATGGGACATTTGTAGAACTAGTTATTATCTACAATTTTGCTGAATATAGTTTTACTGTCTCTTTTGTAGTTAAGGTGCTACAATGCCAGTACCTCGTTAGTAACTAAGTGAACGTTCACTTAGTTACTAATGAGGTACTAGCATTGTAGCACCTTAACTACAAAAGAGACAGCAAAACTATATTCGGCAAAATTGTAGATAATAACTAGTTCTACAAATGTCCCATGCACAACTTTGTCAAATTTTGCTCGGCTGAGACGGTACTATCAAATGTACTGACATATAGCGACATCGATTGTCCACGGATTTCATCCGATGGTTGATTTCCGTGTATCAGAAAGGATATTACGATTACGACAGCGATCTATAATGCATCCTGGATATCACCGTATTCACCATGGTTACAATCAACCTATTTCTATGATGATTCGCTCATTTGCAACTGAACAGTCGAATCTGCGGTCGAGTTTGGCATAACTTCATCTCAATTGGCCGAAAGAATTAGGATGTTGAATTGTTTTACTGCACTTTTCATTAAGAAAAAATTGTCCGATGAATTACTGAAAAATAAATTAATAAAGTCTGGATCTGAAAGTCTGCACCGCGACAGAGTCAGAAACAAGTAAAATTGACAAAATACACCCGGTGTGATATAAACACCGGCTAGTTAGGCCTTATCGATGGGCGGCAACTGATTGCTCGCTTCTACCGCACTACAACAGTTGATAACCATCTATCTTCTCGATGGCAGGACCAAAGGGTAATTATACAAAAAATAATTACCGTCGGTGGAAGAATGTATGTGTGCGTGTATGGAATGGTTAGAACTGCAAGGACAAAATAAGATATTGGACTATCTAATACAAAGGTGTGGCAGTAGTTAAATTGCAAAAACATTTGGGTACCAACCGAAAGAATGTAGTTTTGAGTCCTAACTACAATTGTACGACCCAATACATTTTTGGCGTACAAATCGAAATTTCGCAGTTCATCCAGTTTATCATTTATCGCACCAGACACTCCTTCATTACACAAAAAAAACTGACAGTTTCTCCGTAAAACTCGTATTCGTTTTACAGGCTAACCTATTTAATGCAGCGCTCGTTGGAACAAAGATGGCAAGATTAAGTTTTGTGTACCGGTTGGCAAGTTCGGAGTGGAAAGGGTCGTAGAGTTACCGTGTCTGTCTTGACAAGCGAGTGGTCGGCAAGGGTTCATTCACAGGCTCCTCCACATTCCATTGTTCGTACTGAATTCTGCATTTTACAACAATGAAGCCTCTGGCCAGAGCAAGACATAATAATGGTACTGGCTCGAGGTGCGTAATGCGAAACCTCCTTTTTAAGGGTAAGTTATAACTAGTTTCGACAGAACGAAGTGCGGAATACAGAAAAACACCCGCATGATGTCACAATAAATCAAACTTCTGGTCGGAGTGATAAAGTCATGCGAAAACAAAAGTTTATAATCTTACGAGCGGTACTTTTTTGAAAGGTTTGTGTCACTGTTTAGTGACAAACGAGGGTTTGAGCCCAGAGCTGGATATTAATTGGTAAAGGCCAAATTTTATTGTCGACAACAATACGGTTAGACTCAGAAGTAAATAGTCGAAAGAACCGGTTTGAACATCAATAAAATATTGACGTCCGAGGCATGACTTGTATTACAGAAAAGAGGTGACAACTTCAAGGAAATGTCCTATTTTTCTGGTATTAATTTTAGTTAAATTTTTATGGATTATTATTTTTCTTCTTTTGACAGACTATTAAATACAAGGCATAATTTCTGAACCTTCAAATGATTTCGTGCCCATCAAAACGCCTCAAAAAGCGCAATTCGACATCCAAATTGCAGCAGAATCGCATGAGGTGGATCGATATTTCGCTCTCAAGGTAAATGCCTTTGACATTTCATGTTGCACAGTTCAAATTCGAGTGCCAAATCCACACCGGTTTTGTAACGTTGTAAACAAGAAGTCAGCTCATGTGGGGCACACGCTTAGGACTGTGCAAATAATGTAAATATTCCACTATCAACTGGCACTAGCAGGCAGCAGGGTTAGCTAAATATTTAGCCAGCTTGCATCCCGTGTTGAATCTAGCTGCTGCGCCGTGATGCAAGCGAGTAAATGCAAATAGTCACGAGAAAAACGAGGAAAACAAACGGAAAGGTAAATAAGTAAGGAAACAGACCAAAAAAAAAGCTGAACCGACCGACCGACCGACCAATTTGCTGCAGTCAGTAACGCAAACTTTGTCTCCGGTGAGATGCACTTCTCAGCTCAACCGTGGCCCCGCCAGGGAGGTGGTGTCAAGGCCACCGGTTTTACCGTGCGGTGCTGTTCGTTCTGCGCTCACGTGGAACGGCAGGCAGCAACGCTTGGGGGGTGGTCATCAGGTGGGAGGAGGTGCTGAAATGAAAATGGCATTGAAATTGCTCTCGTTTCGTTCTACCGTGTTGTTTCTGTTGTTTGTGTTTTTATGCTCTTTGGCAACCAGAAATTGTGGAGAACGAATTGCGATTTACGAAAGAATTATAGTTGACAGTGGGTCAGTTGAGCGTTTTATTTAAGCGGGAAGTTGCATCAGCCAACGAATGTTTGTTGTATAATATAACTGGGTAGCTGGCATATCAGGCAAAATTAGAACCGCAGATTGGTCAGTCAGCCAGCGTTCGTAGAATCGCTCGTGTTCTAGGTGTATGATTGATCGGTAGGGAAGACATTCTTTGTTCATGTTTTATATAAACTGCAGTGGAGACGCCTCGTGGCAGTAGATTGACTAACAACACAAATCACCAGCGTGGCGTCCCCATTCAATGTTTCGCTAGGTAAATCTGATTGAAGCAGATATGCGGCTAATTGAATAAACGCATTTACCCGGTTTGTTGCAGCGCTTGTAGGGTTGATCTCCCACGCGGGAAAGCGCCATTGTTCGCAATCAATCAAAAAGCATTATGTCTATTATTACTGGAATTAGTGGCTAACTGACCTTCGTTCGATATGTGGTAATTGCTGGCACTTCACTCCTTTTCATTGCATGTTTTATAATAATGTTGTGACACAAATTAAATTTTAAACATCAAACTTTAAGCACTCACAGGCTAACTTTTCGGTTCCGCCTGACTTAAATTCAAGGTGTCGTTTACGTGGAAGAAAGTTTGAACAAAACATTTGAAATAAAAAAAACACTGTAAGACGATACTCACATGGTACAATGTTCTTATATCTATTCTTGATCCGGTTTTCGTTCCGCTGGCCCTCGCGGCGGGAGAACGTGTACCGGCACTCCTGCTGCTGTAGAGATTCAAATTCCTCCCAAAAGCCACCCTTGCCGTAGCAGTGGCTGCCGTTCTCCCGCTGGAGCTGCTCGACCCGGGCGTCGATCCCGGCCGCTGTGATTCGGGTCGCGTTGAACGGTTGCCGCAGGCGAACCACCGTGCCGCAGGTCTCCACCATCGGGTTGCGCTTGTAGTATTCAATCAGTTCGCAAAGAGTCGAGAACTGCTGGCCTCCACCGACGTCGTATTTGTTTTCCTGGCGAACGAAAGGATAAGTACAATTAGTTCATGGCTGATAAATCTTACAAATAATTCCAACAAGCAACCAAAGCGATATTCGAAGTAGACAACCAACCACTTTCTGCTGTTACAAATCACCTTTTGAATGACTAATAATAATTCTTAAACTTTTACACTGAGCGAACGCAGCTGGCCGATCGTCGTCGTAGTCGTCGATGCCAAGTGGTCCATCCGTTCGTGTTTATCGGATGACTAACAACAGTCACAAAAAGGCCAACAACTCTGACTTTACGGCAGGGCGTGAGCTTTACTTTAAAAAACGCAGACGACCGTATCCTCCACGGAATAAAAAGAATCACTCGATGATGATTAAGTGTCGATGGCAAAATAAACGATGACGGCTGATGCCGATACGATCTAAGACACACTCACACATACATACACACACACAAACACGGGGAGGGTTGCCAAGAAGGGAAACACAACGCAACGTTTCCGTTTGCCTTTTCCAGACCAAAAAGTGGAAGTGGTTTTAATGTTTGTTTACCTTACAGTCAGTGTCTTCGACATATGGCACACTGTGGCAACGTGACGCACTCCACGCACCACGCGGCAAGTGACGCACATTGGGCCCGATGGAAGAATTCCGCTGGGCAAAATTGGGAACCGCAAACACCCGGAACCCGGACGACCCGTTATGGATTAATGGGTGGAACCTGAGCTGGATGAGTGATGGGGAAGACCACTAGACGCAATACGTATTTTTCGAAACCATAACATCCAGTCGTTGACCTTAACAAATTCTGTACAATCGGTAATTAGTTACGTGTATGCAGTGTGATTTTGTTTTCTGTTTATTTATTGACCGCACTTAATTACAATTTGAAATTTATGTGATTTCAGAAGTGACGTTTAATTATTATTTCCTATCGTAAAATGTTGATCACCTTGACGCAACAGTTTTATCTTGATAGAAAATGATTGAATAGAAACTGGTGGGTGGCGGTAAACATTGCATAAAATGTACTTGCTTAACCCTTTCTGTAGATATTTTCAACTGACTGCAGATGCCAATTCAATTTAATCAATTAATGCAAATTTGTCTGCGCAGCAGTCTGTTCAGGCTTTGGCGTTGGGCAGTCGTTATGTCGTCTGTTTACGGAAGTGAGAAACGGGGTTTCCACAACTTCATTACCGACAAGTATACATTATCTGGTATCATTCGATTGCCTGACCAGCTTCAGTGTTCAGTATGCACACTTCCATCCACACATTACTCTTCATCGGTAAATATCAGCGATGGTACTCGTACCTGTGAATATTACCAAAACGTACGTGGTCTTAGCACGAAAGTTGATGATTCCTTAGTTGCTGTACAGTAGAATCGTTCTTTGTCGTTATTGTCATAGCAAAAATCTAGCAGGACGAGAAGTTCTATTATTATTAATAATATTTATTCGGAAACGCTCTCCAACAAAATTCGATTGCTATTTCAAAGAAAATACATTACTTAACCTACCCCAGTCCTGCCAGTAAGGCTATGAAGCAACGCAAAATAGAATTAATGTAGCAAATCTGGCTTAGAATATTGACATAATTTAGCTTCGTCCAACTAGCATGCTTTCTAGCTAGGCGATTACAACTAATCTGACGTTTTGTGGATGTCGTTTAATATCCAATCATGTACGAAAGTCAGGCCAAAAACTGCCATGGGCAAATTGGGTGATTGTTTCTAGATGACAGCAGAGCCAACACCGCCTACCTGTTGCCTATGCTTTCACGCCACGTCGAGCATAATTTCACTCGGTTTGTCGGTTTGCATAAATTCTCGTTTAACGCCGCAGAGTCCATAAGATTCCAACTTGCATCCTGAAGAAATGCGTAATGCTCTTTATTTCGATGTGAGAGTTTACAGTTCAATGCCTTTATTAGACAGTGCAAACTTGCAACTTTACTTTTACTTGTTTTATCCCTAGTATTCAGTTAAATGGTTACAAATAAAACCTATAAATCACAAACTGAGCATTAGAATCGGACAAGAATATTACAATTCGTTTTGCAATACCTGTGGTGTACCCCAAGGAGGTAACCTAGGATCACTGCTGTTTTCATGATACATCAATAAATTGTCGCTTTTTTGCTACATGGCTGCCGTACTTCCTATAACGTTGATGTAAACATCATGCTCTGACTGCATTGAACTTCAAAGTACAATTAACAAATTTGAAAATTGGCGTTCTAGATTTTAGGGATCCATAATTTCGATTCGCCAGAAGCGGAAGCTAGTCGAGTCTGACTATCACATATTCTTTGCGAAGAACTCTACAAAAACCTTTAACCTTGACTAAACTAAAAAAACTTTGACTACGTACTCTAGACTCTCCCTTAGCGTGACCATCGAAATTTGTGACTTTATGAGGAATGCAACTGCCAACTGCCAAGGATTGCAAATATTTCTTTAATCATGTTTATTTTTCGTCAGCATCTGTTCGCCCTTAATTGTACCAACCACCGCGCTGCACTGCGGTCTACACGATTTCACGTCTCAACTGCCACATACTACCCTATAGGTTCGCACAGGCAAGGAAAAATGAAATTTGAAAATGTGATAACTTTGTAAGGAAAAGCCCTACAAATTTGCGGGTTTCTGCAAAAATGTGTCTTTTGAGCGCTTCGTTAATTGCCTAGAACAGTGTGTCCTTGTAAAATGCAAGTAACAAAAGCTAAGCATAAAAAACTAATTTTAAGGAATTTCCAAAAAATACCCTATAACTCTGCACCCGATGCAGATAAAAATTTCATTTCTTCAGTAATGTTGCTTGATTTTACATTTTTTTCAACTTTACCGAGGAAACCATGCGTCTATCTCCTAGTACAAAGAGTTATTTTTAAGGTAAATTATTATTAAAGTCTTTGAAATTGGCTTCAAAAATCGGAGGGCAAAAAATAATTTGTGGGATGTAAGTCGATTTTTTTTTCAGTTAAATCAATTGTCTGTGGGCTCTACAGCCTAAAGAACTCGAAAAATGACTCCATACGCTCATGTTAACGCGTCTAACACCAGACAGAAATGGAAATTCAACCAATAAAATTTTGCAAAAATTGCCATTTTTTCTTTCTGATCGTAGTTTTCTGCATGGAAAACAATAACTTATATATGAAAAGCAAGAACAGATTTGGTTTTCATGTTTAAGCTTTAGGCAAAAATGCGTTAGTTTTGCTCGATTAAAAAATTCTCTTTCCGTTCAGTTGCCAAACACTGAAAGGACAAAATATTTGATAAAATATTTGTAGTAACCTTATTGACTAATGTTTTATGGAAGAGTCTAAAACTTCTTGAGTTCGATTAGTTTTTGAGTTACGCAAAAATATATGTTTTATTTGTATGAGAGCCCTTATCCCACTACCATAGGGGTGAGGGGTCGCAAACCATCATAAAATAATTTCTTGCCTCTAAAATCCCTAGCATGCCAAATTTGGTTGCATTTGCTTGATTAGTTCTCGAGTTATGAGGAAATTTCTGTTTCATTTTTATGGGTGCCCCCCCTCTTAAATATGGGAGGGGTCCTAATTCATCATTGAAAAAATTCTTGCCTCCGAAAACCCCCACATGCCGAATTTGGTTGCATTTGCTTGATTAGTTCTCGAGTTATGAAGAAATTTGTGTTTCATTTGTATGGGAGCCCACCCCTTTCAAAAGGAAGAGAGGTCAACATTCATCGCAGTAAAAATTCTTGCCTCCAAAAACCCCCACATGCCAAATTTGGCTCCATTTGCTTAATTAGTTCTCGAGATATGAGGAAATTTGTGTTTCATTTGTATGGGAGCCCCCCCCCCTCTTAAACAGGGGAGGAATCCTAATTCATCATTGAAAAAATTCTTGCCTCCGAAAACCCCCACATGCCGAATTTGGTTGCATTTACTTGATTAGTTCTCGAGTTATGAGGAAATTAGCGTTTCATATGTATAGGAGCCCCCCCCCTCTTAAAAAAGGGGTCATAATACGTCGTAGAAAAAATTCTTGCATCCAAAACCCCCACATGGCAAACTTGGTTCCATTTGCTTGATTAGTTCTCGAGATATGAGAAAATTTATGTTTCATTTGTATAGGAGCCCCCCCCTCTTAAAAGGTGGAGGGGTCATAATTCTCCTCCTAAAGAGGGAAGGGGTCTCAATTCACCGTAGAAAAAGTTCTTGCCTCCAACAACATCCGCATGCTAAATTTGGTTCCATTTGCTTGATTAATTCTCTAATTATACAGAATTTTGTGTTTCATTTGTATGGGAACCCCCCCTCTTAGTGATGAGGGGAGTCTCTAACTATTATAAGAACCTTCCCAGGTCTCAAAAACCCCTGCATGCAAATTTTCACGCCGATCAGTTCAGTACTTTTCGCTTCTATAAGGAACATACCGACAGACAGACAGACAGAAATCCAGAAAATAGAACCAAATTTGGCCTTTATTACCTTTAACAGTACAGAATTAAGATAAATACGCCAAATGATTACTATTTGTTTGTTTTCAGACTTCATTAGCTACAATTAACCACACAAAAAATAGCTTTGGGTGAAATCTCAGTCTAGTTACTAATCATCCGTTCGTTGACTTTAAGGCGGCGTACGATTCAGTCAAACGAAACGAGCTGTGGAAGCTAATCCTAAAACATGGTTTTCCGATGAAGCAAATTTATTAGGCTAATTCATACGACGCTGTATAAGTCAAAATCATCCATCTGAATAGCGGGTGTTTGCTTTCGTGACGAAGGATGGACTGAAACAAGGCGATGCACTCTCTAATCTATTATTCAATATTGCCTTGGAAGGTGCAATATGAAGAACAAACGTGAAATGAAGCAAGACTATCATCACAAGAACTAACATGCTTTTTGACTTTGCAGATGACATCGATATCATCGATCGAATCAACGGTAAAGCAGTGGAAGAGGCATTTAGGTCTTTCAAATTGGAAGCAACGAATTTGGAACTCACCATTCTATTTGACAGGGAATGGGGGACTCTAATTGCTGTGGGTGCCGAGGTGAAGCTGGATGGGAAATATTAGTGAAGGAATTCATATACCATGGTATGTTCGTGACATTTGACAAGTAGTTTGCAAATTCGCATAAAACTGGCACTCTACAAACTCTACTATACTTTACCATATTTGACGGCAAAATGGAAATTGAAGTGTAGCGCATAAGCATGAACTACGAGCTGTATCAAGTGATATAGTGAAGCTAAGTCAATACAATGTGGCAGGTAGCGGTGAGCTGGACACGTGATCAGAATGCCCAACCAAAGTAGCCAAAAATATTTTCAGTAAAAAACTTCTAGAAAGAGGTTGTATACTGCGGGGCAAACCCAGCACCCGGTGGATGTGTGATGTCAAGGATAAAGTACTTTCAACTGATATTTGGCACTTGAGAGTACTGGAAGACCATAAGTCGTTCGCTGCAGAATCCACTACCACTAAAGTAAGACAATAAAACATGTTTTGGAAATCAATAAAGCGATATGCATTCTTACTATTACGTCAGTGGACGGATACAAAACGTGTTATCCCAAAAATAGCTATTCATTTAAAAAACAGTCTCATCGAAACTTTCATAAATTCAACATAAGATATTTCTAGGCGAACAAATTGTTTGCGTTTCTAGATCTATCGCAACGTAGATCAAACAGGTATTATAGAAAGATTCTACGTGCTCGGAATTTACACATTTCGTCGTTCAAAGCTTCAATCGGCAGTATCATAGCAGTCACCTCTTCGAGCATGCGGTTTCTAGAACCTACGACCATCTGCTATCAGTTCTGACAACACAACCTGCCAATGCTTCTTCTCTAATCAACATTCCAAACATGGGACTTTTGACCACTTAATGATCATCCGCTCGCCCACCGTGTGCGTGTGTCCATATTCGCCACGAACGAACTGATCAAGAATGCGCATCAACAACACACAACAAACGCCATTCGAGACACTGCCCAAGCGCTCCCATTATGCCAAACCACGCCGGCGAATCCAGTCTTTTCTCGATCGAACTGATTAAAATTCTGCACTCAATGAACCCCCCATCCCCCCTTGCTCCATTTTGTTGTTGCCTTCCGATTTCGACGACGCGACGGTGCCACACGCTTGAGACCCGGTGTCCCGGTCGACATTCAAGTCTGTCAGCCTACCAACCAACCCCGGTAAAGAGGCACAGCACTATTTCAAGGTTCACATCGGCATTCCCCCCCTTTTCGCGGTCGATTGCTATAAATAGCGCCCGATATCATTGCTGATGAATCTCACACCGAGGAACCCTTCCGACATGTGTTCGCTCTTGTACTTGCCGGAATAACTCGATCTACCTCTATCAGGCTCTAAATAAGTCGACAGACAAGTAGGAGCAAAAATGAAAAAAAACTGCACCAAGACGCCTGCCGCATTCCATATTAAGGCATACCAATCAACGATGGGAACCTGGCTGGCTGGCGTGAACTGAGGATCAGGGTTCACATTCTTTCTAACCACTCTGACAGCACAGAAGCAAAAAAAATACACACAGAAAAAACCACTTACATGCCACCGAATCATCACGTGTGTCACTTTATCCTCGGTCCGCACGGATAGTACGAAATCGCCCGGTTTGCTCTGAGATTCGCGCACTAGGAAGGAGCCATTCTTGCCCCGTTCTATGATTAACCGTTCCGCTTCTTTGCTGGACAGATTACCGTGGAACCATCTGCAACGAGAACAAACAAACAAACGAAAAAAACAACAATCGATTAGTTGATTTAAATTTCAATTAGGCAGGCAGCGCGTAGTTTCGGTTTTTTATTTGTCGATGGAAATTTACATGAAAGTCACGGGCACGTTGTCAGCAGCCGTCTTACGATTTATTCGCCGCGGAAAAGAAGTTTAGAAGGACCACGGATACGGGAGTACGGATCGTCCGTAAAAAACAACAACGCAGGAAGGAAAAGTGTTTTTCACTTTCTTGTGCACATGCACAACCACAAAAAAAAACAGAGAAAAACTTCCCCTCAGTTTAGAACGAGAATACGTGCTGTTTTGATAGTATCGATAGTTCGACTGACTGGACTGGTGCGACTGAGGTGTGCTGCAAGCTCAACCAGACCAGCAGAGCAGAGCAGCTGCCCTGCCGCATTTCAGTCGGTCGGTCGGTCGCTCGGTCGGTTGCTCTGCACTCGTTCTCGGGTGCTTCGTCGGAAGTTCTGATGATGACGAGCGAAGCGTGTGTTTTGCTGCCGTAGTCGTACGTAGTTGTGGATATGGTGTGGCTTGGTTGTGGTCGGAAGGGGTTGTATACGGTGTGCTGTGCCGTGCCGTTGTTCGTGGGGGTACCACGTAAACACTGCTGCTACCAACCGCAGCGTAGACAGGGTTGACGTTTTTGGGGGATGTCGTTAAAAAAAAATCGGAAGCCATTATTGTGACGAAAAAAATTGAACTTGGAAATTTGATATTTAGATGAGAAAATGTTTTGCCCGTAAGCATACGCATATGACAGAAAATAATTTATTGCCCCATATTCAAACGTCTGAACACAAAAGTTATTTAAAGGTTAAATTTTAATTTTAATTTAATTTTGCAATTTCAAATAAGGTACCCCGGGGCAGTGGAACCTACAAATTGCATAGTTAAAGTTTATTGGACTGTGTAATCAACACCAATGATAATTTTAAAACTCTAGCGGCGCAGAAACTCTTCTTCAGTGGTATCACTTCAAAGGTTTAATTACAAAGAAGGGCTATCGATTAACATAAAATGAATCTGAAGAGAATTTTTCAAAATCATGGTGACAGGTCCCACTTGCCCCGGTAAATGGGGCAAGTGAGACCTATATTCAAATTTGCTTATAAAGCGTAATATAACAGAAAATTGTGCAATAATTCTTCCATGAGTGACGCATACCCTGCTTCCAGCTGACTGGGTTTGATCCACAACGGAGGTCTTCCAATTTGTTGCCTAATTACTACCAGAATGTGGGTGGACTCCGAATAAAAATCAACGCTTTTCTGCTGAGGTGGCACGTTCGAGCCTCGATATAACCGTCTCAACGGAAACTTGGCTTGATACTTAATAATTAAATACTTAATAATAAAATTACTTAATAATTTACTTGGAGCCGTTTTCTGTCTAATAAGCCTAATTGCTTAACCAACTTTTCCGATTTATGAAGCACGAAACGCGGAGCAATTCTAGGTCACTGTCATCGTGGTCAATCTCTCTTTGATCGTACAGATTGGATCAAAAAAAAGCAAAACCGAGGGCTTAAACCGTTATTAGACATTACCCTTCTTTATCGACAGATTTCGCAGCCGGCTGTTAAAGTACAGGAAAATTACGTGGCCAGTGTAACGATGTTACTGACTCGATCTAGCAAGCACCGCCTAGCCGAGATTTGAACATACGACGTTTGGCTTGTTAGACCAGCATCGTACCTCGAAGCTAACAGATTGGACCAAAGGATCCCAGAATAACATAAACATATAAGTGAGTACAATGTTTAAGATCTCTAGTTTTCCCAGAAAACTCCTAAAGAAATTTTCCGTTTTCCTCAGTCATCCCTTTGAAAACAAATTAATCTTAAGCCAACCATCGTAGAACAACTTTCAGTTGAACATTATTGGAAAATACAATAGCATCTATCTAATTTCCAAATAAATGCACGCATACGTAGAATTCACGTAAATAGTACAGTAAAAGTTGGATGGAAAAAATGCACATAACTTTTCCCGTAATTTCAACGTGGAAATTATTTTGAGTGTGCCTTTCTACTATATAAATATATCGTATAAAGATATACCCGTAAAATTTATTTTAAAATTTACAGTACGTTTTGTAGTAGAAACAATGCGTCTTGGTGAATTTACTCATGGTAAATTTATTGTAAAAGTGTCCCAAATGTAAATTTTATTCGTATTTTTGTTTCTTATTTTATAGAATAGAATTGGTCATATTTACTTTACTCACAAATTTATTCCCTCATTTAATTATATTTTGTTTTCTCGCCTAAAAAATTACCATAAAAGCACGACCGTAAATATTTTACGGTAAATGAACATTTTTGTTCGCGAAAAAACTGATTTTTTAATTGTTAAGATGCTTAACAACCCGTCATTTTTATGGTAGAATCTCTCAAAACCATGAAAGTTATGGTAGACTACAATAAGTTTGATGGTTTGGTTATCTTTTTGACGATATATTTTATTGTTTTTACTGTATTTTGTATCCTACTGTTACAATAATTTTTATCTTCGTGTTATGGTTATGTTTTTCCGGGTAGGAATCACTTGAAAAACTTCAAATGGAAAAAAGTCTTGCGGGCCGAATGCCATTCGAACCATTCGGCTAAAAATCTATATATATATATATATATATATATATATATATATATATATATATATATATATATATATATATATATATATATATATATATATATATATATATATATATATCTATACCTATAAAGAAGGATTTCTGTCTGTCTGTCTGTCTGTCTGTCTGTCTGTCTGTCTGTCTGTCTGTCTGTCTGTCTGTCTGTCTGTCTGTCTGTATTTTGTTCCTTATAGAATCGAAAACTACTGAACCAATCGGCGTGAAAATTTGCATGTAGAGGTTTTTGGGGCCAGGGAAGGTTTTAGTGATGGTTAGAGACCCCTCCCCCCACTAAGAGGGGGGGCTCCCATACAAATGAAACACAAATTTCTGCATAACTCGAGAACTAATCAAGCAAATAGAACCAAATTTGGCATGTGGGTGTTTTCGGTAACAAGAATTTATTGTAGGGTAATTTGAGACCCCTCCCCTCTTTATAAGGGGAATTTTAACTCCTCTCCCCTTTAAGAGGGGGGGGCTTCCATACAAATTTCCTCATAACTCGAGAACTAATCAAGCAAATGGAACCAAATTTGGCATGTGTGTGTTTTTGGAGACCAAAATTTTTTCTATGATGAATTGGGACCCCTCCCCACTTTAGGAGGGGGGGCTCCTATACTAGCAAAATACAAATTTCCTCATAACTCGAGAACTAATCAAGCAAATGGAACCAAATTTGGCATGTGAAGGTTTTCGAAGGCAAGAATATTTTCTATGATGAATTGGGACCCCTCCCTACTTTAGGAGGGGGGGCTCATATACAAGCGAAATACAAATTTCCTCATAACTCGAGAACTAATCAAGCAAATGGAACCAAATTTGGCATGTGAAGGTTTTCGAAGGCAAGAATATTTTCTATGATGAATTAGGCCCCTCCCCACTTTAAGAGGGGGGGCTCCTGTACAAATGAAATACAAATTTCCTCATAACTCGAGAACTAATCAAGCAAATGGAACCAAATTTGGCATGTGTGTGTTTTTGGAGACCAAAATTTTTTCTATGACGAATTGGGACCCCTCCCCACTTTAGGAGGGGGGGCTCCTATACAAACGAAATACAAATTTCCTCATAACTCGAGAACTAATCAAGCAAAGAGAACCAAATTTGGCATGTGTGTGTTTTTGGAGACCAAAATTTTTTCTGTGACGAATTGGGACCCCTCCCTACTTTAGGAGGGGGGCTCCTATACAAGCGAAATACAAATTTCCTCATAACTCGAGAACTAATCAAGCAAATGGAACCAAATTTGGCATGTGAAGGTTTTCGAAGACAAGAATATTTTTTATGATGAATTGGGACACCTCCCCACTTTAGGAGGGGGAAGCTCCTATATAAGCTAAATATAAATTTCCTCATAACTCGAGAACTAATCAAGCAAATGGAACAAACTTTGGCATGTAGGTGTTTTTGGAGGCAAGATTTTTTTCTATGATGAATTAGGACCTCTCCTCACTTTAGTAGGGGGGGCTCCTATACAAATGAAATACAAATTTCCTCATAACTCGAGAACTAATCAAGCAGATAGAACCAAATTTGGCATGTGGGTGTTTTCGGTGACAAGAATTTATTCTATGGTAAATTGAGACCCCTCCCTCTTTATAAGGGGAATTATAACTCCTCTCCCCTTTAAGAGGGGGGGTTTCCATACAAATTTCCTCATAACTCGAGAACTAATCAAGCAAATGGAACCAACTTTGGCATGTGAAGGTTTTCGAGGGCAAGAAAATTTTCTACGGTGAATTAGGACCCCTCCCCACTCTAAGAGGGGGGCTCCTGTACAAATGAAATACAAATTTCCTCCTAACTCGAGAACTAATCAAGCAAATAGAACAACATTTGGCATGTGGGTGTTTTTTTTGGTGACAAGAATTTATTCTATGGTGAATTGAGACCCCTCCCCTCTTTATAAGAGGAATTATAACTCCTCTCCCCTTTAAGAGGGGGGACTTCCATACAAATTTCCTCATAACTCGAGAACTAATCAAGCAAATGCAACCAAATTTGGCATGTGAAGGTTTTCGAGAGCAAGAAAATTTTCTATGGTGAATTAGGACCCCTCCCCACTTTAAGAGGAGGGGCTCCTGTACAAATGAAATACAAATTTCCTCATAACTCGAGAACTAATCAACCGAATTGAACCAAATTTGGCATGTGTGTGTTTTTGGAGACAATTTTTTTTTCAATGATGAATTGGGACCCCTCCCCACTTTAGGAGGGGGGGTCCTATACAAACGAAATACAAATTTCCTCATAACTCGAGAACTAATCCAGCAAATGGAACCAAATTTGGCGTGTAGGTGTTTTTGGAGGCAAGAATTTTTTCTGTGATGAATTAGGACCTCTTTCCACATTAGGAAGGGGGGCTCCCATACAAATGAAATACAAATTTCCCCATAACTCGAGAACTAATCAAGCAAATAGAACCAAATTCGGCATGTGGAGGTTTTTGGAGGCAAAAATATTTTCTACGATGAATTAGGATCCTTCCACACTTCAAGAGGGGGGGCTTCTACACAAATGAAATACAAATTTCCTCATAATTCGAGAACTAATCAAGCAAATGGAACCATATTTGGCATGTGGGTGTTTTTGGAGGCAACCATTTTTCCCATGATGAATTAGGACTTCTTACCTTTTTAGGAGGGGGGGGGGGCTCCCATTCAAACGAAATACAAATTTGCTCCTAACTTTAGAACTAATCAAGCAAATGGAACCAAATTTGGCATGTGAGAGTTTTAGATGGCAGAATTTTTTTTCTGTGGTGTATTACGACCCCTTTCCCTTTTAAAAGGGTGGGCTCCCATACAAATAAAATTCAAATTTCCTTATAATTTGAGTACTAATCAAGCAAATGGAACCAAATTTAGTATGTAGGAGATTTTTGAGTCTTGAATTTATTTTATGATAGTTAGAGACCTCTCACCCCTGTGGTAGGGGGATATGGACTCTCATACAAATAAAACAGAAATTTTTGCGAAACTCAAAAACTAATCCAACTCGAGAAATTCGAGACTCTTCCATAAAACATTAATCAATAACAAGACCACAAAAACTATCTATAGTAACACTAGATCATTCAGGACGAGCCGGTCGCGAGTGTTGCCGGTGACCCGCCGTCGGAAGCGCCGCCCACTGGGGGGCTTGCAAAACTCGAGAAGTGACAAAGATCATCCGAGATTCATGATTTATGTACAACACAGGTTAATTTGTGGCAATACGAAGTTTGTCGGGTCAGCTAGTATATATATATAAGAGCCTTGTCTGTAGCCAAAACGAGGGGCGCGATATGTATTTTCGTGGTAATAATCGCCCACATTAAGCAAAGACTCAAACCAATCATACCAGATTGCAAGCAAAAGTAACGTTGTTGCACCTCATAGAGTTACATAGCGTTAGCGTTACATAGCGTACCTCCAATTTGCTCTCAATTAGACGCGAGGCGACGCGTGCGGGTTACAGCTAGTACGGAAAATACGAGACTTCATTTTCTGAGGGGTGCCTCAATGGATTACAGCACTCGTGCGCTGATTGCACGTCCTCTAGTCGCACCGTCTTTCAATTGCACGTCCGCTAGTTGCACGATCGTGCAACTAGAAAGCGGTTATGTGTCCTCACTTGTATTTCCGCACTGTTTTAAATAGTTTAAAACCAATTTGAAGTCTCACCAGCATAAGATAATTGAGAACGTATGCACGTTAGCCAAATTTTTCCCTGGATTGTCAACTCGCCTTGTGTATATAAATGAAAAAATGGTTACTGTGTTAAAAATGCTCCCCGGAGGGAATTTGGCCACAGGTATCGTTGTCTCAATTCAACGGCATGGTTCCAGCATGTATGACGGGTAATATGCACATTAAACAGGTTGCCGTTACCGCGTAAAACCTCTTTGACACACAAAAGTAATAAAATAGTATTTTTCTCAATTTCATGTTCGTGGCGTATTAGCCACTTTTTCACTTATGGGCAGATTAAGCTTTTGGTTCGTTTGTAAAGATTTAAATGTTTTTCCCAAAATCTAGTACACGTGTGAGTGCATGTGAAGAGTTCATTGCGGTGATGACGCATCACGTTTTACAATAAATATTGGCAGCCATCGTGCAATTAAAAAACGAAATTCGCTAGTTTTCGCCTCATTCGTGCAATTAGCGAACGAATGCTGTAGTACAAAACTGATTGCAAATGAAAGAAGAGCCTTCAAAAGACCTAACCTCCAAATTTCAATTGGGGGGATTGTCGTTTAAAAATTATATAAAGAAATATAGAAAAAAAGTATTTGAATACATGAAACATACACACTACAATCATTATTTTCTCCACTTGCTGTTACACGCAATCGGATAACTTTGCAAAGAAAATCAGGTGGTTAAACCACGGTTACTCGCGCCGCTGTATTTTGTGGAACGTTAACTTTATCTCGGTATATCTTATGATGTTGGAATTAAGGAAAATAATTGTTTTCAATAAAGTTAATCAGTAGACCAAGATCCTTCAGTCGCTAGACAATTTTTCATAATCTTTCACCAAATAGTGTTAGTCATTCGAGTAAATTTTGTTCTGTTTCAGCCTATGAATTAAAATTAACGTGAGTGGGTATGAAATGGGGAAGGCAAATCCAACATAGCTCCAGCCATCCCAAGCCCCTACCTAGCGCCTCCACGTGGACTTACTCGGTAATGCTCTATTGAGTAGCCAAGCTAGGAGGTGCGATGATGGGTGGTTCCCGGTTGCCTGATCTCAAAACTGCGGGTTTGGATGACGGCTAAGCCACACGACCTTGTTAGTAGGTAAGCTTAACATAAGTTATTTAATTGATTTGTTTCGTTTTAGCTCATGGAGCAAGCACTTCCTACTGTACAGTGAAAACTCGGGTCGAAGAAAGTTTAAATAATGCTCATGGATACCAGAAGAAAAAATTAAATTAATAATAGAAGCACTCATGTAAACTCAAATGATGCAACTCTATTCCATCCGAAGGACTGCTGGTGAGATTGTTCTATTTTTGTCCATACATCTTCAAACAATGTATATTCATATAACATATATTTTATTACATTGCCATATACCACCATTATTGTAAAGCATCAGGGTATCGAATGAATCGAAGACTGGATGAGGGATGTGGTAACCAGCTCAAGTCATATAAGGTCGGAGAGGATTTTGACGCACCCTTCTAGCACACAAATCATCACGCAAGATAAGTTTGCACGGCGAAGTTATGTATCTAGAAACCAGAAGTCTATGCTGGAAGGAGTGTCTTATATTCCCGTGGAATCATTTAAGCGACATTGCCAATAGATCCACCCAACCCCTTTTGGTCCTTCACGAACAGCATTGACATGAAAGTTGCTAGGTAGATAAATTCGATTCTGCAGTAATTCTACTTGCATACAATGGGAAACCCTTGATGTGATGGTGGCTACGCCCATACATACATACATGAATTAAAATTGGCGTGAGTAACGACATGTTAAGCATAGAGTAGAATAACCATTAGTAGAAGGTCTAGTGCCTGAGTTGTCTTCTATGAATTATTTTGAAACAATATTAGGATAAGTTAACCAATAGTGGACCCTCTGCCTATAATGGATCCTAGGATCGGGCAATTTCGGTGTTTATTAGCATGTACTTCTTATTTTTGAGAATATTTGACATGAAACAAAAAGCACTAAACATAACACGCATATTTGTTTATAAAATTTGAACTACATTTGTTTACTAATGTTTGTAAAATGTTTTGTGTTTGTAAATTTGTACAATATGAGATTTGCAACATAAATTGATTTTTTTTAGCATTCTGTATACTGCCACTACTCGCATAAAAGTCCCATTTATATAGGAAACTGCATAGAAAATGGGACTGTAATGCGAGTAGCGGCAGTATAGTCATCTTTATTATAGATGTTCCAGAGAAATCAAAAATTAAATTATTGTTGCAGAAAGGCAAGGTGACATGACTAGGTAGATTAATTCAGGTTTTTTTTTTCTTAAGAGAACACAAGAAAACTTTCCTAAGTAATGCATGAAAAATATCTGGAAAAAGTCAAAAAAGTTTTTACAGTGAGGAAAGCTCTAAACAAAAAAGTATGTTTTTGTTCCTGAAAGACAAACGATCTGTCATTTCGTCCAACTTATTTCTTACTTTTTTTCAAACTCTTCTGTTTACAACGTGTATAAGCTATAAACACCTTCTCCAAACGTCTACCAACCTAATAAAATAAAGTTTATACTAATATCACTGCAAACAAGATTTTACACGATCGCCGTTTCATTGCAACGAGTTTCACTCTTCGATTGGCCAGATTTTTATAAATTAGTTTCAAAATAAATGTAAAAGTCTATCCAGCTTTCCACGAGCGATAATGGCGGTGATTGAGCACAAGTGGGCACAATCTTTTGACATTCATTGGAGGAGCGTCGAGTTCACCCTGACGGAGTTACTATGGAAACATCCATGATTGTTTGTTGTTCGACTGTAAAAATGTAAACATCGTTAAGTTTTGCAGATAAGCGGAAGAGGAACATAATTGAACGGAGGCAAACTTTTGTGGTTTGTGGCCATAATTTCCTGAAAGCACCGGCTCAAAAAATACCCTTTTGTATTGTGCGAATTGACTACTCGCGTGCACTCAGACAAGCATTAACTTTATATTGGTCGAGCCGTAGCTAAGTTGGCCAGCGTCTCGGTCTGATAAGAAACTTTCCGTTGCGCATTTGGACGTTATTTCCGAAGTATGCGCAAACTACGAAGCCACAATCCATAAAACTTCTTATCTGTTCAATTATTCATCGTACACGAAAAGGTGGAAAATTAGCAATACGTTTCGCTTCATGTGCGAAAACTAAACAATGTTTATATTTTTACACTTGAACAACAAACAATCATGGATGTTCCCATAGTAACTCCTTCAGGGCGAACCTGATGCTCCTCCAATGAATGTCGAAAGATTGTGCCCACTTGTGCTCAATATCCGCCATTATCGTTCGTGGAAAGCTGGATAGAAACAAAATCTTTAAAAACAACTGATTTAAACAAAAAATATTCGATCAGCGGTAGGAGAGGGCCAATGAGGTTTAAAAAGGTGAGGCAGATGAAGACATTTGATGGTATTAGTAGCGAAAAATCAGAAAACGACGTCAAACTACAAAAACAAACCGCGCCGGACAAAGGGGTTTGTTTTTGGAGTTTGACGTCACGCTTCATCGTGATTGGTCGATTTACGATTTCACTCACACCATGATGGAATTTCTTCATTGCACTAACACCACTTAATCAACATTGCCACACCTGTATATATCACATTGGGAGAGGATGGCATATTGCTGCCATTTCTAACTCATCACATGCGAAAATCGGCTCTTGCTGCTCTCAAAAAGATTAGAGATGGTCGAGTATGAAAATTTGAATACCCGAACCCGACCCGTACCCGATCAAGAAAAATAATAAAAACCCGTACCCGACCCGAACCCGCAGGTTTATTATTTTTGATACCCGAACCCGACCGCAACCCGACGGGTACGGGACGGGCCCGGGTACCCGACCATCTCTAAAAAAGATACATCGCAGTGATGCGATTCGGATCGCTAGCAACAGCCCAGAGACGGTGCCATTTCAATTTCGAAGCAGTATTATGATCATATCACCATAAGCAACCGCTCGGTCACCAGTGCTTCCTCTTCGTCGCAAATAAAATCGGTCGCGAATAACGCAGCAGACGCATGTCAATGCGAACCGCCTTTATCGTTGTGCGGAGACATTTTACCTCTCCGGAGAGACTGCGCCATTGGCGTACCTATTGTAATCCTACGGTTATCTTGCGGTCGTATCTCGGATGTAACCTCTTCAACTTATTATTGGTTGTTTCATCTTTTAATCGTGAGTTCAAAAGATGATGGATTAAAAATTTTGTTAAATTAATTTCAATTCCCGTTCAAATTTCAAATAGATTTGTTTCAAATGCTGCCTTATCATTCACTGAATGTTTCCTAACCGCTCCTTCAATTTTCGTTCGACTTTGTTCAGCCGGACTCTCAATTTTGTCTTCATTTTCCAGCGCACAACAATTGCACAAAAATAATGAATTATATACAAAGTGCCTACATGTTGTTAAACATATATTCATCTCTAAAACCAATTTACCGATCAATCTTACATACTGGGGTGTATTAATAGCAAACAGTAATTATATAGGTATTTTCGGATAATCACAGCGCAAAATAGACTCTATCTGAAGCAGTTTGCATTTGATTACTCTTCCTTGCATTTGTGGTTTTCCCGGAAAACAATAAATTATTTATAGATCATCGTGATAGGACAGCTTGCTGTTATTTTCGCTCCAATTAAAGCAGCTTCGGTCTTCGATCTAAAGAGCACCTATTCTCCAGGACAATAAAAATCTTACATAACTGCAACAAATGGCAGCTACTGAGTTACCGCGACCAACCCGACAGGGTTACAACCCTGTTCGGTTCGTGTCGTGTTGTGACCATATTTCGTCCGCATCAAAAACGGGTGCTGCTGCTGCGCCCTGTCCGAATGCTCGGCTGTGCTCTGTCCCACAGCAGAGCACAGCGACAGCACGGTGGCAATCACCAATATGCGACAACAGCAGCGGAGGAACCGAACCGAGAGGAGCCGATTTCGATGATAAATCCGCAGCAGCATCGACCGATCCGGCCGATCGTGCGCCTAGTCATTATAACCTCTGCTCGGAATCTGTAGATGTGCGAAAGTGACCCGCCGCTTGTCCCTCCTCCCCCTTGATAACTTTTCTTCCACGTTAGTTCCGTATCTCAGAATGCTTAACCCGAAAGTTGACTAACTTTATTTTTTACCGTATTAGTAACCGTGCACTATTGAAGCAGAACATCGGGGACGGCGGAGAACCGTCCATTCCATCGATTCAGTACAAATATGGGCAGGTGCTTGCCTGTTTGTTGTTGGTCATGACATCAGATGTGTTGGTTGGAACCTTATGGGAACCCAATATCTATCGAATCACAGTCAGCCAGGTAGATTCCCCGCAGCGCAGTGAACCGCACAATTGTCCAGCAGCTCATCGTGCTGGGGCCACCGTTTGTTTTTTCCCACCGCACCGGTTCGAACCGCAACGGCGACAGTTGAAGTGGCAGCAAATCGTAGATCACGAACCAATACGACGAGGGTCAACAAGTTTTCTCCACGGACCACAGTCGATGCTATAGCGCGCGCATTCCGCAACTTCATTTTTTCCAGCAGCAACATCGGATGAACGACGCGACACGACGGCCTCCTGATTGGTAGCGGTTTATTTCGCTCTCAGAATCAAGCTAGTAGTGGATGGCAGGTTTGCTACAGTGGATTATGCATAATTTATTGATTGGATTGAATTGGTTGTTAAAATAGCACCACCTTGAGGACCGTTCTCGCCAGCTGTAGCCGAGCCTGTCTGGTCTGGTTGGTTTAAAACTGGGCTCACTAGACTAATAAAATGAATAGCAATGAAGCCGCGATTCGAGCGAATGTTGATTACGAGTGTATTGTTTGTTATTTATTCTATGAAACTATTCGGAAATAAAAAATTATTGCTTTTTTCAGCTAGAAAACAAAACGGTAACCCTACAGAACAAACAGTAGCCTGAGGGGTCCCTCGGTGGAACGCGCCACACGGGCTGCAACCGTCGCTCCATCACCGCACAGTCGAAGTCCGTTTTCGTCATTGTCGTTGTCACGGCAGCAGCGAGCCAGCGCCAGCGGCGTCAACGTCGTTCTGCAGTTCGAAATCCGATAAGGTCAAGGTCACTGAACGGTATACTTTGATATATATCACCTTCTCCATCTGGACCGCTCGTTCCGGTTACCTCCGGTAACACGTTTTCAGATCGGCCCACCTAGGAACTATCAAATATCTACAGAAACAACAGCTAGGTTTGTTGTTGGTGGGTTTGTTTTACTGCATCGATATCTGCATATCCGATTCGCTCTGCGCAGATAAAATTTGACAGATACGTGCTAGGCAGGCACACAGGTTTTTATCGTAGTTTTACTCTAACCATTTTAGATTATGGCATTTTAACTGTGACTGCCCACGTCAGCGGCTGCAAGTGCCTACCTACATCAGTCAGCAGCCACACGATGCGATTTATCTTAGCATTGATTGATAGCCGATTGCTACGGCTGATAATTGCTGTAATTTACAAAGTGTGTATTGTACGTGGACAGCCCCGAGCGGTTCGCCGGTAATTGGCACTTATGACATCTCACTTTGTGTGGAAAACGATAAACTGATCAGCGGAGGCGAGTGTCGTCGATGATGGGTGCCCGGGGGATACCGAAGGATTTTCCTGGTACGGTGGTGTGCCTGCTTTAGGCGCTCTGGTATATTTATAGATGAAAATATCCGTGAAGATTCTGTTCATGGTATTATAATCTGTATTTAAAGAACAATTCGGATGTGAATCAGCTCACTGATCTAATTTTTGAAAATTGAAACATTATCAGCCTTATGTTTCCCGTATAAAAAACATTCCGACGAATACAATAGTGTAAGCAAAAAAACTATTCTGTTAGTGATATTATGAGTTTTGACCAAATATCGACGAGCATGGAAGGAGGACAGAGATTATGAAGAGCTAGAACAACTAGTCCGGGTTAATGTGATGCGCAATTTCTTCAGAAATGTCCGGTATTTTCGTGGATTTCAGGGCAGCGTCCGATATAGTCGAGCGCGAACAGTTATGGCAGATAATGCACGAGTACGATTTTCCGGAAAAATTAACGCGGCTAATCAAAGCTACTCTGGAGCGAGTGATGTGTTATATGTGTGTTTCGAGGGCACTCTCGAGTCCTTTCGAATCGTGCAGGCAAAGGGTTGCGGCAAAG
Source organism: Sabethes cyaneus (assembly GCF_943734655.1). Lineage (NCBI taxonomy): Eukaryota > Metazoa > Arthropoda > Insecta > Diptera > Culicidae > Sabethes > Sabethes cyaneus. The sequence continues at coordinate 38,349,921 of NC_071355.1, forward strand.
CCTGTCCTGTATTCAACATTGCTATTGAAGGTGTGATCCGGCGAGGTGGCGTCGAAACGAGAGGAACGATCTTCAGCAAGTGTAGCCAACTCGTAGGCTTCGCAAACGACGTCGACATCATTACTAAAAACCTTGGGACGACGGAGATAATTTACGCCAGACTAAAAACAGAGGCTAGGAGGATTGGGTTACAAATCAATGCGTCAAAAAACCAAATATATGGTAGGAAAAGGCTTCAGAGAAAACAACGTTTACCTCCCACAGACAGTGACAGATGGGGAAATTGTGTTAAAAGTTTTATGCTCCCTTATTAGGCTTCATGACCAGGCTTCTGTGGTGCTCAGCAATATATCTCAATTCTCGGTGTTTTATTGGCAATGCACAGAAGACGAATCGATTTGCTCTCTCTCAGTCGGATGTTATCTTCTCCGACGAGACGAGTTTGGTTTTGCTTTTGCAGTGCTTTGCTGCTTTGCTCTGCCGGCGAGTGAGCATCAGTTTGGTTTCATCTTTCTTTTTCTGCCGGAACGCTACCGAATGCATGCTCTCAAGGTCACGGAGCAAATCGTTCCAGTCCATATAATTGCCTATCGCATATTCTCTTTGTGACACGCAGCGAATAGTCTCGTGTTTCCAGAAAACAGTATTCAGGCACCGTCCGGAGGGAGCGGAAACGGTTGAACAGGAAACGAAAGCAACTTGATCGTTGTGAGAAGCAGATTGCACTGCCTCTGTATGCATGAGATGAGCAAAATGAAGCCTGTTCATGACAGTATAGATGAAAAATTTTCGACTGTTACCGGAGTAAGATTCGTTTGACCTATTTTTGATATTTTTCATTTTTCATGTTACATCTCTTTTAATTATTGAATTTTGTTTTTAGACTTTTGGATTTTCAATTTTGACCTTTGATTTTTAATTTTTAACTAGGTGTTGACTTTTATCTTTTGAATTTTGACTTTTCAATTTTGATTTTTAAATTTTAATTCGATGATGATGATTTCTTCTCTGATTTTTGGCTTCTGATTTCTGCTTTTGATTTCTGAATTTTGATTTTCAATTGTTGCTCTTTGGTTTTCGATTTCTGACTTCTATTTTTACCTTTGCTATACATTACCAAATTGGTCGAAAAACACGAAGTTGACCTGAGGCCCGGAGAGGGCCGAGTCACATACCAACCGATAAGATTCGACGAATCGACCGATGTGTGTGTGAGAGAGAGAGAGAGAGAGAGAGAGAGAGAGAAATTGTTCATTTTTGATTCTTGATTTTTGATTTTACATTTGCGATTTTTTGGCATTTTATGTTTGGTTTGTGAAGTTCAATCTTTGATTTTTGGTTTTTAAATTTTGAATTAAGTTTATGGAATTTTAAATTGATTTCCAAATTTCGAATTTCATTTTTGGTTTTTTTGATTTCTGATTTTTGATCTTTAATTTCTGATTTTTGATTTCTGATTGTTGATTCTTAATTTCTGATAGGTAATCGATCTTTGGCCTTAAATTTTTGATTTCTAATTTTCGGTTATTTTTGATTTCTGATTAGGATAGACGCTCCATTATTCGCCCAGCTAAGCAGAATGTAATTTCTTTTTTCTTGTTCATCGAGGTTATATGCTTCAATTAATGTTTGTAGGATATTAATTTATCAAACACAAGGTATTTGTCACAAGGCAAGATAATTGTAGGAAAAAGAAGCTTTATAAAGAAAAAAATGAATTTTCTGATTCAGTTATAATGTACCAATAGTTGCGCTAGTGTTCCTTTTATTGATTTTGGTGTGCCTTTAATTATTTCGTTATTTCGTATGCATTGCTAGGCTGTTAGGTGGAAAAATGGAGTAGCGCAAGAATATAGAAATGAGCGTCTTCAAGCTACGCCTATAGTAGTGTTATATTTTAGAAAATCGGTATTTTAGCAAATAATGTTTTAATTTTAAAGTCTAACTACCATTACTCTCCCAAGAACTTATATTATATAATGAACGTAATTTGTTAATGTAATTTTTGGATAACTGAATTTGAATTTTTAGTTTTTGATGTTCGGTTTGCACTTTGGATTTTTAACATTTAATTTTTGGACTTCTGATTTTTCATTTATGATTTATAATTTGATTTATGTTTCTCGGTATTCGATTTGTGATTTCTGATCTTCGATGCAAGGTTGTGAATCGAGCGAGAAGTCAATCATGCCTACTCACATGCGAAAGAGTATGAGAAAAATAGCATTCAACACTTACGCCGCACACGCAGGCGTAAAAAACAGTCACCGGTGCTGTGTGAGACATTTTGCTACCCACACACTCGCGAACGCTCATCCCCACATCGTCTTCCTGCCTAGCTTATTCCCGAGGCAAAAAACTCGTGGGGAATCAAATGCCCGTGAGGCTGGTGACGCACTGAGATACAAATTTTGCGTTACTTTTTCTTCTTCTTCTTAATATTCGTCCTCGATTCTACTCACGGGCGGGAGCACGAGCCCTCGTGTGTAATCGACATCAGCAGATCGGGCTGCAACGACGAACACATACGCGCAAAAACTCATTGCAGTGCATGAAGAAATAAAAGCGAGAGCGTTTTAAAGGGCGATGCTTATGCCGGTGTGTTCGTTATAATGAGTACGCGTGTGGGAGAAAATTAGACCGCACGAGTGCGGGCTTCACAACACTGCTTCGATGTTTAAGTTTTGAGTTTCGGTTTTTCATTTCTGATTTTTGAAGTATGATTTTTAGTTCTTGAATCGGATCTGATTTTGATTTTGGATTTACAGTGATATCTCGATATATAAGGCAATTTATCATGTTTTCTTGTATCGAATCATAAATCGTTTTAAAGTTTTTACATTAGCAGGCACCAATTTCGAGGTAGGGTATGTTAGTGCTTCGTCGTAATTGCCTATTCCCGTCCTATCCAACACAAATTATTAAAAATATCAGTATTTTTATGACACACAATGCAAAACTAGTTATTCCCTAATATTTTAGTTTGTTGTCTATCATACCCATCATACACGATCAATCAAAGTGAGCTGAGATAAATGCTTTTTATCATTAAAGAAGCCCTACCAGCCAAATTTCCTACGTTTTTTGTGCGACGAAGAAGAAAATGTCAACTAATCGTTTTAATTTCCGTCATTCATAAATGAAAATAACTCACGCAAGGCATTGTCGTTATTCTACAGCCAGGAAAACTTGCCTGACCTGCAGAAAATTTGTAAAATAACATTAATATGGGTTTTACATAATTTTTCGAATTACCGTGGTTTTTTTTTGAATCATTTTTCGAATTAACGCGATTTTTCAGTGATTTATAAATCGCAGTTTTTTCGACGACTTTCGGATTTTAAATAACTTTGTCGGTTATTTTTTAATTAACAGGGTTTTTTACAACGATTTTTGAATTCACGTGGTTTTTTAAAATTTTTTTGAATTAACGCGGTTTTTTAACCAAATTCTTTTACGCGTCACGTATCCCCTGAGTAAAAAAAGACTTGAGTGTATTTGGTTTTAGATTTTTTAATGTAGTTTCAACCCAGAGTTGGTGTTAGATTTTTGATTCCTTATTTTTGATTTTTATTTTCTCATTTCTGATTTTCGATTTTTGGTGGTTTTTATTCGGATCTCTATTTTTGAACTTATCATGTTTGATTTTGATTTCTGATTTGATTTGTGGGTTTTGATTTGTCATGACAGATTTAAGATCCCAGATTTTTTACTTTTGATTTTTCATTTCCTTCGATTCTGATTCTAATTTTTGAATTCCAATTTTTATTTTTTTTATAATGTCTGAATTTGGTTTTTGAGAAATTGGTAAACCTACCGAGCATATCCTGTAGACGGAAACAAACATTTAACTTGCAGATGGCGAGATGAATCTTCAAACCATTCGCGTAGATGAGCATATAGTCATTTGATAGGGTCTGGAAAATATTATTGAAGAAGAAAGCGAATAGAAGAGGTCCTAAATTACTTCCTTGAGAAGCACCGCACTGCGGAGTGAATGTCGTCGATTCAATCGATCTTTTGTTTACATATAGCTGCTGTCGGTTTGTCAAATAAGATTTCAACCAGTCACAGAGTCTAGCCGAGAGGCCGAGACGATGGAATTCTGCGTTGTTGGTATTATTATATAGCAATTCCATGATGAACGATAACAAAATTTAAAAGAGCTCCGATCTGGTTTTAATTGTATGTACATAGTTTAAATTTTAAATTTCAATGATTTTAATACTAAATGTTGGCACTGAAGCTTAGCGATCATAAACGCTAAAACATTAAAAAAATCGGTTTTAGAGTTTTTATTTTGTGTAGACCAAAGAAACCCACATTTTTTAATTTTTGTTTTTGGGAAACAGATTTTTGTACATAACATATTAAATATTTTGTAGGGTATAATTTCTAGATTTTTGAATATGGCTAATTTGCAAGGAAGATTGTCCAATCAATAAGTGCGCAATCGCTCATAAAAGTTCTATTTTAGCTTAAATTGTTTCGGTCTTTTCGGCACACTTATTGCTCGGAATTAGTGTTCTACATCGGAACGAAAATTGAAGTCCGGGTTCCGGTCCGGTTAAAATCCGGCTCGAACTTTGTTATTCCGACTTTATTCCGATCCGATTTGGCTCTGTTCCAGTTCCGGAACCGTTCGTGCCGATTTTTAAGCGGAACCCGGACTTTAATTTTCGTTTCGATGTCGAACACTACTTGGAATGTAACGGAAAAGTGCGCGAAGATGCCGAAACGATTTAATGCAGGATCGCACTTTTATGAGCGATTTCGCACTTTGGATGGACCAATTTTCCTTACAATCAGCAATAAAATTGCGAGCACGCAATGCACAGTGGTCCAGCAGCGAAAATTAAGTGGAAACTTTTTTGTGGTTCAAAATAGCTCCCCACAATGTTCAGCAAAGTTGTAAAACTCTAAAAGACAATTAATACGAAATCAACGACTAAGTTCCAGTTTGGCTTGTAAACACATAATAACTTTTTATAAGAAAGAGATAGAAGGATAATTGCTTTTACAAAGTTGTAGCTAAAGATTATATAAGTAACTTTGCCAAAGACATAGTAGGCGTATTTTAGGCGTTTCTAACTTACAGGGTGTTTTATAAAAAGACCTCTCAAAAATCACTTTTTCGCTGATTACTTCAAATGCAATGGTATTATTGCATCATAATGTTTTGCAAAGTTGGTTATCTTATCAAAAGACATATTTTTGTTGAACATTGTATGTTCAAAACTCATACGTATAACGAGTTCTAACGTTTTTCCTGATTTTTTTTTTTGTTTTTTGGATTCTATTGAAATTACTCGAGTTAGAGAAAAAACCAGTTTTTTTATTTTCACATATGTTTGATATAAAACTCCAAGCTTTCAGAAACAGCCAAGTTTGATCTTTTCCGTTTGCCCCTTTTTGAGATGTTCTATTCCAAAAAAGACTAAAAAACACAGGAAAAACGTTAGAACTCGTTATACGTATGAGTTTGAACATACAATGTTCTACAAAAATATGTCTTTTGATAAGATAACCAACTTTGTAAAACATTATGATGCAATAAAGCTACTGCATTTGAAGAAATCAGCGAAAAAGTGATTTTCGAGATGTCTTGTTGTAAAACACCCTGTAAGTTAGAAACGCCTAAAAATACGCCTACTATGTCTTTAGCAAAGTTACTTATATAATCTTTAGCTACAACTTTGTCGAAGAAATTATCCTTCTATCTCTTTCTTATAAAAAGTTATTATGGATTATGTGTTTACAAGCCAAACTGGAACTTAGTCGTTGATTTCGCATTATTTGTCTTTTAGAGATGAACAACTTTGCTGAACATTGTAGGGAGCTATTATAAATCGCTTAGCCGCAAAAGTAAGTTTCCACTTAACTTTCGTTTCTGAACCACTGTGCAATGGAGACACGTGGTATTTTGTTTCACCTGCAATAAAACGGATATTGGTATTCCCGGCATTGATAGCTGTAGCATGTAGTGCTACGACTCAAATATCTGATAAAAGTACTGGACAATTAGGACCCCGGATATTCAGATTACACATTAAAATTAATAGTAAAGGTCAGGCACGTACCTCAGCCTACGCACGCCAATGTTGTTGATCGAAACTATTACGAGGCGATAAAATTAAGGAATAGGGAAGTTTATAATAAAAACAATTTCGATTGATTGGAAGCCAACCAGAAAATCAACTAATTTCATTGTGTCATTGTGGGACGGTCTGGAATTAAATCGTTTTTCCTCTGTTCCAGAATAAACTAGTTTTCTATTACGACCAAATTGGAAGACCGTAATAATGACATGAAGTGAAAAAGACAGCGACGATAATTGGGCACGTCAACAAAGCGTCCATCATTTTGCAGAGCTTTTCGCTTCAGAGCGTTGATAGATTGTTATATTTGCTCGCGAAAACAAAATAATTCAACGGATGTTGAAGGGCCGCCGCCATACCAGACCGGTGCGGTGCGGTGGTACGTACATGGGTGTGTTTGTCCGCGAATGACAATGGCCGTGAAACGACCCTCGACGATCCAGACATGGCTAGGCGATAAGTGTCTACGGATGGATGTTACGAGGTCACGAAGTCGATCAGATCTTTCCCGAAATGAAGCGAGACCGCTTTGTACGTGTGCGTATTTGTCTTCCGCAGCTCGATCTCGCGATCACGCTTATGGCGAACGACGATGTAACCGTGGCGTCTTTGATCGAGCAAATATAGAACTCGAAGCAATATTGAATTGAACGCAGTATACGGACAGTTTGTTAAATAGGGCACAAACGCGTCGTCGTACGATAAAAAAAAACCGGTCCAATAGTAGTTATGCAACTCAACTCATACTAGACGACGACGATGCTGCCGCCTCGTCTCAACTTGTTGTGCTGTGTACTACCTATATAAGACGATTGATCTTTGTACGTATATCGCTTTTTGCGTCGTTTGCTTCAAAATTACCTCGGAAAGCAAACGACGGAGAAATCGTTCTGAATCGATTCCCCACGGGTGACATCAGCCGAAATGCGTCTGACCGTATGGTTCATTCTAAGCCAGGGTTTTTATTTGCTGTTTTTTTTCGGTGAATTTTTACTTGAACAAACTTTAGGTCACAGCTGCGTGGGTTGTTCCCGGGGAAAACAACGAAAAGGTGCTAATGGACCCCGAAGACTGGATATGCCAATCGATGGAAGTTGAAAAACAACTGCCTACCGGAGGATGAAGACTGTTCGGTTGGCATTTTTTTGCCAATTCACAGTCAGCGTATAATTAAATCAGCAACTGTGAGTTGTCAATACCTCCAACAAGTGTTGGGGGCAAAGACTTATGCAAATATTAAAATTTTTGATAAGAAACATACAAAATTATTCAGCAAACTAAAATGCACCAGAATAAACCTCGCAACTATTGTATATTTCTCCAGCAATCACAAGCGGTATTGGTCAATAATTAAGAATTCCACCTGTTGTAACTGCGAGTTACCGCAATCGAACTTTCGGACCGTTTTCGTTTTCTTGGCGACCCTGAACTGGCATTAAATGAAGCAAGTTTCAAGTGCTTTCTTTGGCGATTTCTTCAGCGCGTGCAGCATGTTTTCCATAACAGCAGCCATGGAAGGAAAAAAAACAAGCAGCAAACAGACTCGGTGCGGGGAATCGACGACCACGACGACGACGACGACTCCGATTTAGGAAATCGATCACATCGGTCGCAACTACTATTCCAGTTGTTGCAGGCAATTTTGTACGCCATCGTCACGCACAGAATTGCCAAACAAATAAACTGCTACCTACCTACCTACCTACAACAACTAAGTCGAATTTAAATTCGCACAATTCAAATTTCGATACGCGTAAATATTTGCGATGGCGATTGCTGGTGACGAACGCACGGAGAATGTCGAATTTCGAACTAAGCCGTAGCATAGAAAATGAAAGCAAATAAGCGGGCCAGGCAAGCGGGTTCGTCGCTTGCTCTTTGGCATAGCTTTTAGCTAACTTGTTCTTACGACTAGAAACAAATCTTTTTTATTGTGATTTAGAATACATCAACGAGAAACCAGAAATCTAAAATGAACACAAAGAAGACTCCTTCAGAACGATAAATTGATTTATTGAGGGGATTATTCTCAGTCGTCTTTACTAGTCAAATGTTAGCTGCCATGGGAGGTGCTCGCTCGAGCACGTTTCAGAGAGACGAGTTTGAAGAACTACGCTCAGGAGCAATTTCTAAGTATTGTACAAAACCATGCAAACAACAGAACTAAACTTTGAGAATATGTCATTCGAATACAGAACAATGGGGAACCCCTTCCGAGCAAAGGAGCGATATTAGCGTACTACAAACACGCTGGTAAATCAATCAGATCAGATCACGGTTGATTGGCGACTCGAAACCGACGGAGCAGAACCGTGATCACGCGCCAAACGCGATAGTAAGGCACTTACTGGCCCCGAAAGTCACTCTGGAAGAACTGAAGAAGATTATGTTGTGACGGTGCGAAACAAAAACCGGCCGGACTGCTTCATGCAAATTACCGATTTCATCGTGTATTCCGGTTGCCTTGCTATTTCAAACCAGAAACTGTAAATTTTCTTCGAACTGCGAAGAATTGAATGAACTCTTGGAAGAAGATATCAAACTGAAATGTTTAACCCACCTACGCGCAAGGTTATAAAAAACAACCTCATTCAACATGCTTAGTGGTATATTGCACATTACACTCAGAATAGCTTTGGTATTTCGATAGTGAGATAGAAACGAGAAACTAAAAAAGGTCATTTTTCGTCATTTTATGGCGATGTTTGATTGCTTCGACAGGGTGAACCAATTTCGAAAGAAAACGACTGAAACAGGAATTTATATCGTCGGAAATGTGATACCTACTAAAATAACGACACTGGCAGGGGCAGCCAGCAGCCAGCGTGCGGTTGAAAACGTCGAAAAGGGAACAAACTGCAACCGAAAAACTCGTTTGCTAAAGTCACGAGCAAAATCCAATAGCCAATAAAGATTCCACGAAAAAAATATGATTCCACGTTTGAGGTAAATTTAGAATTAGAATGTATTCTTCACGGCTGCTTGCCCGTGTAGCTATTCCCGAAACTGGTTGGTTTTAAAAATAATTGTTCGTTCCAAAAATAGAATCGTGACACTGAGAGAATTATGCGTTATTTTAGTTTGTAAAATATTACAATTATACCTGGTAAAAACTAATATATTTGAGTGAGTTTAAGCTAAGAAGAATCCTTAGGGTACGGGAATGGAAGGCCCATCCCACGCTTAGACATTATCGGTTTATCCACCAGCCGGGCCTTGTCGAATTTCTCTAAAGTACACAGTTCTGTTAAAGCGAGTAGCGTCACTTCAAGTACAGCCCACGTTATTTCTTGATACAGAATTTCGCATTTATCGATAATAAAGCCTCTTGCCAGGTTAAGTTTAGTAGAGCTACTGGCTCGTATTGGCTCGAGGTGCGTAATGACGCCTCTTATCTATTGCAAAATAATAACTAGTGTTCACCCTCTTCCTGGTTCTAAGGATCGGAATTGATTGCAAAATAGTAAAAAATATCCAGGAGAAAAACAGTAAAAAACACCGATTTTAATTTTAAACAGTTTGCTCATTATATAGTGATGCTGAAAAAGAATGAAGTGCGGAATACAGAAAAAAATACACCTGGACGATATCACAATAGATCAAAATACTGGTCGCCGTGATAATGTCCTCACAAAAAAAGAACGATAATGCTAATTATTAATTTTATCCGTACTTGTGTGCATTGGGTTTACCCTTATTCCAAAGTTTGTTCTACTCTACCCATCTCGTTCCTCACGCCGTTACTATCTCCAATTACAGACATCCCTGGGGAAGCTGGACAGCACATTCAACTTTAAGAGCAACTTTTTCACTGTTAGGAGGCTCCATCGGAGTAATAACGAATTCGGAAGGCTATTGGGGGCCTGAGAGTAAACTCACACTAAAGTTACTTGACGAATGGCTTGATTCTACTAAGATTCGAACCGACGATCACTCGCTTGGCAACGCAGACTCGGTAACTTTGCGACTGCAGAGCTCCTCAATGGATATGCAAATTGTATACTGAGTAATTCTCGCTAAAACAGGTTCACACCAGGTTCTAACAGGTTCAAAAAACTTGAATTTTAAGCAAACCTTCAGATCAATATCATGTGTTATTTCATAAATTTGCCATGAAACAAGTAACAAATGGCCCGGTTCTGTAAAGAAGAAGGACAGGGCTTTCAAATGGAGTAATTTGTTTTTTGGTGGCCATCTTGAGTTTGGTCGCCATATTGGATTTTATCAAACAATCGCGGTTTACACCATGAGCCCCCCAACCGATTTTCATTTTAAGATCACCATCGGAAAGCTGAGGAAAAATGCTATAAGAAGCATTCATCAAGTTAGGTGTGCAATGGCTTTAACTAAATAAAACAATTAATTTTCTGTAGCAAGATATTCCATTATACGAGAGTTGTAAACCTTGTCTTAAAATGAAAATCGGTTGGGGGGCTCATGGTGAAAACGGCGATTTTTTTATAAAATCCAATATGGCCGCCAAAAATATTTTTACTACATTTGAAAGCCCTGTTCTTCTTCTTTACAGAACCGGGCTATTTGTTAGTTTTTCAAGGGAAATTTATGAAATATCACATGATATAGATCTCAAGGTTTGCTCAAAATTCAAGTTTTTTTGAACCTGTTAGGCCCTTTGACGAACGATGGGTCCACTATTTCGAGGTATCCAAAGTGTAGGGTATTGTCGTTATCATAGGGCCACTGTTATGGTCGGGCCATCACGATTTTACAGTTTTAGTAACACATGATATCTATGATACAACCATTGTAAAACTTCTTACTATGATAGCTAACTTTTCACAATATTGTGAGTTTCAATCGTGTATTCAAAACACTCGTACTGAATTCAGTGACTAAATCTTAAAAAAAACCTAGATTTTTGTTGTTTTTTCACTGTACACTTCGGAAAAGGCGATTGAAGCAATATTGATTTTACAAGCTCGCCAAAATTTCGCAAAAATGCAATTAAAAATAGGGTATTTGTACCTATACAAGTCGTTGTTCACGGAATTCTTTCTTTTCATGTCTCTATATAGAATTTCAATACGTATGTCTTAGATTTTCTGCGGTGGCCCAACCTGTACAACATGGCTCGACTATGACAACATTTTTTGTCTTCACGAAAATGCTTATAACTTTTTTATTTTTCAAGCAATCAGTTCAAAACTTTCCGGAAATATACCTTATTCTTAGACCTTTGCAACGATGTATTTAGATTTCCAAAATTCCTTTTGAAACGAAAGTGAATGGGTGAATTCCAAAACGTGGCCCAACCACGACGACACTCCCCTAATTCTAATTTTTAACCATTTTCAACCATTTAAGCGCAAAAGTTCCAATATTTGAAGACCTCGTGTCAGTAGTGGCCCCGTTTCAGCGAGATTTACACTACTAAATTTGGAAAAGTTGACAGACCCAGGCTATTATAGATATTTAAATACGCAGGTTTGAAAACTGAGCTTCCCAATCGGCCTGAATGCTCTTTGACAAACAGAACACCCTCTCAGGGTATTTAGAGCTCTTCTTCTCAGCACACATGGCTTTCACTCCACTACGAGTGCACATTAGTCACATAAACCCTTCCATTTGCCTTTGCGCAAATGGCGCGTCTTCGCGCCATCATTACGCACCGAGCAAAAATGCCACTTTCTCCGAGTTCCGTAATGATCTAATTTCAAGTATTTCGTTCTAAATGGTAAACCGGTTCTTCATTCAAGCCGCTTGAATTATGCAGTCACTAAATTTGTCGTTGCTACGATTGCCACAACTGTACGTGGATTGTTAAATCCCGGGAGCTGTCATTTTTCTTATAGAAAGATTTATCTTTGGCCTTAAAATGGGCTCCAGTGGTGAATATAACCTCCAAATCGCCCTGGTGTATTTTTTCAGATCGTCGAAACAAATAATTAAACCTGCTTTTTCTTTTACCTTCGCTGCATACATGATGCTACTTATTTCATGCGTTGAACCGAACTATTCAAGCAGGTTTCAGTTCGTGGATGTTTCAAGTGACGGCGATTGGAAGATGTTTGCAAATATCCTCATATTCTATCAAATATTTAATAATAAAGAGCGAATGAAACTTCAAAAGCAACTGACGCCAACCGAAGCCAGCATTGAAACGAAGCTGTATTAGTTGAATCCAAGGTTTCGTTGCTTCATAGTTACGTGACGATTTTCAATTGAAGGTGACGTTACCATGATGACAAGATCTGGTATAAATGCCAAGTTATGAAGCAAGACAGTTCACATTTGGCACTATTTGATCGAAACTCCCAAATTATTTGAATCTGCCCGCCCAGTTAGCTCCGAGATACGATGCTGGCCTAACAAGCCAGTCGTCGTTTGTTCGAATCTCGACTGGACGGTTCCGAAGTTAAAAGGATTTTTGCACTAGCCCCGTAATTTGCCTGTACTTTGCTTATCGGCTGTGAACAGGGTTGCCACATGCACAGATTATTCTGTGTTTAACAGATATTAGAAAGAAATCGCCTGTACAGAATCTGTATGCATAGAATATAGATTTTTGCCAATTATACAGATTAAACCGATTCTTGAGCTTTTACATGATAGTGAAAGAGACGGAAATAGTCAGCAAAATGACTCTCCGTCTCCTTCACTCTCATTGTCAGAAGGACGTTTATACCTATGGCTTAGTTTTTCTTTAATCTAAAACTGATTGATCAAACTGTGCTGTATGAAACCTTTAATTTCACGCAAGCATATTTTTTTCCATTGCTCCGCATATCAATTGTTAAACTTGAGTCTAAACTGGATTGATTGTATAGTTTTTTTTGTGAATCTAAGCCAAATGACACACCAGCAGCTTGTTGATTTGTTTTCCAACCAAGTTGATCCGAATTCTCAAGTTTGATTATTACAAGACCTATCCTAATGATATGTTGTAAGAAACCACTAGGTAACTTAGCAGCGGAAATAAAAACTTCACACACCGATGTAAACAAACTTAAGTCGTAAACAACTGGGCCTAGGCTTCAGACAGTGCAGTGTAATGTCAAAAAATATGTGCACTGAGGCGCGGCGTGGATTACTCAGCACAGGAGGCCGACCTTGTGATTGTTCGGCTTAAATTCGTGTATTTTATCTTGCTTGGTATTGTTGATTCTGAAGTTGAGTAAACATCTTGATTTGAAACTGAATACTCGATTTGATCTCAAACTTGCACGCCAATTTAACCCGCTATTTTTCCAATCTTGTTTATTTTTTTATCTAAATTATTGCAACATTATTAGGGAGTAAATGTGTTTTTGTGAAGAACGACCATTGGAAGAACTGGGAAAAATGATATGCAAACTGTGAAAATTTCACTGTTTGTTCTTCACTTCAAATATCTGTGTCCCGTAGAAGTTACAGATAGTACTCAATCTCTGAAGAAGACTTAAAATATAGAATCGAAAAGTTGGAAAGGTTATCATTCAATCTGTTCTAATTTCAATATACTGACATCAAATTTTACAGTCGATAAAACAGATTCATGTGCATTTCTTGTATTTCATATTCGGACTTTTTTTATTTTATGACAAAACATGTTATGACTAGTTTTAAATTGATTTTTCGTCACAAGGTGAGCAGCAATAACTGTTTTTTAGACGTGTTTAGTTAAAAATGGGTTAATCATAGATGTGTCTGCATATTTTTCGTTTGATGTGTATTCAAATATCAACACAGCTTGCATATTTGTTTCGAATTTGCAACAATATTCTACACCGTCTCATCAGGCGAAAGCCACACAGGTATGGTGTGAGGACAATTTTCCGGATTTTATTGCTTCGAAAGAGTGGCCTGCCTCTTCTCCTGATTTGAATCCTGTCGACTTCTATGCAAAGGGTTACATGCTAGGCAAACTAGGGAGCAGTAGAAGATTCATTGTGGGTAAATTCAAGCAACATTAAGAGTAGATTTGGGATGAAATGCCTCAGGATATCATGCGTGACAGCTCTAAGCCTTTTCAACAACGATTGCGACTGATAATTAGAGCAAAACTCTTTTTTTATAATTGGTAGAACATCATAAATTAACATAAAAAATTGAATCATAGAAACAAAAAAATTATGCACATCTTGAAAAGCCATTTCAGACCAATTTTGGCTGTATTTAGGATCACTTGTTATTTTTCGTCAAACCTTTAGGCTTATTTTGAAATCGTTTTCGATCGTTTCTGGCACTTGAAAGCGTTGTTTGGCCATTTAGGAATGATTTGGAACCATTCTATTGTTTGATTTTTTTCGACCGTGAATGCGTTTTTCTTCCATTTTGGGCTTAGTATCGGATCATTTTCTTTGTTGATCTTCTCTGACCTTTAGAAGCGGTTTTCGGCAGATTTATCCTTAATTTGATATTATTTTTTGTGTTCTTTTCGATCCTAAGAAAATCTTTGGCTTGATTTGAATCATGTTTTGCTTTTTAGAATAGTTTTCAAGCTTGTCCATCCTTGAAAGATTTTTTTTTTTCATCTGCTGACCTTTCCGGTATTTAGACTTGCTTTTTGGTCAACTTTGGTTAACACGGTGTCTAAGTTTATTGAGCAGTCTTGGTTTTTTGATATTCCTCAGAGACGACACGAGACAACTCGTCGTCGTCGTCGTTGGCATTATAAAGCCATGGTGGTTCGTGCTTTTTCCAGCCAAGTCGTCTCTGTTTAACTCGATCTTGGGCGATTCGTCGCCAATTTGCCCGAGCGTCTCAGAAGTTGCGTGTCGCTTTCGACCTGATCGAGCCATCTTGCACGTTGGACCGCTCTGTTCCAAATGTCGGTGTGGTTGTTGAAGAAAACCTTTTTCTCCGCACCTTTTTCTTTTCAGCCCACCGCAAGCTACCGACTTTAACCTCACTGAGAACATAATTTCGTATTTTCGAAGCCGATAAAAAAATAAATACCATTTAAAGGCATACGTAGACTAGTTTTCTGCCGTAAATCTTGTTATTACGAATGGTTCGTATTTGGTACGACAACACATTCGTAGTACATTTAGCACCAGAACGCATTTGATGTACGGTTATTGTCTGACATTGTTAACCACGAGGTCGAGCTGCAAATGTAAGATGTACAAGATGTATGTAAGAGAAAATATACTTGAGCAATTATGATCTGCTTAATATACAGCCATCGTTGTTCTATGGTTTGCGGGGTCGTCGGCTGTGCTAACCGTAATATACTCAACTTCGATTCCCGACCATGTCAGCTTATTTTCGAAGAAAAAAGATTTCGTTGTTTCCACAGTACCTCCACTTGAGCACGGTAAGGACGCATATGTCCTTCATGAGCAGCGTCACAGCTTGAAATACATAAAGAACTACTGATCTAATGAGAGTTTTGTACATTGTCAGCTTCGTACGACGGCATATGCTTCTCGAACCATTGTAGTGTTTTGCGAGGGGCAAATTAGGTCTGATTTCCCGATTGAACGTATCGCTGGCTCTCCTTACTAGTGCTGCTCTCCGTGGTCACCAGCAATCCCAAATACACAAATTCATCTCCCACTCCTAATTCGTCGCCGTACGCGACGCGCTTTCTTTCAAGTATTTAGTGTTCGACGCAAAGTTCCTGACTATGATATCGGAGTCATCTGTTAAGCCCAGGAGTTGGCAACCTTTGGTGAAAATTGTGTCGTCACCTTGTCTCAACCCTCGCCGCGTCTCGAAGGGACTTGAGCGTCCTAGAAACACATCACTCGATCTAATGCAGCTCTGATCAATTGCGTCGGTTTACCTGTAAACACGGTGTTCGTGCCTTATCTGTATTATAGCTGGTCTTAATCGACTATATCGTATGCTGCTTTGAAGCCAGTAAAGATGTGATGCATGAGCACGTTGTATTCCCGACATTTTTACAAGATCTGTCGGACGGTGAAAATTTGGTTGGTAGTGGCGCGAGCACTCATGAAGGCCACCTGATAATTTCCTACGAAACTTTGCGCTATCGGTGATAGGCGGTGTAACAGGATCAGGGAGAGTTGCTTGTTTAGGTGGCCTTTACGCCAGCGTTACGCCACGATATTTGCTACATTCGAAAATCATCATTCATCTAGTAGTAAATTTCCGTTTCACCTTCTGAAATTTTGCTGTTTTCCTCGATGTCTGTTCTCCTTCTAGTGCTTTTTATTTCCCAGGATCGTGGTCACTGGTTGCTCGTCGGTATTGGGCCAAGTTCTCCCTAGCGACAATTCGGAATTCGTGATTTTTAGGAAATGATTTCTAGATCACCCTGATTGGCTTAATTTGACAACCACGAATGATGTGAAAAACATGTGTCAATAAATATGAAAATGGTATGAAAATGATTGCTTTTTTGTTATGATTAAATCGCTTACGAAATTTCATAAAATTTCGGTCGCGTTAAGACACATCGCCTGTTGTCGCAAAAAAATATTTTCAGCTCCGTGAATTGAAAACCGTGTAATAAAAGTGAAGTTCTTTAGTTCTATAGATTTCCCACAGATCCGGCTTTTTTGTCCCAGTTGTTTATTTAGATTCTGTATGCTACCATATTTCATATTTGTCTTGTCATATTAGTTTGTTCTACTGAAATGCGCTAAGTTCTGATAACAATCGGGCAACAGTTGTGCAATGTGTACAAAAGTTTTTAACAGGGAAGGTGGCCATAATGAGACGGAGAATAAGAAAACAGTCTCGTCGCAGGTTTTGCTATCGACATAATTTTAAAACGGTCTTTCATTGCTCTAAATGTAATTCACAGGATTGCTTATTGAAGATTGTGTAACTTTCTTTATCAGAAAAACAACTTTTCAACTGCTGCTTGAAGTTTATTGAAAAAAGCCTCATCATTCATCATGTGATGAACAAGGAACCAAATACAACCTCTGCTGCAAAAATATAATTGTGCAGATTCTGCAACGCTTCCTGGCTGTTTTCATTTTTCGTGCTGATTCTTTAATCACTCACTTCGATCAACAATTTCGCAATCCCAATGATGATTTCGTGCGAATTAGGTCTGCCAACACAAGCAGTCGATTGCTAATTTGTGTAATTAGCTACAGGCGTCATTTCACAGCACACGTAGTTGACCGACAAATCAAATAACAAATAAACTAAAAGAAGGTTCGTCGCCTGCGGTTGACGACTCCCGAGAGATCGGAATTCTTGTTTTTTCGAACAACAACGAACACGCAGACCCTGACCGAAACCTACTAGCAACAGACAATAACAGGTTCCTTTTTGACGCTTTACCGGTGTGGTGCGCCGGTGCTGACTGGGCGATGTTCTAGCCAAACATTTACGAAGTAATTTGAAGTTAGCAATGATTTGCTTTGTGTGTGATCAAGTTTTCTGCTAAACTCAAATTTGATCATCAAAAGTTAACTTTAAAAATTTGATTTTAACGCACGTTGGATTCCATATTAAATTACAAATCAATCGTTATAGTTTTGACACAATCATCTGTACACCTATTTCGAAGAAAATTGAACTTTCTGTTCGTTAAGCAGCCCCGTTTGGCCAGTGACAGCGACGCGTGCTGAAAGTTTCCACTGCTAAAACGACACAAATATCAAATGCTAATTAAAACTGCACCGTTCGTACGTACTACAGTGCGCGACGATGGGATGAGATAACACCCATCGAACCCGATCGCAGCGTATAGGCATAAAAATGGAAAACTTAAATGACAGCTGAGTGGAACTTGACTGAAAATTACACAAGCCGCTCATGCCCACCCCGAACGGTGCACCACCCCCCGTGTGTGCAGGTCCCAGCAGGTAAGAAATGCACAATCTGTCACGGTACCAGAGGTACTGAACGAGGTTCGTTCGCTTCGAAAGTACACTAGCTATACGCCGCGAAAAAATACGACGGAAAGCAGCGGCAAAGCGTCGTCTTATACGGCCGTCCCAAGGAGTCTAGTGCACGCGTTCAATTCAAACCGGCCAGCCTGAGGGATCCATCAGCGCAGTTCTTTATTGCGCATTAAGTTATTCTCCGCCTGGTCTGCAGTCGACTCTACCGGGCTCGGATAAACTTACCGGTCTTCGCACACGCTCGATCGGTACTCCGCCCATGCACCCGAATGACGCGTGCATGCAGAAGATTAAATCAATTTGTCGCCCCCCTGTTTCAACTGAACAATGATTTTTTTTTATTTCTTTTTTGTGAAATCGAGGATGACTCGCTCGATCGGCACACTTACGGTTGCAGCTCAGGCACATTCCGCAGCTCGTTAATCGCCGTCGATATGATGATCTGGGCCGCTGGAAGTGCCAGCAGGGCCGTTTCGAACACCAGAACATTGTCACTGTTTTTGTTCAACGTGAAACCGGCCGTTTCCGTCGTCGCCGTCGTGGCTACCGGGTCCGACTCCGAATCACTCACACTGCCGGAACTTTGGCAACCGCTACTGCTACCGCTGCTAGCACTGGTTATGGCACTATCCGTCGAGCAGGCACTCGGGTAGCGGGACCGGGGCATGTAATCTGCCTCCAGGTCCGCCGTGTAGTACTTGTCCCTCTTCAGCTTGGACTTTTTGCGCAGATAGTCCACCGTTCCGATGGTGTTGGACAATTTTTGTACATATTTTTTGAACATCATGTTCGTCTTGGGGTTTCCCCAAATAATACTAAATATAACTTCCAATTCTTATCCTAGCCGCTTTTCCCCTAAGATCACCAAATACAACTACAACTACTACTACTGCTAAGAGTCTTGTTTTCTATGAATCGAACTTTCTATCTATCGGTGCAACTGTTTATTTCTTCACTTTATTAATGAATTTCTTCATTTTTGCTGTAGCTGCTGCAAGCTTTCCTGTATCACTTTTCGGCAATAAATACTCAACAATATGCTCGAAAACGAATCCACTCGACATTGTCACTTATTCTTTTGGCTTTTCTCGGAAAAGCAGAAACTCTTCACACTCCACGTGCACACCGACCAACGAAAGTGGCCCTGTAGCGTTCCTTTGTCAAACTTTATCTTTCAAATAGTTAACCTCTAACACACGTGTTTGCTTAGCCGAACAATATGATAGTAAAGCTGGAGAAAATTCGTCCTGCGCGCACAATATCCTCCACTCAAGAAAAGCACGCCAGTCTCCCCTAGAAGGCTAGACGCGGTGTTTCCTTCTTTTTTCGGAAAGAGATGCTTTTGGTTACTGAATTTGCGGCGAACTAAACTGATTTACATCGATCGGCTGTCATTTAATATGAGATTTTTTTGCAACCACACTAGCCTTCGGAGCGCTGCTCTCTTCTTTGGGCTTTACGCGCGCACGCTCGCACACCTTATCTTCGCGAAGCGACGACGACGCGACGCGACGCGGCCCGGTGCGCTCTCACTCTCACTTGGATTGTTGCTATTGTTGCTGCCATATTGTTGACAGCAGCAGCAACAGTAACAGCAGCAGCAGCAGCAGCGTTGCGGCGGCGTAACAGTTGCGACGCTGTGTTGTAGGTGGAACACAGCCAGACACCAAAAACAAAAAAAATAACAACGGAACAGGTCTAGCCGGTAGGTACGCGGTTTCGCAGAATACATAGGCGAAAAGAGACCGTGCACTCCTTTCCAGTTACATTACTGACGAAATGTGAGTAGGTAGTGAGGACAACTTGTAGAAGAAGCAAAGATATTTTGTGCCTTCGGCATAACTGACGTTCTGTTCGACCTGATGATTAAGTTCGATTCTTGTAACTAAAATATACTAGCTGTTTCAGAGCAATAGGTGCCTAATATAAGATTACATTGTTTGTAACAGTCATACTTTTACATGACGATATTCACGATAAATTGCATGATTTATTTCAAGAATAATCAAATCAAGCAGAGAAATACACCGTGTGCAACAGTTTCAATAGAAAGAAGAACGATCTAGTGGAAAAGACCATAATTGTGATTTAGCTACTGACATTACTACTACGTCAAACTAACAAATACAGCAGGATTTCGAATTTGGCAACAAATGCGTGTCGCCTATGTAGCCAAAATCGAAACGGTGCCAAAATCGAGACCCTTATTCGATATGAAAAAATTTAATGTAAATGTTTCAGAAATTGACTAAATATCATTAATCAACGATTGCAACCATTTTATGTGTAAAAAGTCCGACAAGAGCTTTCCGTCCGGTGCAAATAAGTTATTGGCACCCTGCGGTAAGACGTAGTCCTATACGGTAATAACAATATTATTGTTCGAAATTACATAACTTTTTTTCATGAACATAGTGAGGGCATCATTTTTTCGTCATTTAAAGCATGTATGCGGAAATTGATTGATAATTAAGCATATTTTTGGAAGAGAAATATCTTGTGTTGCAAAAAACATATATTTTTGTTGCCAAAATCAAGGCATGCCAAAATCGAACCATGCCAAAATCGAACCATGACAAATTCGAAATCCAACTGTATTACTAATACAACTAACGGTGTAGGACAACCTAAAACGATTCGAGGAATTTCTGTCCATCGTTAGAAATCTCGGAACAGACAAAAAAGCAAATACAACTGGGTAAATTAACCATTAGTGGACCAGTTAGTGCTTGAAAAGTTTTCTTCCACGAATTATTTTAAACTGGTAGCGCTAAACACGCAACCGATGGCACTTACAATACGAGTAATTTTCGATTAAACCTAAAAAGATATCAATTATTGTTGCAAATCTCTATATTTACACTTTTTTGAAACAGATTGGAATGTCCGTTTTCCTTTAATGGACCTTGTGGTTTACAATAGGATAGCGACCGGGTCCATTATAGGAATTCTAGTGTATTTTGCATGAATAGGGTTCACTAATGTCGACATTTCGCATTGTTAACCATAAAATGGACTGTAACTTGTTCAAAATGTCGATTTTAAGGCATTAGTCATTAAATTCAGCTAAAATTTTATAAACTGAACTGTGTAGTATGTTTAGCACTTTCTATTTCACGTCATATATGCTCGGAAATAAGAAGCATAAGCTCATAAACGCCGAAACTATACCCGAGGTCCATTATAGGTAAAGGGTCCACTATAGGTTAAGCTACCCTAATCCTAAAATTTATACAAAAGTTGTGGTCAGTAGCGTGCCCAGGCATGAGGAGCACCCGACCTTTCAAAAGAATATTTTCAACTGCAAAACGGAATAATTGTAGGAGAGTTATTTATTACTTATCACGAAAATACCGGTCGATTATTTTAAAAACTCTCGATTTTGGGATGAAATTGGACTAGAAATTGAACTTAGAACTGAACTAGAAACTAAGTTGAAATTGGACACGAAATCATACTAGACATAGGACATTAGATTAAACGTAAATTTGTACTAATGTGGGCCTGCAGCTTATCTTCATATTGAACTGGAAATTAGACCTAAATTTAGAGTAATTTGAACTGAAAATTTTACTTGGAATTTAACATGAGATTGGATTTCAAACAGTGTTTGAATTTTTTATTTGAAATTTGACTTGAAATTTTATTCGAAATTGGAATTGAATTGGACTTTGGACTAGACCTGGAATTACATTTGTAACTAGACTTAAAATTGTAATTCAAATTGTACTCCAAATCAAACTTAAAACCAGAGTTTAAATCTGACTTTAAAATTGGAGCTAAACCATACTTAAATTTAGGCGTAAAGTCGGACATGCAGTTGCATTTGACATTGGACTTCAATTCGGTCTAATTTGAACTTGAAGTTTTACTCGAAACAATCAATCATTTTTCTCATTTTACCTGTTTTCCAGTCCTTTTTTCCACTTTTTATTTCGTTTCTCTTTCTTTTCTTTATCATTTTCTAGGCTTTCGCTGTCATTTTCTTTTCGTTTTAGTTTTTTTCTCTTGTTTCCCTTTTCGTCCTTTGTTTCCTTTTGTTTTTTATTGGTCCGTTGTTCTTCGTTTCTTGGCTAATTTTTTCAGTCCTGTTTTTCCTTATATTTATTACTTGAGGCAAAAATTGATCAACATGACTAGCAGACTCTTATTTTATTATGTACCCCATTTCCAGTTTTTTGTCCCTGATTTCACTTTAATATCCGGTTTAAGCACGTTTCCTTCGTTTCATCCATAGGTTTACTTCTCTCTCTCTCTCTCTCTCTCTCTCTCTCTCACACACACACACATACACACACACACACACACACACTTTCTGTTCCTTGTTTTCCTGTCCCGTTTTTCGCCCTTTTCTTGAGTCTTTGTTTTCCTCTGTTCCGCTTTTCGTTTTTTTTCTTTAGTTTTGCCACGATTTCAGGCCCAATTGTTCTTTTTTCTATCTCATTTTTGTCCCGTTTCGACTTTTTTCTTTTTTTTTGGTCACAGTTTTCATCTTTTTTCGCTTTTTAATAGCTTTTCTACAGTGCTCTGTTTTCCTTAGCCGTTCCACCCCTTTTGTCTTTCGTTTTCATTTTTTCTCTTCATTTTATTCTTTCTCTTTTATCGTTTCGCCAATATCCGGCGCTCTCCTTTCTTGTCGTATTTTCTTCACTTTTTCTATCTAGTTTATCCTCATTTTCTTTTTCGTTTTCTATATAGTTTTTCGTATTTTCTCTTTCGTTCTTTTTTTCTATAGTCTCCTAGTTTTCCGCCTGTTTCTCTCTGCTTTTCTTCTTTTCCACTTTTGCCTCTTTCTATATCTGTTACGTTTTTTCTTGTTTTTCTTTTTTCCATACAAATTTTTATTCCTTTCTCTCCTCCTTTTCCTCAATGTCTATCCCGTTTGTTACAGTTTTTGGCATGTTTTCCTTCGTGCTCTTTTCTATTTTTTCTGCTTCTGTCTGTTTTCCTTTTTTTGTTTCTTTTCTGAAGAGTAGCAGGAGTGGGACTACCACTAGATCTATCAGTAATCCACCTGTAAATAATTTAACCTGTAAACATTTACTAACAATTTTATAAAAAAAATCACTTTACTCTACATTGTTTGGTTCATGATGAGATATAAATTTTTGAATTAGCTAAATATTCAGAAAAAGCGACTTTTCTAGCCATGATTCAAAGCAAAAAAAAAGCCTTGGATATAACCATCTTCTAAGACATTACCCTGCCTTATCGACAGACTTCGCAGTAAGTTAGTAGACAGATACAGGACTATTGCAACAATCCTACGGACTCTAGCAGTACCGCTCGGCCGAGATTCGAACATATGACGACCGGTTTGTTTGACCAGCATCGCACCTTAAAGCTAAATGGGCGGCCATGACTCAAGAATAACATATTATGAAAATTTCAAATAATTTCTGTGACGGAACATAGTTTCCGGATTTTTCTTCGGATTTTCCTTCGAAATCTTATGGCTTAAGGATGCTCTAGGAAAATTCGTTGACAAAATACGATTGCGAAGCATCGCCGTTTGCAGACTTATTAAGAATTTTATTATTTCCTCAGAGCAAGTTGCAGTCACTTCTGGAGCACCACGAGGTTGATTGCCTTTTTTGGCCCAACATTGCAAGCTATCAGCTATTCAAATTCGACAAGACGATGGTACAACGACAATGGCGTTACTGTGATTCGCAAAGAAGCATAATCCTCCCAACAGCTGAAGCCGATTGAGGAATGCTGGTCGAAGATGGTACTTAGTGTAGCCACTGTAGTGTATTTTTTTATTTTTTTTTTTGGTACAGATCGTACAGAATCAGATTACAGATTTTGGCATATGTACAGATAGGTATAGATTTTTCTGTGTGCCAAGCTCATTCATTTCTCTAAGTGCTATTACTTGAAATCAAATGGAAAGTACCTGTTAGTATGAATAAAAAACAAAGCAAATACGTCTATCTCCTTCTAAATTTAGCAAGAATATATACAAATATCATCAAAGAAATAAATCGGAGACGAATGAATCTTATGATTTAAAGTCTCCGTTAACCCTTTAAGCACGGAGGGTTTTAGTTACGATATTTTTGGTTTTTGGATCAATATAAATTTTTTTTATCTCTCGAGGTACCAAAACTAGCGTATTCTACACATTGCAATAAATGTTTGCTAAATTTAGCAACCTACACAATTGTGTGGGTTCGGCCTTATCTTATACCATTGCACTATGGGCAAAAACGAGCCGAAAAAACGGACGCAATTAAGATATGGCCTTCAGGATGATAAAATGTGGGTAATCTTATGTAAAATTTTTCGGAGAATCGCATGGTGCCCACCGCTTTCCTGTTTGTCATCGGGAAGTGCCCAATTTTGCTCATTTTCCCCTATTTTTAACATTTTTTACCCTTTTTGGACTATACCAAGCCAAGCTTTGTGAAAAACAAAACATGAAAACCTAATTATTTTGTGTAAAGAAGTCCACAGAATTGAATAGGTTTGACCCCGTTTAGTTTAGAGCGAGATCATTGCTTCGAGGCTCATAGACTTCAGCTTCTGAAGCAGCGGAACGGTCGTTACGTAGCTATGGAAATACACGCAACTTTTTGCAAGTTAAGTTTTTCCTAACCTTAATACAACAGATAGACCGGAACGTCCAGATTGACTTAAAAACATTCAAATGTTGATCCAAGAATTTGTCTTAGAAATGCCCGTAGTTGAATACATCATTTGCCACACTTCTTTATTATTTTACAATTTATAAAAGACCAGTTTTAGGTTCCGGTAGTACTCTAAATGGATGTTCCGTAATGTGAAGCATGAACGAGTGCTCTACAGTATAATGTATTAATTCTTACTGGCCCAAAATGAGATGGCAGCAGCAGATTCCGTCCTATTTCATCTGTTACTTATGACGTGATAAAATAATCCCACTGCGATCTGAAATATCTCCGGGAAAATGGATCCAAAATTTGCTAACATATTTTTTCATTGAAGGTCAATCTAAGGTGGTTCTTTGAAGACAAGTTGTATAAAAATCGACCAAAAAATAGTAAAGATAGCGCCAAAAGTCTAACAGCAAGTACACTAATTTTTGATGTCCCGGCGGGAACGTATACAATAGTAGGTATACAATAAGGCCGAACCTACACAATTGTGTAGGTATGAAGAACAATGTGCATAAGTAAGTTATAAAAGTTATTTCCCGTAATTTTTTATTTACATCAACTAGAAATACTTATTACCAATAATTTATTATCTAAGCAATTTCGAAATACGGATCCAATAATATTTTTTTGAAACGATGATTCTACAATTGATGAAGGGACGGTAAGGGCCCCTTCCTTTCCACCCTTCCCCTTCATTCCCGAAAAAATCCTTCTTCATTACTTTCCCTTACCGTCCCATATATTAATATATGCCTGACCGCATTTCAAGGTCATGACTAAAGTCACGAGTTTGGTCAAGGATCCAATAAGAAAATACGACAGATAAAACTTTTTGCTGTTTTCACAAGATTTTGAAGACAAGACAATAATTAATCCAAGCACAAAAGAAAACTTTTTTCAGCTATTTTCTATTTTTTCTACGAGTAACGATGTTTACACAAGAAATTGGTGCAATATATGTAAAAGTACGACGTTTAGAAAGGAAAGGAAAAACTTTTAAAAGTAGTCATGTCTCACCTACACAATTGTGTGGGCTCGGGCTTAACGGGTTAACAAATAAAAACCAACCAACCAACCATCACAGAAATAAATGACTGGAGACTTGTATATTTTTTAATGCTGGAAACGAGACTTTTTTATGCAACAGTTATTTTTAATGGTCCAGATTTTGGTACAAATTTTTGAAAGGAAAAGTTCAGCTACAGAGGATCAAAGTGAAGAGAAAATTGAGATAGTATTGCGAATTAATGAGGATGGTCAACACAGCCACGCTCGTTGGTTTCCTCCTGTCGTACAGCCGACTTGAAAATTACAATCAGAAAATTTACAAGTTATTTTCAGCAAACAAAGATATGTCGGTCAGAAAACGTAATCTAGATTGCTCAATAAAATTTGGAGTAAAGAGAAAAATAAATCATGACTAAAATTACACAAAAAGAGTCCTTGAGAGAAGACGGGCAAATGTAATGATAACTTGTATATATTCCCAATATCTCGGGTACTTTTTCATTTAGACGTATCTGCAAATGAGAGATTCTCTTCGTGTCTCCTCTCTTCCGCTTTTTACGGCGATACTAATGCATTGAAAACAAAATTTTCAAAACATTTGGCTAGCTAGTGACTCCGGCAACCGATTCGTGCAAAGCTGATGTGTCAAAATGCATTAGTATCGCCGTAAACGGCGGAAGAGAGGAGACACGAAGAGAGTCTCTCATTTGCAGATACGTCGAAATGAAAAAGTACCCGAGATATGGCATGCATACCAGTAATGTCGATAGTACAGAATGAGAGAATAACGCCAAAAGTGACATGATATCCATCCAAATTGCGTCTTTAGTAACAACCAATAAACCGGAGTGATTTTTAAACTACTCTATGATGGTTTAATGCTTAAATATTCAATAATAAGCATAAAGATCTTCGAAAGCCACCAACGTACCAAAGCCAAAGAAATTGTCTTCTCAAAAAAACTCTCTTCGCTTATCATCGTTCAGAATGTGCGCCTAATGATGTTTTCGTTTTTGGAAAAGCAATGCCAACTCCTGTAATTGTTTTAAAATTATTTACCAGTCAATAGAATTCAACATAATCCAAGAGTACCAACGATTTATGGTTGAAAATTAATGTAAATATAAGTTGTTCACCAGCGGGTGTTGGGAGCGACTGGACAGCGGCAGCCCAAGACCGAGTATTGTGGAGACGGCTCCTGAATGCGGCATGGATTCGATAAGCGGATTGTCACCGAAAAAGTAAAGTAAGTGTAAGTGATTCTAAATTTCTTCTCTGTGAAATACCTTGCAACAGAGCCTCGACAAATTTTGAGGTTTCAACTTGCTGAACCTCTATCTGACTACAGACTTCAAGGGAGCGTACGATTCAGTAAAGCGGCGTGAGTTAAGGTGGATTGTCGTTGAGAACATAGGTTCGCAATGAAGTTGAATAAGATGGTATGCGCCACCATTATTGGTTTCATATCAAGTGTCAGGATAGCGGATGGAATATGGGACTCGTTTGTGATATTTGAAGTACCGAATTTATTGTTCCATGTTCGAAGTCTGACATGCTACTGGGTTTTGTGGATCACATCCATAAATTTGACTGTAGTGCACTGGAAGCAGATTTCAGGTTTCGTAAGAAGGTAGGTGCGGGGATCGAAGGATATAACGAGCCATAATGTCTGCTAAAACTAAATACACCGTACTGGTACATGTGTCGTAGCCCCTTGAGTGCTGCTCCTAGCTTTGAAGCTCTTGGCACATGGACAAAGACATTGGTCGAGAAGAGTCGAACAGCGGCTACAAACAGGACCTTTACCGATTGCGTAGCCAGTTAGAGTACGACAATCTGTAAATTCCAACACGCAAACTACAAGACGGTGATTCATCCGGTGATCCTCTACGGCCACGAAGCGCAGACGTTGAAGGAGAACGACCGGCAGGCACGTGTTGTATAAAAATCGGAATCTTACCAAGCGAATTTAGACACAACTTCTGTCTTCGGCATAGGAGCGATGCTTCAGACTTCGTTATAAATGTTACAAATAATCGATATCATAAAAAATTGCCACCGCGGCATAAACTTTTCTACGGATCAATGAATTGTCAATTAAAAAACGCACAAACGCAGCCCGCTGCGAAGTTTGCTGGTTTTCTCCCGGCGAATATAGGCAACCGATGATGTACTTCAGAGTAAATATAAACGATCCTGAATTACTCCTCTGTGAAACATTGGAAATGCTTTACGTTATACAACTTTCTGAGTGTATAGGACTAGTTTCGTTTATATTACCAAGTTTTATAGACTCTTCAGAGCAATAAAATAGTATGACATATAAAAAAGTTATGAACGCTTTATTGAAGCTTTTCCCTGACCGATTAGATTAATGTTACTTGTTAGATTGCACATTCTTTCCAACATTGCCATTGTGTATTTTAGTCTTTTTCAAGAGTCCGGTACACATATAAAAAACAACGGTGTGAAAAGACAGTGTGTTGAATATTCTACAAAACATTACAGGTTAAACGTTTAAGGTTACAGACAAAAAGTGGGCTCCATTCAATCCTTGAAAAAGACCTTAAAAGTAAACAGACGAAACGTTGGAAAGAACTAAAATACCTGTTCTGATTACCGTAACAGATTGAAAAACCGGAAAAATCAAAAGAACAATAACGAAGCTAACGAAAAAATAATAACGAAGTATTGCTGCAGCACGTAGAACAAAAATCGATCCAACAAGGCGCCGCTGCTGTAAAATCGTATTTTTCGAGCTTTATGTCCTCTTTCTCGGGAACAAAACAACAACTAATTGAAAAAAATTGTTCTGTTGGGTAAACGTTCGCAGAAGACTTTCGTAATTTTTGAGTTTTGGAACGAACACGTAAAAAAAGGACACGAAATTGTGGTTTTTAGTCCATCTTTTCATTTCTTTTTTGCGGACACAGCTGTGATTCAAAGGTTCACCAATATCTGCGATCCACAAAGCCTGGAAGAAGTCGAGTTTGATTCCGGTTATAATTGGCTCCTCCTTGGTTCAATCAGCAGATCCACCTTGGTAAAGTATGTTGTAAACAACAACTCGCATCAAAAACCTCCTTTGGCTTTTTGTTAAAACACACTGGCGGTTGATTTGTAGGGCTAGTGCTGTAATCCTACTGACGCGAAGAATTAAGTTTAGCCTAGAGTCGAGCTTAGGTGGACCGATATGAAGGCCAACAACTTATTCCGAGGCTAAACCAAACATCAACATCAACATCTAAAAATGACAAATATGGTTACTTTTCTATCACACTCGTTGCGAAATCCAAACTACCATCACATAATTGGTTCATAGTAGCAATTCGTAACAACTGTGTAATGATGACTGTCAAGTGTCACCATTAATGAACAAACCAAGAGAGACCGCTTCAACTACTATCCTCTCCACCACTAGGGAAGGTACTCACAAAGCGGAGAGAAAAAGCACAAATCGAGGACATTTGGATGACGTCTTCTTTCCATTTGTTCCACAATCACGTAAGCTACCGCGGTGCCGGTGCAGAGCACAATGCGACTATGACTAGAGATTAGAGACTAGTTCCCGCGGCGAGCTCTGGAACGTGCGATGATGAACGGAAAGTAAATCCCGTCAGCCAGCGGCAGCGGCGACGGCGACGGCATAGAGCGCAGGGTAATGCGATATCCGATTGTGAAGTGACAATCTGAGTAATCGTGGAAAATAATAATGCAGATGTTTTATGCCAAATATTGAGGTAGTATAATATTCAAATCTGAATACCGCAGCGCTGAATCACATCGGGTTCATGTGACAAACGACGTTTGTTCGTGGAACAACAACCGCGTGTTGGCGGCAAGAAAAAAGCTACATTCTATACGCGGCCATTATGTCACACGTGACTCAACTGTAGTACGTAAACCATGTGAGGCCATCCCTCCATCGTTGTGGTTTTACGTACTGCAGAGTACTCTACCAAAATTATTAGCACTCATCAATGGCACACTCCCAATGCTAAACATATTTATCAGTCTTCAAATCCAACGGTTTCCTAGGATGAGTACCTAGATTCGTATTCCTAACAGAATTCATTGCCGCGGACGAGAATTTTTCCATAATATTATATTCCATCTCAAAAATATCACTTACGATAATAACTGCCGTCGACATACCTGAAAGTAAAAAGAGAAAACAACACTCGATTAGATTCAAACCACATTCACAATTCAACAGCAGTAAAATTCTGCGTAATTCATTCCGGTAATATCGTTAGCCTTTTACTTCCCGCCGAGAATTGTTTACTTCAGAATGGCACTTCCAAAGCCAACCAAGTCAGGCGATTATTTACGGCATGGGCACTCCATGTTTACAACAACCACCGCCGCCGCCACCACCGGCACCGGTTGATAGGTGAAGGTGTACCTAAAGCATACACATGCATAACAACTTTTGCCCACAATGCGACCGCTGCTGCTGCTGCTGCTGGCTGACAGGGAATTAGACACCCGGAGAAAGATCGCTTGTTTTGACGCCGATACCGAACCCACGGCCCGATTCAATAATAACATCCACCAACCAAATAACTGCGTGGACGTCGATCGTTGCGGGAAAAAGTGACATTGATCGGGGGTCCCGAAATAAATCAAAAGCACTTCCAAACAGAAACCTACACTCGTTTCCGTTCCCGGTTTCTCCCGGATCTGGTACTGGCACAGGATGTCGTATGTTATTTTCGGCAATCCCATAATGTCAAATTTTATTTTTAGACTCTGGATCTGGACAGTCTCGAGCCAAATGAGTAAACCTCGTAGACGACAAAGGAGGAGATTGTCTCGCCGGTAATGAATTGCCACAAATGACGGATTTTGCCAAGTGTAGGTGTGGTTTAGCAACGTTGAAACAACAGCTCAAACAGGCACGGGTCGGTATTCAACAGGCTTGTTCTTACTCATGCGGTTCAATCAATGTAACGAAAAACTGCAGGTAGCCGAAGCAAGCAACAATGTAATAAGTTAATCGATTCGTTTCGAATCCGTCCAGTCATTAGATTGATGGGATTTTCCTCCACTAGCCGCATTTGAAATAAGAATATTAAAATTAAAGATACTAAAAGCCACATCTGCCACCTCGTAAAAGTTCTGACACATGACGAACGAAGCACAAATATGCCTTAGAATTTATCGTCGCCATCGGCGAACACTTCCAAAACAAATAAATAATTAGCAACTTCCTAATTGCCGGAACAAACTTGGTCGGGGCTAGGCCGTGCATTAGGTGCTGACAACACCTCGTGTGCACACCTCCGGTTCTAATGGTCCCTTGTGAATCCAGAGAATCAAGCTGGCTGGAGCACGTGACACTAATCGTGCACCCAGCAGTGCCTCCGGGAATGATCGGGTTCGATCGTATGAATAACGGTTGATTAAGCGATGCTTTTATGGGTGAACAAAAGCCATCAGGAACGCCGAATGTGTCATGGAGCTTACCAATTTGGGAACTGAATTTAGTGCGAAGCGAGTGATTTCAGGGGCGCCAGAAGAAGAAAATACCTCCTACACATACTTGGAAAACGATGAACACTACTGTTGTTGTAAGCGTTCTACCGAATCTATTTGTCAACACGTTACACAGGTTGCAAAAGATTTTAATTCATATCGTCATAGATTATTGCGAAATTCTAAATTGACAACCAATTTTAAAACGATCCCTGTGTGTGTGGTGCCACTCGAATGAAAACTGTTGATCCATCTGGAATATCAAGAGATTTAGAAGAGATTTACGGTTTAAAAAAACGCCATTGCATTTATCAAAGTAATTAATCGAAGTTACCAGTACATCGCAATAGGCACGCATGACATCTTTTGACATATCTTTTTCAATCGCGATTTTAGAAATCTTAATTCCTCAATTTAGCACTACCAATTTTACTAAGCATACAACTCAATACGCTCCATACAAAGTAATCCAATGGCTGATGATCCCTTTATCCTGCAGAACGTTCTTTAGGGGATATAAAATCTGGTAAATTCACTTGAAACCATTCCGAAGTAGACTTTAACTGATGTGATGAATCAGAATGCTGTTGAAAGCAAGATTTCGAAACGTATAAAAGTAAATACGTAGCTCTTCACAACATTATTGATATACGCATCTAATATTACAGACATCTTATTTCATCTGTAACTAAAACCAGGCCCCTAGTAGTACGCCATATTTTCGTGGTAAAAATCGCATTAAGCGAAGACTCAAACCATTTATGCCAGATTGCAGTCAAGGCACGCATCAGTAATGTAGTTCATTGAGTTACATAGCGTTAGAGCTACACTAAGGCGTCTTGATCCAGTTATCTCCGTTATAGTAAAACTATAATATAAAATCAAAAAACTGTTTTTCGTCGAAATCATAGCAAATAAGGTTGGATACCTCCGCTCTGAATTAGATACGAAGCGATCTGCGCGGGTTACATCTAGTTGTTCTATAAAAAGTAGTAATACTTATCCCTTATAGGAAAAACACCTTCACACTATTACTTTAGTCATGTTTTGCAATTTCTGAACAACTAGTTGTTCCTTGGAAATGTCAGATAACTTCGCAGCATACAAGCGATCGTTTTCCTGATTGTGGGGGCAAAAACCGTTTTTCATCAGAAAACAAAAAAATCGTAAACAGTAAGCAGATCTCTGTATCGAACCATTTTAGCTTTCTTTTGCTTCGCCATCAATTTAAGAACTTTTTGGTTGTTGTAAACTCGAAGTCTCAAATTCTTTTTGATAGGTCGCTAAATGGAAAATTGCGACACATGAAGCTAACTAGCGATCGACCGTGCTGAGCTAATTGCCCTCGATTTTGTCAAAAAATTGTATAGCTCTCTTAATCATCCCATTTGTCCTTACGGATCTTTTTGTTGCCACAGTTTTATGGGGTAAAAAGTGCCTTTTCTTATGTAAAAAATAACGAGAAATCGATTGGTGATGGTCTCAACGCGCGGAAATGACGAGAAGTAGCCCATTTTGCCCCATTTACCCCTATTTTCTAATAGTTTCGAAAGAATCATGAACAAACTCTTTCCAATTTGAGATTCTATGGTAAGGAAAGAAGAAGAACGTTGGGAAATAGGTATATAAACAATTTTAACATAACATAATCTAGAAGTCCGTTTTGCCCCATTTTTCTCAAGGTTTTTGTACTACTGGCAAAATACCAATTCGATACTTTTATCAGAGAGTTTCAATAAGGCATGCCTGCTGTGCAGGTTGAAACAGTCAGAATATCAAATGACGATCAAGTTTTTCACAAAAATTTCGTGTAAGGGAATGTTTTGCCTTGTTTTACCCTACAACTTGTACTGAAAGCTGAGCAAGTACTGATAGGAAAACGAGCAACTGCAAAAGTATTCCGATTTCGTTCAAATTTGGTGTGCTTGTTCCTAATCAAAAAATTTTAGACTCATATTTTTTTATTGAACGCTTAGGGTGTCCTTTTCTAAATTAGGGTGCCTTCAAAAACCTTCATGTTTGTTATTTTTTCTTTCTTCAAAGTTTCAATATATTTGTTATCCGGAATGCTTTGAGCTACATCCAAATATATTCTCTGAAAAGTTGATTGAAATATCTTTTATTTGGAAAAAAATCATTAAAATCGGTTCAATGGTTCAAAAGTTATGAAGTTTTGAATGAAGTAAAATCAGAAAGCATGACGATTTTTGTGACAACCCCAACTCAGAAAGGGGCACCCTGAACGCCCAATAAAAAAATAAAATATGGGTATAAAATTTTTCGACTAGGCACAAACACACCAAATTTGAACGCAATCGGAACGCGTTTACAGTTGCTCGTTTTGCGATCAGTACTTTGTCAGCTTTCAGTGCAAGTTGTAGGGTAAAACAAGGCAAAACATTCCCTTACATGACATTTTTGTGAAAAACTTGATCGTCTTTCGATATTCTGACTGTTTCGAACTGCACAACAGGCATGCCTTCTTGAAAATCTCTGGTAAAAGCATCGAATTAATGTTTTGCCTGTAGTACAAACAGCTTGAAGAAAATGGGGCAAAACGGACTTCCAGATTATGTTATGTTAAAATAAAATTGATCCTATACCTATTTCCCAACGTTTTACTTCTTTCCTTACCATATAATCTCAAATTGGAGAGTTTGTACATGATTCTTTCAAAACTCTTAGAAAATAGGGGTAAATGGGGCAAAATGGGCTACTTTTCGTCATTTCCGCGCGTTGGGACCATCACCAATTGATTTCTCGTGATTTTTTACATGAGAAAAGTCACTTTTTACCCCATAAAAACAGCGGCAACAAAAAGTTCCGTTTTTTCGATCGATTTTGCCCACGGTGCAATGGATGCCGATCTTTTTGGTTTGCTGCAGTTCCAAGTATTCGTCTCCTTGTATCGTTGTATCGTAAAGTATGAACTAAGAATCTTTTGTTAACACCAACCACCAACCAGGGTGGTTAACACCTTCGCAGAATCCTTCATAGTCGGAAGTTTTATTTAAACAATTCAACTATTATTTCTAGTTCGCCTACATACTTATCACTTCTCGCGTAACTTTTCAAAAGGACCTAAGTAACATTGAGAGACTCTCTTTGGGGTCGCTCTCTTCAGATTATTACGACGATATAAACGCATTTCAATGAAAATTTTCTTAACATTTAGCTAAATAATGACGTTAGCAACCGATTCATGCTAAGCTGATGTTTCAAAATGCATTTGCATCGTCGTGGCAAGCGAAAGAGAAGAGGCACAAAGAGAATTTCTCATTGTTACTAAGGTCCTTTTGAAAAGTTACGCGAGACTTTTTGAATTTCAGGATAAATAATGAGTATATCGTAGAACAGAAGTACATATATAGGTGATGTTCATGTAAAAATCATTTGATAGCCTTCGAGAGGCGTACGAATAAACATGTTAATAAGAATTCCGTCAATATTATCTACAGAATACTGTATGAATATCAAAATTGTAACGGTAACAACCCAATTTGAGACAAATTCAATCAACTTCAAATGAAAAATACACAGATACACCTGAAATCAAACAGATACACTTAAATATAACAGAAGAAAAAAACACTGATAGTTGTGCTGAATCACACCGTATGTGAAAGATTACACATGATGAAAAGAGGTTCCAGCTTTCTACCCTGCGGCACTGTTGAGTTTAGCCATGTTTCGCAATACCATGGAACCAATGCGCGATGAAACATGGAGATGAAAATGTGGTGGTCTGGGGGAGTTTTCAAAGGGTGGAGTGGGGAGCCTGAAAATCAACGAGATTATGACGACAGATTCCTTCATAAACATCCCGCGAAAAAGTTGAAAATTTCGCTGATTCAGAAGGGTCTTGAAGTTCGCATTTCAGTAGGACAACGACCCGAAGCATACTGCTAAGAAGACCAAGTCTTTTTTCCGGTCTATTCGGAATGGACTCTACAAGGTCCGGATCTCAACCCCGATTTCAAATAAGCGTCTTGACACAAGCAAAGTCGGCTTCAGCCTGGTCAAGCCATCTAACATGTTGGACCCCTCTATTCCTGGTCCCTTCTTGAGAAGAACGGATTTCACTGCACAGTCGTGCGACATCCTTGTTACATGACCGACCCACCGTGTAGTCTCCCAACTTCCGGTTTCCGTGTGTACTCCGCCAAAAATAGTCTGCAACACTTTTCGCTCCAATACGTCTTGCGGAAGGAAATGTAGTCCCGAGGTGTCTAGTAATGATGTCGAGGTCACCTGTGAAGGCAAGGAATTGGCTACTTTGACTGAAGATCGTTCCTTTCATTTTAATACCAGCTCGCCGGATCAATAGCGATGTTGAACAAAATACAGGACAGTTCCTTCCCCTGCAGAGTAGCTTTAATCAACCGCATCAGTTTCTCCGAAAAACCAATATCTGCCATAGCTGTTCGAGCTCGACTGTGCCATATGTTGCCCTGAAATCCACGAAAATACGTGAACCCTTTGTACTCCCGACATTTCTGGAGGATTTGTCGGAGTGAACATTGAAAGCTCTGGAGTGCACCTGGTAAGGTCTAAATCCACAACACCTAAGCAACCGGAAGGAGAGCATACCGAAGCACCTGCGGCAGCCTCGTAGCGTCTTTTTGCACAGCCCGCTCACGAGGCAACCCCTGAGCAGCCAGCCGCCCGTGAGGGTTAGCGGAATACTGAGATACACATTTCGCGTTTCGCAATTTTCCTTTCCTTTTTTACGCCCTTCATTTTACACGCTGGTTCGCAACACTGCACACTGGTCCAATCAGCGAAATACGTGATCGTGTGATATTGCGCCAAAACGTGAAGTTTTTCGCATATATTGTCTTTAAGAACATTTCTTGGTATAACAAGCCCCTTCTTGTGAGAGAAATCTTTGGGTGATTAATTCCCTTAAAAGTGAGATAAGAAATTTATTTTCTCGTACATTCGAGATACAGGCTTGGTACTTTCGGCAAAGTTGTAGTAAATATCAATGCAAACAACTTTTTCAAAGACACTATACTTGTATCGCTTCATGGAAATTATCTATGAAGCGTTATTCGTGGACAAACCATTTAAAACAGTTTTTAAACCCTGACTTATTCTGGTCAACTTTTACGTGTTCATAGTGTTCTAGAAAGTTGTTTATCTTGCTAAAATCAACGTTTTTGTATAACATTATTATAAGTGATTTTTTGCAGTTTCAGAGATTTTGAGCATTTTTGATGAAAAATAGTACTAATTTGAGCTTAAATATTTCCCAAGGTGGCAAATGGTGGCAGACCAAACAACTCCTACTTAAAAGTACAACAAAAAACCTTTAAAATCAAGTATCAATTGACTGTATCTGTTTGTATCCTCAAAAGTTATAGTTGTTTTAAAAATCCTTCACAGTCATGTTTACCGAACAATTCAAATGTACTTCGGATGCAATAAACGCTATTTTGTTTATGTTGACAATCTTTTTCTAACAAGTTGAGTTACCAGCAATTTTTTCGCCTATTTTCGAGTCGAAAATGAATGTAGACTGAAAATTATTTGACGCAATTAATAACAGAAAAGCTTCCAAATAACTAACTTAACTCTATTTTGTTCAATACCTTCGATTGGTGTCTTTTCCAAAGATCCCACTCATAATGGGCTGGTACCAAATGGCCGAAACACAAATGGTCGAATCGCGAATGGCCGAAATCCAAATGGCCGAATTTCAACAACAGTCACCGAATTTTCTCGGAATGACTTTTTAGTCTATTTAATTAGAAAACACGAATTGACAAGCAGTTAACAATTAACTTTACTCAAACATAAAATAAAATAAGCAACACATCTTTTTGTTGTACTTTTAAGTACGAGTTGTTTGATCTGCCACCATTTGCCACCTTGGGAAATATTTAAGCTCAAAGTAGTACTATTTTTCATCAAAAATGCTCAATGTCTCCGAAACTGCAGAAAATCACGTATATTAATGTTCTATAACAACGTTGATTTTAGCAAGATAAACAACTTTCTAGAACACTATGAACACGTAAAAGTTGACCAGAATAACTCAGGGTTTAAAAACTGTTTTGTAGGGTCTGTCCATGAATAACGCTTCATAGATCATTTCCATGAAGAGATACAAGTATAGTGTCTTTGACAAAGTTGTTTGCATTGATATTTACTACAACTTTGCCGAAAATACCAAACCTGTATCTCGAATGTACGAGAAAATAAATTTCGTATCTCACTTTTAAGGGAATTAATCACCCAAAGATTTCTCTCACAAGAAGGGGCTTGTTATACCAAAAAATGTTCCTAAAGGCACTATATGCGAAAAACTTCACGTTTCGGCGCTATATCAAACGATCACGTATTTCGCTGTTTGGACCACTGTGCACTGCCTGGTTCTATTCTATTTGGATCCAATCAACATCTTCAATATCTTCTTCTACCGACCCCACCATTGATCGTGGAAAACTACCGTTACAAAAGATTAATAAAATGCCCGACCTCATTACCACCCAGCTAGCACCAACTCGTATATCAATGTACGAAAATTATCGTAAATATCTCCTAATGAACTCGAAATCGTAACTAAAGCTGGATAAAATGGGACCAAGTTGATTTTCTATCGCTTATACTGATAATAACTGACATACATACGATTTTCAGCACAAAATCGTATAGTAGTACGGAGCGACTCGCGCTTAATCGGATATTATCGTATATAAATATTTATATAGTCGTAACGCTCAAAATTTTTCGTAATCACGTATATCGCCTCCAAAATAGTACGGATATGCCAATTTTGCGCATCAAATACGATTTATTAGCATATATATCTGTACGTAATGCTGATTTTTATCTTTTTTTATACATATGAAAATGCTAGCTGGGCAGGTCAAGACAGATACACGAAGTTGAGAAGTTTCTACTATCGCAACTATTTGCAGTCACAATCTAGTGTGACCAACGGAATCATCAATAGACTGCTAAAAGTCTATCACTTACGCTGGAAATGTAGAGATTTAGTGTTGAAGAAAGCTTTTAGGGCGGTGGATGAAGTTGTGATAAATTCTATTGACACTCAGCCTTATTTAAACAACGACAAATGTATGTATTTGACCAAACTTGTGTTATAGTCTTTGACTTTGAAATGCGGTCAGGCATTAATATTAATATTTTTTGAAAACGATGGTTTTACAATTGATGGAGGGACGGTAGGGGAAAGTAATGAAAATTTTTTGGGAAAGGAGGGGAAAGAATGGGAAGGAAGGGAGGGTAATAGGTAGCTACGCTTAACAAGTTGTCGTTGTGACTTCTATCTTTTGTCCAATGCTGGAAGGTTCATGGGCCGAACCAAGCTATAATCAGAGATTATAACCGGATTTGAACCCACAACACCTGCCAGGGCGTGTGGCTCGCTGGTACCCGTGTACCTTTGAACCATAGAGGCGCTGGACAAAAGAAGTCCCAACAAATTTTCATTACTTTCCCCTACTGTCCCTCCATCAATTGTAAAACCATCGTTTTCAAAAAATATTAGTATGTATTTGGGTTTAAGCCCCCAAGAGTTACCAATTGCACCCTTGTGCTTCCAATGATTATCTATGTAGTCTAAATTCAGACATTAACGTTTGTAGACCGGTTTTAAGCTGAGAATCAAGTGAAATTAGTTCAACACTGTAGAAGAATCTTCAGGGACAAGATTTTTTTATTGCGCTGGTTTACTATACAGTGGTCTTATTGAAACTTCGTAGAAC
Source organism: Sabethes cyaneus (assembly GCF_943734655.1). Lineage (NCBI taxonomy): Eukaryota > Metazoa > Arthropoda > Insecta > Diptera > Culicidae > Sabethes > Sabethes cyaneus. The sequence goes on from NC_071355.1 coordinate 38,388,656, forward strand.
CATTCTATTCTATCCAAAGGGTTATTGAAAGCACATAATCTTCTAAACAGAAAAATTTAAAGAAAACGTTATAAAAATAGCATTTAATATACAGAACATTTTAGACAACGTTCCTTAGAGAAACAAGAAAAAAAACAAAAACAAAAAAAAAGTGAAAATCAGCAATACTTACATAGAATAAATGTTGGTTTAATATATATTCGTTCAAAATTTGAAAGTTTTGCAAAATGCCATAAAGTATGATGCGGGAAATTGGTTATTATACGTTTTATTAAGAACATATTCTGTTATCATTTTACGATCTATTCTAATCGAGATAGGATGATCTAAATTGTCGTAAGTAGCCTTGCATAACCGAACCGTCTGGATGTCAGATACAGTCAGTACACTCATGTCATGGGTCACACCCAATTATGGACCATTTTAGCTTTAACTGCGAATCATACGTGAATATTAATCTAATATTTTTTAAAAAATTGTGACTCATAGGTCGCACTAATAATTAAGTCAATCATTAGGTGATATTTAAATGGAAATTAGCAGCTAAAGCTAAAATGATCCAGAATTGTATGTGACCCATGATTGTGAACTTGTACAGTTTCTCAGTCAGACTTCTTGATTTTTCCATCGATTTTTGTGTTGAAACAAAATTATCGCCCAATCATTTACTTTCTAGTAAAGCAACAATATAGGTAACTTAAAACTAGTTATCAGAAATCATTTCGCCAAAAAATAGTGTTATTTCACCCTCACGGTGCATAAACTACTCCCACACAACCACTGCCCTAGAACTGACAATCGCCAAATTTCGCTGAATCATGAACATCTGAACGATTCGACCTACAGACACCCACTTGTTATGTAAAAGCAAACTGCGACCCAACCGTGCCGTACTATTTTCGATCATGAATTTGCGTAGCTTTCGGCAGGCTCTAGCTAGCCGGTCAGCTTCCGGTGCCAATTTTAATAAATCACAAACTCGCCCGCCACACTTCTCATGGCTGTTCTCTCGATTCTCGAATTAGGCGCGAATCTTTTCGAGATACTGACTGTATTGACGTCAATACACTGCATTACCATTATCACGTAAAGTTCGAAGTCTTCGCCGGAGACCACAAGAAACCGATTAAAATCAATGTCGGTTCATTAGTGTTTATTTTTTTTTTGGCTGGATGGAAGGTGAATGTTTCAAGGTAGACCCGCTGTCGCCTGCTTCAGTCGGTTGTTTACAATATGTTTGTTTATTTGATTCCACCACGTGATTCAAAAAATATGCACTACATTGATGGTGATGTATTATTAGTTTGTTTTTTTTTTTTTCTATTCGGCTGTGGCATGACGATGAGGTTTATCTGCTGTGCTGATAAAGGAATGCCAAATATTTGATCAGATGAGCAGAATGCTGCTGTTACACATCGTTCGCAGAGATAACATGATCGAAAACAGGAGGAAACTGGATAAAAATAATTATGATACCAGCGAATTCCAGAAAGCTGGTGTGAAGGACTGAATAAACCTGAACAAACAAACATTTACTAGCAGCAATCGAGAATATTCTGTGATAAGTAGAAAAATATTACTGCAAGCAATCCGCATACAAGACTTTACAGTTTAAGGATTCCACTCCAATGACATTTTTATGATGCCCATTATTTGTCGTAAAATAATCACCGCTGCGTCGCTGCATACTGTCGCCTGTTTACTCGCACATATATTTAAAGCACTCATCCGGACCAGATCTAAACTAGCTTGGTCACACCTAAGTATGGCGTCAACACTAGTTTCCCCTATTGCAGTGCAGCCATTTCAGTATTTACATATATTTAGTAATGCCTGCCTGCTGCAGCCGGGCAAGGAAAAATATGTAATTATCGGGCCTTATAAGTCAACTGACGTCAAACGGGACGACCGCAGCTTCAGTACATGCAATACAGAGCCGCCAGGAACCGACGATTCGATACCGAGAAGGCGGGCTTCTTCTGGATCATACAAATTGCTTCATTTCCCATCCCATTTGCCTGGTTTCGTCTGCCCGGATACATCACTGGGAACGGGGTACAGCGGCACATTCGGGCGGGAACTGAGTGTGACTGTATGGTAATGCGAATGCGGAATAAAATATTAAACATCTGATAATTGATGCGCTACATACTTATTGAATGAATGCATTCGCAGCCGGAAACAAGCTGAATGCAGCAATCGATTATAAATCAATAAGTTTTAACCTGAACGACGGTGATTAGCCATTCCATTGGCGAACCTACTACACGTGAACTAAAAAATGTATCATCAAACTGGATTAATTAATTGATCTGATGTCATAAGAGTTGTTGCACATTAAAAAATTTAATTGAATAAATTGCAAAACAACTCTCTTCATGAAAAATATTTTCTTATAACATGAATTGAATGAATTCTTATGAATTCAATTGGTTCAATCAGCCAATTACAATCAAAAATATTATGCTATTGGAAGTTAAAACCTGCTGGCCTAATAGGAATTATTATTTTCCCACAGCTACCTACTTATGCTGCCTTATAATAATACTTTATATAAATAATAAGTATATCAAAGCTTATTAACTCACATATATGAAATTAGTTTCACTAACGATTTAAACAGATTAGGATCCATTAGTTAAAGCATTGTTCAGATATCTAGCTTGTACTCAAATATTTTGGTATTCTTTAGCTAGTTGTGTGATATGGTGACATCCACCGAATTTGTTTGTATTGCCGAACCAGCCTATCTGGACCTTCAACTAGAAGGTTTAATCATAATAATTATGTATTTTCAGGTTTTATCCATAAAACATCATAAAATACAAGGCTCATTGGTGACAACTCATTAGCAAGGTTTCATGGGTTGATTCACATGACATAGATTTTATATGGTGCATTGACGTCAACAATCGAACTGTTTTAGCTGAACAATATGAATCGGTGAAAGTTAAAATGTGAAACGTCAAAGCCGCCCTCCTCGGCTGAACATCAGGCAGCTAGATAACCCGCAAGCTGCCGAGAACTACGCGCGAATACTGAATGAGGCACTACCTTCTTCCGAGGAGTTAGGTACTTCAAACCTCGAAGACGGTTGGGGCAGAATACGGTCGGCCATTGGAGAGCTATTGAGGTATTGAGCTTCGGAGTACACAAGATGATTGGTTTGATGGGGAATACCAATAAGCGGTGGAGAGGAAAAAACTGCTTGGAAAAATTATCTAAGTATTGCCACTAGAGAGAACCTGGCCAAATACCGACGAGTTAGGAACCAGTTGAGCACGATCCTGAAGAGGAAAAAGCGCCAAAAGGAGGACAGAGATCGCGAAGAATTAGAGCAACTATTCCGAGCTAATGACACGCGCAAGTTTTATGAGAAGGTGAACCAAACTCGGAAGGGCTACACACCGAAACCTCACATGTACAAGGACGAGGGAGGGAATCTAATCACAAACGAGCGCGAGATGGTCGACAGATTGAAGCAGTTCTTTGATGAACACCTCAATGGCGAAGTCGCAGAAGGAGGCGGAACGGAAATTAACCTAGTAGCGCCAATGGAAGGTAGTAATGCCCTAGCACCTGATCTCCAAGAAGTCAAACTAGAAATCGGGCTGCTGAAGACCAACAAAGCCGCTGGGAAGGACCGCCTACCGGCAGAGCTAGCAAAGGCTCTACACTGGGTTATTTCTAGGATTTGGGAGCAGGAAAAGCTACCGGAGGAATGTCGGGAGTAGAACGTGCCCACGCATCACATCTTTATCGATTTTAAAGCAGCATACGATACAGTCGATCGAGACAAGCTATAGCAGATAATGCACGAATACGGTTTTCCGGACAAACTGACGCGACCGATCAGAGCTACATTGGACCAAGTCATGTGTTTCGTACACATCTCTGGGACACTCTCGAGTCCCTTCGAGACGCGGCGCGGGTTGAGACTGGGTGACGCTTTATCCTGCATGCTGTTCAACATCGCTCTTGAGGGCGTGATCCATCGAGCGGACATCGAAACGAGAGACACGATTTGTACCAAGGGTAGCCAACTTCTAGGCTTTGCAGATGACTTCGATATCATAGCCAGGAACTTTGCGACGGCGGAGGCAATCTACGCCAGACTGAAAGCAAAGTCTAGGAGCATTGGTCTAAAAATAAATGCGTTGAAGACCAAATACATGAAAGTAAGAGGCTCAAAGGAAACAAACGCGTGTCTCCCACGGACGGTAACCGTTGACGGTGACGAACTAGAAGTGGTAGAGAAGTTCGTGTGTTTGGGATCGCTGGTGACCACGGACAACACTAGTAAGGAGATCCAGCGGCGCATCCCAGCGGGAAATCGGGCCTACTTTGCCCTTCGTAAAACGCTACGATCAGGAAGCATACGCCGCCGCACGAAGCTAACAATGTACAAAACCCTTATTAGAGCGGTAGTTCTTTATGGACTTGAAGCCGCGACGCTGCTCACGGAGCACATACGCGCCTTTGCCGTGTTCGAGCGGAAAGTGCTGCGGACGACTATTTGGCGATGTACAAACTGAAAGCGGAGAGTGGCGGAGGCGTATGAATCACGAGCTACAGGCACTGCTTGGGGAGTTCTATGCTGAAGAAGAAGAAAAAAGTTAAAATGAAAGATCTAGTCGATAGGAATATGCGCCTGGATAAAAATGATATTTTCAAACAATCAACTAGTTTTCAATTGCTTTTCATCACACATGGTAAGGAAACTAAATTTCCGAATCAATTTCCCTCGGTTTCAAACAGTTACTCAGCAAAAATATTGTTCTTGTGTGGCATACCTTTGTTGTTATCTACTTGGTTTACCTTTCTTGTTATCTACTCGGTTATGCGGAAGACACGTCCGTTAGCGAACAACACTCTCGCAGGGTAAGTGTGTGCAGAATGATGAAATTGAAAAAGTGCAACAAAACGATTTATTACACTACCTAATGCAGAGTGGCACGGTGGTGTAACGGAATCACACTTGACCGGCAATCGAGAGTTGTGGGTTCAGTTTCAGTTCATCCAATCAATCATTTTTCGTATGATACATTTAATCTCTTTCCAAATAAGAAAAGCTTACGTCACGACCACGAAAGAGTCATAAAAAACCTATGGAGTGCTGAAGCTCATACATTTTGGGAACCGTACGGCGAAGGCTCGCACTGAGAAAAAGCTACGCTTTGACATCCAGCAACGGATGCGCATAGGATAACGGAATACCCCAGAAATCTTTATCAACGAATCGCAGAACAGCAGAAAGAAAGGGAAGAAAACGTAAGTGAATTTATTTCCTTAAATGGCTTGCCGTCCTAAGACAAAACCTGTTGAGCAAGGTTTCTCCAGTTAACTCGGTTGTGGGCTACCGATCGCCAATTCCTCGAACACCGAGTACTCTCCGCCAGATCTCGCTCCAGCTGGTCTAACCATCTTGTTTGCTGCGCTCTTGGTGGCGTCTTGTTCCTACCGGATTTGAAGCAAACACCATCTTTACAGGCTAGTTGTCCAGCATTCTTGCAACATGCCCTACCCATCGTATCCTTCCAGCTTTAGCCACCTCTTGGATATTGGGTTCGCCATAAACCTGTGCGAGTTCATGATTCATCTTCCGTTTTCATACTCCGTTTTCCTGACGCCGCCGAAGATCATTCTTAGCACTCTTCTTTCGAAAACTCAGAGTACTCGCAGCAACCTCCATGGAGCCATTAAAACAACTGAGGTGTTAGGCACGACGCGTAACAGCTGGTTCGATGCCGAATGCCAGAGCCGATACACCGCGAAGCTGACGATTTCCACACCTCTAAACAGTTTCAGTGTTAGTACGCCGTTGTACATAGCAATCCAAAAACGATGGGCCGAGATGTGAGCCTTGTGGAACCCCCGCGGTAACCCTGAACGACTTCTGGCCGATGTTCGTATCATAAACCAGAAAGCGGTTCTGGAAATAGCTATTGAGGATCCTACACAGACACAGCAGGGACCCTCATTGCGTGCAGCGCTGCAGCGATAGCTTGCCAACTGGCGCTATTGAAAGCGTTCTTAATGTCAATCGTGATTACGGCGCAGTGTCGATTTCCTCTTCCCTTCTGCTTAGTTGCCTTCTCAGCTCCTTTGATCACTGTACGTATGGCGTCTACCGTACACTTTCCTTTCCTGAACCCGAATTGCCTCTCTGACAGTCCATGTTCGCTCGCCGTGTATCTTGTAAGCCAGTTGAGAATAATTCTCTTTAAGGGATGGGTCTGTAAGCACCTGGATCTCCCGGGGACTTTCCTGGTTTCTGTAGGAGTACTAACTTCTGTGTCTTCCATGGATCTGGAAAGCAGCCTTCCTCCAGACATTTTTGTAAAACCGATCTGAACATGTCTGGTCTGGAAATGCCTGCAGTGCCGCCTTCAGCGCTACATTGGGGATTCCATCTGGGCGAGGCGCTTTTCTAACTTTCATACTTTTCGCAGCAGCTTCGAGTTCCTCTTTGGAGACACGTCTTTCATCGGCGTCAACTCGCTCAACTTCACCGTATGGACTAGGTGGCCAAATCGTTGTATCGTGCTCCGGGAGAATCGCTTCAATGATGATCTTTGAACTCGATATGCGTCACCCCAGGGGTTAGCATCGGCATCTCGATAAAGTTCCTTAAAGCAGTTGAATTTGCTTTGCATTATTGGCCGTTTCAATGCTGTCTTGGTCACCCGGTGCACCATTCTCCGTGCCTCTCTCTCAGAGGTATTCTTTGCCCGTTGAAAGCTTCTTCTGGTCCTAAGGCATTCAGCACGAAGTTCCCCGAGTAATTCCACCAGTAAGCAGGTGCCCGTCTGTTTCTAGGGTCCCGTTTTCTAGACATTGTAACATCACATGCCTTTGCTAGCGTTTCTGTCAGTTCATCGCTGTCAGGTCCAGGGAGTCACTATCGATACGTAGAGCCGCGACAAAAAGTTCTCTGTCAAACACTTTCGTTTTCCACTTTCATCCACAGTCCTTAATTCGCCGCCTTCTTAAACTATGGGCATCTGAACCCTCCCGTCACGTGGTCTTTTTCTGTTTTGCAGAGCAAACACCTTGGTGGGTTTTTGAAATTCAGAGCAAAAACTGACGTGTAGTGTCCCTCATGACCGCATGCCCATGCATTTGAAGCATCTCTCCGTTTCTTTACTCGTGCGAGGAATGGCTTCGACTGGGCACACAGACCATCCCACTTTCACTTTACCCAGCTCCAGAACCCTTTCAGCTGCCATCACCGAGAGTCGTATCGTTGCCGTCTACGTGCGGCCATCGTTTCCTTTAATCGGATTGCCATCGGTACACCTTGAAGGTCACAATTCGAACAGCATTTCACCGTTCTGAGTGCGTCTGGGCCTTCATCACCTTCTCCCTAAGCTCCTTCAGGTCAGGGTCGGTTCTTACTTTCCGGAGGAAGTCGGCATATGACAATTTACCCGTTTTAGCAACGGTTAGGGCATTGCCTCTTTTTTTCTCACGACGCTTCTCACTTTCCTTTTTTCTCCATTTCTTTCTTTTTTCTCTTTTCGACGGTCTGCTAGTCGCTGTCCTCCTTCTCTTCTGCTGTGCTTTCGAGTTCGTCAAAGTCTTCCTGTTCGTTATCTCCCTTCTGGTCGTCCTTAGGTTTTTTGTCTAGTGGATATTCCTTCCTTGTCCCGTGGTGAGTCACGATCTCGTTTCTTGGTACGCAGGTTAGCAAATGCCCGAGGTGTAACCTGTACTCCGCCCTCTACCATCTCAGCTTGTTCTGTCAGCGCTAATTCAGCAGTTGCAGTTCACGTTCATGTGCGTGCGCGCGCGCGTGTTTGTGTGTGTGTGTCACACAGTAAAATAAGTAACTTTGCACATACTAACTGTTTAAATTTCACTAGCTGTAACCTCCGCGCGTAGCCTCGCGTCTAATTGAGTGGCAAATTGGACGTACGCTATGTAACACTAACGCTATGTAACACTATGAAGTGCAACTACGTTACTTTTGCTCGTCTTGAATGTAATCTGGTATGATTGGTTTGAGTCTTTGCTTAATGTGGGCGATTATTACCACGAAAATGCATATCGCGCCCCTCGTTTTGGCGACAGACATAAGCCTCTTATATTTATGATGATGATGATGATGATGATGATTGGACCTACTTACTGCTTGCGAAATGTCACTATTTGTTTAAAAATGTAACAAAAATTGAAAAATTGAGATATCGAAATACAGCTACGTCACAATTTAGATAATACATTCTTACATGTCAAAAAATTCAGCCAAATCGGTACTCTAGATACTGAGATACACGTACCGCCGCTGAAAAACATGGTTTCGAGGAAAGCGCGTTTTAATGATTGTACAGCGAATAGCGATGCACTTCCCTTTAGGTAAACCCACAGTTTTTATTGTAAATTTTCAACGACAAATCGTTTGGGCTCAACATTTCTGAAAGTAAAAGTCTCCTGCAAATGTAAAACAAACCACTTTCCAGTATAGTGTCCTCCTTTAATATCAATTCTGGTCAAGAACTTTGCACACGAATTTTTGATTGCTCAAAATAAACTGTTAGGTATCAGAAATGTTATATTTATTATTGATCTATCTTCCCAAAAGTCAGAAAATTCCTTTCTTACGATTTTTTCCAATGATGATTTTTTTTGTACAATATTATTTTTTGTATGTTATGGTTTTCAATACTTAGGTATTATAAATGATTTTTAAAATATTTAAATTTAAAATATATCAATGAAAAAAAATTTTTTTTTTCACCCGGATAATCGAGTCTAAAACCCCGGATAATCGAATCCCCGGATAATCGAATCCCCGGTTAATCGAATCCCCGGATAATCGAGTCCGGCCTGTATATGGTAAAAAAGACCTTTGTTTAGTTTCCATTATAGTGATTTTCATAGAGCAAACCAATGCCTAAGTAGCTACGTGACAGAAGAGGGAGCTGACTGGAAAAGAACGTGAGTATGAATGTATGTTTCGCCATAGCTCCGGAACTTCTGGGCTGTTCTTCATTAAACGTTGTTTGTCAAACACATGCATTTTGGCATAAAAGAATCAGCACAGGGGGAAAGAAAGTATCAAATGGGTAAAGGGGAACGTTTCTCTTGTAATTGGAACGATAGCAGTTGTACAAGTTGCTGGATTTCTGAAAGAGGGGATAGGGTGGTCATTAACAAAGGGAAGGTTCAAAAACGGTTTTTGTCGATTTATAGGGATTACCAAAAAGAAGTCAGATTTACAAGTGGCTGGGGGACAAAATGAGGGAAACTGAGAAAAAGAGTAGACACTTTAAAATGAAAAAAGGTTTTTTGTTTTTGCATTATGAGAATTTTCGTAACAATAACAGATATACAAGTGACTGAGAGGCAAAGGGGCCCCGAGTAAGATCGGGTAATCAGCTAGTATTAAATATATATATGCATATTGATGGTCATCATCATAGTGTTATTAAAAAGTTGAAATATATTCCGAAGACTTGTCGAATTCTATCTCAAATGACAAATGAGATAGTATAACAAAAGTGCCTTTCACCAACCTAAGACAACAATTCAGAGATACATAATTTTTTATTAATAAAGTTGCGATAGTATAATGAAGACGCACGTTTATTCGTATTTTATTACTACTCGTGCACCGTTCTGGATATTTAATACACTATAAACATTCACTTTCCTCCCTCTGCAAATGTCACTACTAGGTACGATTACTAAACGTCATACTGGAGGAAGTAAGTAATTTCCTGCTCAACGTGTGGTATAATCACATCTAACTGTCAATCGGTTAGATCAATTTCACTTTCCCACAACTTATTAATGTCAATCGTCAATCTAATCGATCATCTAATCTCATGCAACTACTGAACGAAGGCAAGTCCGTATGCGGATCCGACTGACGGTCAGAATTTTTCAGTTAGGGCAGAAAATTAAATAAAACGGTTCTTCTCTCGGGTCTAAGGCCGAGCACTACTTTGAGCGAGGGGGGCTTTTAAATTCAGGAAGGATTGGTTGAGTCAATTGTTCAATTATTATCAACCGTGTCATGCGCTTCGAGATGCTCGAGGGAAAGGATGATCGAACCATTCTCGGCTATATGTAGGTACACGTTATTACGAGCCATGTTTCCGCAATCGTGCTGAGTGACGTGTGTATTTCAGCCGGAAAACGGTACTTGCCAATATTCCTTTCGAATTCAAAATCGCTTCCTCTGCGCAGCGGTAACGGCGACAGAGAATGCACGCTAACTAATCGATAACTTCCGTGACAGTTGAATGCATTGCAGATGAATTTAAAATATGTGTAGAATATTTTCTGCATCGGCTGATGGATGACCAACCCCGCAATAATGGGAGGTTTCGGTTTCAAAAGCTATTAATCACCTAGATTTTACCTTCCACAAAAAATTTAAAACCTAAACCAATTTCTGTTTTACAACCCTACCATTGTAACATACGATAAAAAAAACTCATAAAATTTAAAGCTAGTTTCCGGGCTCGCTGGAATATAACTATTCTCGGTAGTAACCATTTGCGATAGCTTTCTGAAATCAAGTTGGATCCGAATTCCACCTAATCGCCGGGACACAAAATGTTTAGGGTAATTGCTGCGGTTTTCTTCCCACGCAACTTACGATTGTTACGACGACATGAAAGTTCCCCCACGAGGGGCTCACACCTTTGTGTCGCGCAAACATCATTCAGTCATTTCGTGCGGAGCGATGATTTACGCGCTAAACGATCATGGCGCGGCGGTATACCTCTCTCGCTCTCTTTCTACGGTTGTAATGTAAACAAATCGCGTGCCGTGACTTAGCCGCCAGTCAGGCGCTTGTTGACTGCGCAGAATAATAAATGTTGTGCTATTTGAAATCTGCTTACTTACTACTATCGGCGAATCACTAAGAACATCCCTCGGGGGTCCATGCATTCGATCAAATATCTGCAAGATGATCTGACCGGGAACAGGTTTGGTAGAACATTCCTGATTCGCCTACGAGACCGAACATTACAACAACAAAAAAGCCAGTTTAATATGTACCTCATTCACAAAATCTGACACCATGCGGTGTAATGTTTGTAATGACCCTCCTCACACCTAGTCCACATCGCGCACGCAGCAAGCAGGTGAAGCGCTCTGGGCAGCAGAACAAATTTATTTCGGCGAGGGCATGGCATGGCTAGGCTACTTTACCGGACAGGTTCTAGTAGTAGAATTGATTTACTATTTCTATGCTTAACACGATTTTTCAAACAATTGTACAGAATCGTTTCAACAGTAAAACGCCCGCCATAGTCGTGCGGGCGCTAATTGATGACATGAGGAAATGACCCATCCATACAATGCTGCTGCGGTTGCTGCTGTTGCTGCTGCCGTGCTGCTGATTTGTTCTGTGCGGGTCGAACAAAGAGAGGTGACGACGCCATTATACGCATCACGACCGTTCAAGGGCACTTTAAAAGCCCGCCGCCGCCGCCGACGCGTACTTGAAAGACCAACTGTTGCGGAGATTGTTATCATTTACACACCTTCCCCGGGATAGGTCGTAAATCTCGACAATTGACGATGGTCTATATCGCAAATTATAAACGCTTCATAAAAAACGGGGAGATTCTTAAACCTACGGCTCTCGAACGTCAAAGAACTCGCCATTCGAATTCCTAATCATTTTCGCAGTCTAAGCCTGCTGCAGCACGAAGAGTTGCATTGAAAATTTCCGATTCTCTCTCTCTGTCGGTCTCTGACGTTCCCCGGTGAATCGGTACAATTGGCTGAAATTTAGTATTCTGGACAGAACTGCCCGGCGGTACAAACTACGGGTACTTCGACTAGCCGGGATGGGGATTCCAGGTATTCATAAATCTACGTGTGTCACGTATGGTTGTGCATTGAAGGTCACGAACTGCTCAATCACATCCAATTATGGCTGCATTTGAACGCATAAAACAAGGTGGTTAGTAACAAACCAAAATTAATGATTTTTTCTTTAGACACGTTAAAATTAAAAATTAAAAAAAATAGTTTTAAAAAAATTATTAAAAATCTGTACAACTACCATTGAAATGTCCCCAAAAACTGGGCACCAGATGTTCTAGAACCGATGCACTGTGGTACCGCCATAGCACAGTGGGGAATCGCTGGCCAGCAGCCAAAAAATGAAAGTTCATTTCGACTCTCCGTTGTATTTTTCCTGTGATTCTATACTATTGAACTGTTTAAATCTAAAATTTTAGATCAATATGACAAAATTTGAATTTTTTTTGAATCTTGAAAGTATGCTATCTCAACATGTTTTAGCGTTTTTTTGAAAAATAACCCGATATTTCAAAACATGCTAGAGGTCTAATGGTAGCTCGGATTTCAATAGTGTCTAAGGAAAAGTTCTTCAAAAAATAGTGCTGAATAAAGCCCACTAATTGAGTTTGCAGTAATTTTATCATAGTATGCCACAGTTTTAATTTTCAGTAAAAAAGTGCCATATTTTCGCGTAAAACACGCTTAAAAGTTTTGAAGCCAAGGTTCGCCACTATTGACACTACCGGTAAAAGTTAGCGTAAAATATGACCTTTCAAATGGATATAGTCTCATTTAGCGCAGAGTAGCGCAGAGCACAGATGTTACGCTTGTAAGGCTACTATATCAGAATTCAAAAATATAGACAAAATGCAAACACTCAAAGTAAACGTAGGATATCTTAATTATGGGATATCTCCTTTACATGGTTGGATAACCTGCTTCGAATGTATGGTCCATATTGCATATTGACTAGATTTTAGAGGTTGGAGGAAATCTGGAGGATATAGCCATAGTAATGACGGAAATACAGCTTGAAGATCTTATACCAATCCTGGTATTAGTTCTGAAATCACGGGTATAGATATGAAATTAATTAAAAGGTTGAGAAATTTCCTTATAGCAAGTTCTTGAACACATTATTTCAGAAAAATTCGAAACTTATTGTTTGTATAGCAAAAACTTTTATGTCAGGGTATAGTCCTCGTAGAATACGTCCACTGCAATGCAAAGAATTTGAATTCGCGGTCATAAATGAATCTATCAATACAATTATATTGCTGATAGGACGAATGACAGAAGAAGCACAAAAATAAGTTTTTTTTTGTTTAATTATAGTCACTTTAACAACTCGGGTCATTCGTGATTTCTGCGGGGTTGGGAATTGAACCACGGTTCTTGGTGTGAGAGGCGTGAATGCTAGCCACTACACTGGTATTGACCCTCACGAAAATTGCTTTAGGCTAAAAATAGTGATAAAAATACAAGACAACATTTTACATACAAAAATGAGTGTGAAAATACAAATCGTGATAGAATTATTCGTCTTCTTATTTCTCCGGATAAAGCTTATAGCTTTATCCCTAAAAAAAATCTCCCTAACACAAAAAATATACGTTCCAATGCAAAATAAACCTGAAATTCGGACTCAGCACCCCCAAATTACTTAAGAACCACATATTATCCTTGATTTAAAGAGATTTTTTTGCTTGGCCAGCATTTGTATGGAGTCGCCCCACTGTGCATAGGCCAATAATCGAAAAAAAATTGTTTTGTTTTGCGGTTTCTAAAATTTGTCCGGATCTATTATAAACCCAAGAAGGCAAAAATAACATTTTCATCCAAAATATTTAAGCGACAGTTCACATTTGAGCGTAAGATTTAATATAACATTTGACATTTTCGATATAAGCTAGAAAAGCACGTGGTTTTTGGATTGTGTATATTGTCACCATAAAGCAAATTTCAGCCGGTTTTCATCAAGGAACTATGAAAAGCATCTATTTCTTACAAGTTGAGCTAGATATTTACTAGTATTTAATTCACTGTTGTGCGTGAGTGAAACAAAAGTATTGTAGTTACAGGAAATCTAAAACATTCAAATTGACTTTAGTTTTTAACTATGATTCTACCCGAATCTAATCATCAAATTACTATCTACTGATTCATTTAAGTCTTAAAAATGAACCTGTGAAGGTTTTAGCTGCTAATACTTGCTAATGAGTATGGCGCCTTCGATTTAAGGATTGATAGTCGAGAGGCATTGTACGATGACTTTGATCAAATTTTGATTCATTTTACTATACAGGCTCTGTCAAGCAGAATTTGATAAAGTAATGTATGAGGAATTTCTAGAGCAAGTTATTGTGTACAATATTGCAGAACTAAGTTTTACTGCATCTTTTGTATTTACAGTGCTACAATGCCGCTACTCTGTTGCTAACCAAATATACATTCACTGGTTACCAACGGGATAGGAGCCGTATAGCATCGTAAATACAAAAGATACAACAAAGTTTTGTGAAGAAAAATTGTAGATGATAACTAGCTCTATAAATGCCCTCTGCATAACTTTTTCGAATTCTGTTTGGCTGAAGCGGTACAATCAAATAATCAAAGTCGATAAGCCAAGAGGAATTGAGACAGCTAATGATGGCAATACAGCGAACAAATTCTTGAAATGATCTAAGATTAGAAATAATTGGTTTAAAAGTGAAATTAGTTGAATGTTGCAGAACTATTTTGTAGCGGTCGTCCTCTGGGTACGCAATCAATACGGTAAAATTTAAGGAATAAGCTATAAACTGCTCGATTGCTGGTAGATAAATACTCATAATATTATCTTCTTCTATCTATTAATAAATTGATCATTTATATTCATTTGGTGATTTATCACGCACTCGTTTCAATTGCAGAATTGTCTAACGAAACAGCGGAATCGAATAGTAAATAAATTGAAAGTATTCGTTTGACTCATACCCGTTAGATGCCACCACGGGTAGCTACCAAACCCCTTTGCAATGGTTATTGCTAAGTTCAAATTCATTCATTGCAAGTTTAAACTTATTCTTCAAATCCAACAAACCAAAATTACCTCAAGAAATGTTGGAACTATTACATATTTAGATTGAAGTTTGTAAAATACTAGGATAAATAACATAAATACATTTACATTTCAAATACTATCATTATACTGCTTGCAATTTTTTGTTGTAGCAAAAATAAACATACAAAACTGATCAAAAATAAGTACAATAAGTATTTTGGAACTATCTTTAAGTCAAAACAAAGAAAAACGTAGCATTAGCTTATTTAAAGAATGACAATAAAAAGTGTCTAGTAACAGTTCTCCTAAGTTAAAAGTATTAAATCATCCAAATTGAAATAATTGTAACGAAATCGTAGACATACAACTTTGACGTGTGTTTTGGTTAAAAGAGACTTATTTTCGTCCATTTTGATGATGCTAGACTTCATTGTCATGAAAAATTCATTTATGGCCGCCCGTCCTAACAAATGGAACCACAGTGCGATGATGGCGAAGTGGCCATTTGGCTTTCAAATGTCCCTAATTGTACTTCCACCAGTCTTGAATAATCCTGGTTGCAGCAAGGCGCCCCGCTTTCACGAGGTCTCCAAATATTGGAACTTTTTTACTTGATTGGTTTAAAATGGTTAAAAATGAAAATTACACTTTCAATATCTCAAAACATTGGACCGTTCGTTCGCCAAGAGGCACGACAGTTTCAAAAAATGTCAAATTTGATGGAAAATTTTTATAGCATTTTTTCTCAGCTTTCCGATGGTGGTCCTACGTCCTAAAATGTAAAACGGTTGGTGGGATCATGACAAAAAAGGTGATTTTATGATTAAATCCAGCATGACGGCCAAACCCAAGATAGCCGCAATTTTTTCACTTTATTTGACAGCCCTGTCCTCCCCCTTTACAAATCTGTGTCGTTTGTTAAAATGTCACAATAATCATACTAAAGTTGTAAACCTTACTACAGATAATTAATTGTTTCACTTAGTAGTGCCAATGCACACCTAATTTGATGAATGTTTCCCATAGAATTTTTTCTCGGTTTCCCAATGGTGGTCTTAAAATGCAAATCGATGTTTTTTTTTGATAAAATGCAATATTGCGACCAAATCCAAGACGATTGCCAAAATTTTTTTACTCCATTTAAAACCCGTGTTCTTCTTTTTTACAGAACCATGCCATTTGTTAGTTATTTCAAGCAAATTTAGGAAATATCAAATGATACAGATCTCAAGGTGTGCTGAAAATTCAACTATTTTTTAAACTGTCGGACCCCTTGAAGGACGAGGGGTCCACTGTTGCGAGATATTAAAAGTGATAATTATCATTTACCATCCATTTTCAGTCAATCAAGTACAAAAATTCCAATATTTGAAGACCTCGTGTCAGTAGTGGGCCCGTTTCAACGAGAATTACTCCTTATTTTATCAAGTCGATGAACAGTGGAAACCCAAAAGGGTGAAAAGTGGAACGTTTTCTCTAGCGCCTTTTACTTTCATTTTAGCAATATAGTGTCTTCGGAACTCATATTTGTAGGAATACTCCCATAATCTGAAAGTATGTTATGGCTTCCCGATCAGGAGGGCATAACAAGATAACATCAAATTTATAACACATTCTGATATTTATAATACATTGTGTTACAAATCGGAAATAAACTGATCAAGAAGTGAAAACAAAAGTTTCAAGTTTGTAACAGATTCTGATAGTTATAACTCATTGAGTTATATAGAAGAATTAGGGTTTTGGCCACTACTAAAAATGTTACATATCATCACTGGTGTGCCCGGGACATACAATGGGGAACGTGCCATACCTTTTCTATAAAATTTAACGCAAATTTTATGTGTAATTTCGAATCTGATTTCAAGCCAAATTTTACATGCAATACCAGCCTAACTTCAAGTAAAATTTCGAGTACTATTTCCAGTCAAATTTCATGTTTATTTTGAATTCAATTTGAATTCTAAATTTAATTCTAATTTAATGTCCAATTTCAAGTTTAAATTTTGGTCCGATATCAAATCCAATACCATGTCCATTTGACATGCAATTTCAAATGAAATTCTAAGTGAAATTTCGTGTCTAATTTCAAGTACAGCAATCTAAGTCCTATTCAGTTGTTCAGTTTTCAGTGTTCAGTTTTCAGTGTTCAGTTTCAGTGCATCAGAACGAAATAACGATTACGTGTAGCGAATTCTGATATCTATCAATTTTGCATTAAGAAAATTTTGTCGTCGATTCTCGACTTTTTTTGTTTATTTGGATAACAGTTTTTTAAGCATCCGACAACAGCAAGTGTATAAAATGAAAACATAAACTATTGCAGTTAGAAATATACTCAATGCAAAATGCCGCTCCTGTTAAGCCATCTTTTATGTATTTTCTGCACTTTATTAGGTTCTAACAACGAATTGAAACGAACAACAAATTAGGATTAAAAAGAAAATCTCTCAAACTTTTATTTTGTTGGTAGATGCTCGGAACAAAACATAATCGAGCAAACACATTATGAAAAAGATAATTAACGATAAAATAAAATGTTTTAGTTTTTTTCTCGGTTTACGTCTTGTTTACAAAATTTAAAAGCAACAAGTGTTTTCTCCAATCCTTTACTAACAAAACCTCGTATAATTGAGAAATATTTTCTTCCACGTATCACTAAAATAATTAGGTTCATAATTGTTTTTAATCTTTACTGTGGTTGGTTCCTACCAAAATCAGCAATAACATTTATAGAATAAAACTTGAAATATAAAACTCATTTAAAAAAAAAGTTTGAATGGCCAGGCCAGGTTCACTTCAATTTATTTTCTGGTATATTTGAAAGCACTTCGAGCAATACTGTCAGAACGGTGCAACACTGATAAAAGGGATTCGATTTCTTTTTCTTGATCACGGTCTCGTACCAAAAGAGATCTATTTATAGACAGCTCGAACAGCAAAAACTGACAACTGACAGAACAAGCTATCGGTCAAATCATATGAGCATTTAAACTACCTACATTCAAGAGTAGTTCTGGTACAGTGGTTAAGACGATGGCATCGTGTGCGGTATGTCGTGAGTGCAATTCCACAGTGCACAGTGGTCCAATCAGCGAAATACGTGATCGTGTGATATTGCGCCAAAACGTGAAGTTTTTCACATGTAGTGTCTTTAGGAACATTTCTTGATGTAACAAGCCCCTTCTTGTGAGAGAAATCTTTGGGTGATTTATTCCCTTAAAAGTGAGATTCGAAATTTATTTTCTTGTACATTCGAGATACAGGTTTGGTACTTTCGGCAAAGTTGTAGTAAATATCAATGCAAATAACTTTGTCAAAGACACCATACTTGTATCTCTTCATGGAAATTGTCTATGAAGCATTATTCGTGGACAAACCCTTCAAAACAGTTTTTAAACCCTGACTTATTCTGGTCAAGTTTTACGTGTACATAGTGTTCTAGAAAGTTGTTTATCTTGCTAAAATCAACGTTTTTGTATGTGATTTTCTGAAGTTCCGGAGATTTTGAGCTTTTTTGATGAAAAATAGTACTTCTTTGAGCTTAAATATTTCCCAAGGTGGCAAATGGTGGCATATCAAACAACTCATACACAAAAGTACAACAAAAATATGTGTTGCTTATTTTATTTTTTGTTTGAGAAAATTTAATTGTTAACTGCTTGTCAATTCGTGTTTTCTAATTAAATAGTTATTTAGTCATTCAGAGAAAATTCGGCCTTCTGTGACTGCCATTCGGCCATTCGTGATTCGACCATTTGTGTTTCGGCCATTCGGTACCCATTATGAGTGTAATCTTTTGAAAAGACACCAATCGAAGGTATTGAACAAAATAGACTTAACTTAGTTATTTGGAAGCTTTTCTCTTATTTATTGCGTCAAATAATTTTAAGTCTACATTCATTTTCGATTCGGAAATAGGCGAAAAAATTGCTGGTAACTTAACTTGTTAGAAAGAGATTGTTAACGTAAACAAAATGGCGTTTATTGCATCCGAAGTACATTTTAATTGTTCTATAAACATGACTGAGATGGATTTTTAAAACAACTATAACTTTTGAGGATACAAACATGTACAGACAATTGATACTTGCTTTTAAAGGCTTTTTTTGTACTTTTAAGTGGTTTGATCTGCCACCATTTGCCACCTTGGGAAATATTTAAGCTCATAGTAGTACTATTTTTCTTCAAAAATGCTCAAAATCTCCGAAACTGCAGAGAATCGCGTATAATAATGTTCTACAAAAACGTTGATTTTAGCAAGATAAGCAACTTTCTAGAACACTATGAACACGTAAAAGTTGACCAGAATAAATCAGGGTTTAAAAACTGTTTTGAAGGGCTTGTCCACGAATAACGCTTCATAGACAATTTCCATGAAGAGATACAAGTATGGCGTCTTTGACAAAGTTGTTTGCATTGATATTTACTACAACTTTGTCGAAAGTACCAAACCTGTATCTCGAATATACGAGAAAATAAATTTTGTATCTCACTTTTAAGGGAATTAATCACCCAAAGATTTCTCTCACAAGAAGGGGCTTGTTATACCAAGAAATGTTCCTAAAGATACTATATGCGAAAAACTTCACGTTTCGGTGCTATATCAAACGATCATGCATTTCGCTGTTTGGACCACTGTGCACTGTGCAATGCATAACGAGTGACTTTTTTTGGTGTGCCTTTTCTAGATGTCACTGAAAGCAGAAACTCCTCCACAATGCCAGTTTTCCAAAATTAGAAAAAGTCGGAAAAAATTAGGCCTCCAGCTCGTTCCATTATCGAGTAATAGAATAGCGCTTTGTTCGTAGGCCGGTGGGTAAAAAGTAACTCCAATGCACTAAGAAGGTTAATTTAGATTATATTTTAATGCATCTGAATCTGGGAGGAAGAACAAATGCCAGCAGAGTGGTTGAATGCCCTATATATATTTGCCCTATGTTTAAAAAAGAACATTGACTAGAGTGTTACAACTATCAAGGCATTGCATAAGATGTACTCCATCCCGTATCCTGTTCTGTAGACTGAAACCGTTAGTGGAGTCCTTCGTCGGCGAGTACCAAGCCGGATTTCGTGAGGGTCGCTCCACAACGGATCAGATCTGCAGATCACTCTGCGTCAGTAACTAGACAAATTACAGGGAGTACAAGTTGAAGACTCATCATCTGTTTGTGTACTTCAAGGCTGCGTACGAATTAGTAAAACGAAACGAGCTATGGCGGAGAATCCTAAAGCTTAGTTTTTCGACGAAACTAATTAAGCTGCCTCGTACGACGCTGGATAGTTCAAAATCATGCATCAGAATAGCGGATGAGACCTCAGCCGCTTTCGTGATGTTGGATGGATAGAAGCAAGGGGATACACTCTCTAATCTGCTATTAGAAGGTGCAATACGAATGGCAAACGTGGAAAGGAGCGGGACTTTTATCATGAAATCTCACATGCTGCTTGTTTTTTCGGATGATGTCGACATCATCGGAATGAACCGTAGAACAGTGGAAAAGGCCTTTAGGTTTTGTAAATAGGAAGCAGCGAGATTGGGACATTAACACCATTAAAACCGCCAGACGAAGTGCTTGCGGGCAAGGATCGTGACAGAAATGGTCTTGGTGCCAATATGTAGCTGAATGGGGAACGATATGAAGTAGTGAAAGATTCCTTTAAACCTATACGCGCTGGTAAGCCGCGGAATAAAACGACGGATTGCAGCTGCGAATCGGACTTTCTACGGATTACCTAACCAGCGTAAGTCCCATAGTTTAAAATTCGCACAAAAGTGGCGCACAACAGAATATTAATCCACTTAGTGGCCCTTAACGCAAATGAATCGCAAAGCAAATGATTATTTTTTTTTTGTTTATTTTTATTTACGACCCTTACACCTTTTGGTCATTCAGGTCGAATCGATGAGTGCTTGGGGTTTTCGAGTGTAAAATTCAACGATCGACACTTGGTGGCAAAATGGAAAATAGAGTGTGGCGCAGACGCACGAACCATGAGCTGTATCAAGCCAAAACTATTTTCAACCCTGAACCAGGAAGAGGTCGAGACTTCGGGGCAGACCCTACGCCGGATGGAAGTTTGCTGTCGAGGACGATGCACATCCAGCTGGTTTTCGGCGGGACCGACTTACTAGAGGACCATAATTAATTCGATAACGATTAATTAAATCGATAGCGACCGTCGCCACTAAAGTAAAATAAGTAATAGATCAATTGTGCCAGAACTTTTCTTACACAAGCGTTTTGCTTAATGTGGTGGTCTTGCCCCGCCTACCCTTACAGAGCTTTTACGGCCAGCTTTACATGTTTATTTAATTTTAAATTTATCCAAACTCAATACTAACAAGATGCAATATGCCATCAACTTGTCGAAGTAGCAAATCCGAATGAGGTCTAAAATTAATGGTTAAATTTCCTTAATTTGCTTTATTTAAACCACAACTGTGTGCGGTCAATGAATTCCTTCACCACCTGCCAGCATGTGGTCTCTGTCTCTATTTGACCAGATAGGAAACTATGCTAAGAACGATTTGCGGTTGGTTGCAATGAACTTGGATGTTTAACTGCTACGTCTAGTTGCACGGGTGACAATGCAGCACCCGTGAAGGTGATTTCACCGCTAGTCAGAGCATCACCATGGAGCAAATATTTAAGCAATTCATTTACGTTACGATATAACCGCAGCTAGAGTCAATAGGATTATAGCACTAGCCCTGCAATTGTCCTCTACTCTAACAGCTATCGAATAAAAAACACAAGGTCAAGTTTCGAAAACGGAATGTAGCACCAAGGCTTTGCTTTTTTGTATAATCGCTAATAGATCACACGCATCTGCAAAGAACGAAAGAAACAACCAACCCGCGGAGAATCAGGTCGTTGCCCGTATTAATTTTAGCTGCATATCTGGAATTCCGAATCGGGAAAGTGGCCCACAGACTTAATTAATCCAACCCCTATCGGCCGTCGTCGCCAGCCGGAACAGACAAAGTAAATGTTGTGATTGAACGTTTATTCAAGTGACACCTAGACGGCTTCGTTCGTTAGTTTATCCAATTAGCCTCACTCGAAGACAGGATCTTTTTGTTCGGAACCCCCAACTATACTGGAATGAAATGAATTCAATAAATCTGTTATACCACCATCTCGTGGACGTCTCCTAAAATAGTAGCTTGAGACTTTTAGGTTAAAATCTAAAATAGCGGACACTTTTCCCTAGCTTAGTGACGGCATTCAAACGATTTTTAGTCCAATGGGAAAAAGAAAATAGAAACCATCCATGCACCAACCGAAACACAGTGGGAGTTTTACCATATTATAGCCACCAAATGACCGGCGGCGCCCGCTGCCGCCGGTGTCTAGTTCTATTATCCGCTGCTGATGCCTGACACACATCGCCTAAATTTACTCCCACGATTATTGCAACTAACAACGCTCGTCGTCGCCGGTACGGTAGATAGTGCCGGTCTTCTGAGGCACCGCAGCAGCGGCCATACAACCGGCCATAAAATTGCACTTCTCTTTCACTCGATGAATTTATTTGGCGTTTTTGCCTTTTCGAAAACAGAAGTCCAACAATAATCGATTCCTGTTTTACTTATTTTTCACTTTCAGTAAAGGTGCTTGTATTCGTTGGTCCCTTCTCAATACGAGCTGTGAATGTAAGGTCTTTGCTATATTTTACTTTTAGTAAGTTGAACAGCTGACCCATTTTTTACTGATTTTATTTTAAGTAGTTTTAACCACTGATTTAGATGATTAAAATTTTTTACAGGATTTTGTAATTTTTCCGGTTCTGTCTTCCATAGATTGGGGCATTTTAAACAAATTGGGTAGCTAGCGAAAGCATAATCTTGCTATAATATACAGAACATCTACGGCATTTTAGGCCGTTCAAGTATTAACTATTAATGTTTACAACAACCTGACCTCTCAGTTGGCCTCGAGGTATGATATTGGCCTAAAAACCAGTCGTCGTATATTCGAATCTCGACTGGGAGAGGCTGTTAAAGTCAATAGGCCCACTGGCCCAGCGATCGTCCTGTACTCTAACAGCTGGCTGCGAAGTCTGTCATATAAAAAACAGAAGGTCAAGTTTCGATAACGGAATGTAGCACCTAGGCTTTGCTTTGTGTACTTACAACTTTTATATTTCGTGTTACGGTTTAGTGCCAATTCCCGTCGTACACTTACCTTCCGATCCGTGCTCTTTAATATCACTAAAAAGCAATTATAAGCATTTATTGAAATTACGCCACTGCTTTATTTTGTAAATTCGTCTTGCCGTTTTTAAATCCGTTAAACAAAATGTTCCTTCGTCCTAACCAAAAATTACAACAATGTACACGAAAGAGTGCGGTTGTATTATTGTAGGACGGCACGAGAAATATCATTCTGCAAGAATTGCTACTCATGCTACTTTCTAACTCCTATCTCTACCTCCACGAGGTGCCGGCTGGGGTATGGCAGCCAAAGTTGCGCACCTGGTGGTACGCAACCTTGGTTGTCGTACGCAGACAGAGAAGGTGGAACACTCGCCGTGTGGTTTCCGGCTATATAATCATGCAGTTCGGCGCCGGTTTTTCAGAGGGCGTGGCTGCGGGGTATGGGCACACCGGGAGAGAGTTATTTTCTCAGCTGGCTTAGCACAGAGAGAGAGACTCTCAATCGGTCTGTTTTACACAATCTGCAGTTATGTCCTATGGCTGTTGGTGCCGAATTGTACGTTTGGGCAAAAATTGAGCCACGGGACCTGATCCTGCCGTGAGAGTCGGCAAATCAGGAGCCCCTAAGTCAAGGTCTAACTCCGTACCGATGACTGAATGGCTGGAGGGGTAAAACATGCCAGTCGCGAACGGAGTGGTTTGGGCATCTTGCCCCTTATGTGCCATGCGGAGCTCTGGTACGGTCGATCTTTGTTGTCCCTTGCGTTTCGTGGGAACAACATAGGAGTCCTATCCAATTTCCCTTAAGGGTTTTACGCCAAGTGCGTTCTGGCCAACATAAGTGGCTTAGCTTACAATTTGCTGTTTGATCTGTGTTGCAGATTGTTTGTGCATATACTCCGCTAGTCAAATAGTTAGAGTCGCACAAATAAATCTTCAACACAAACGGGCAGCAAATTTGTATTTATGCGAAAAACTTTTTAATGGCTCCGTCACCATCGCATTGGTTCAGGAGCCATATTTTCGCAAAGGGTACTTTCATTCGACGGATATTGGAAACCAGAACTTTGCTGTTTTCAGCAAAACTGGTATGACAAATCCTTGTTTGATGCCCAGGGCATGCATATTGTTGCATAGGTCAATAAGTGCATGCCTTATCTCTGAGTTGACTACTCGAGATATTTGTGCTGTCACAGTAGAACTCGTCGTGGATGATGTCCATAGGCGCTATGTCTACTGTACTTACCACACGATGAACCGTCTCCCAGCGACGATTTCAGAAATGTGGTGAGATACTGCCAATCTAATGGGCTTCCGCTCATTGTAGGCAGTGATGCCAATGCCCATCACATCATTTGGGGCAGCTCGGATATCAATCTGAGAGGCTCTGATTTGATGGAATATTTGAGTAGTACCAACCTTGGAATACTCAACATTGGCAATTGTCCAACTTTCATACGAGCTGGTAGAGAGGAAGTGTTAGATATAACACTCTGCTCTAACAGGATCAGTCATGAGTTGGCACAATGGCATGTTTCAAATGAGACACCAATATCTGATCATTGCTTTATATATTTTGATCATTTGGGTGTCTCCTTGAACGCTGCAACATTTCGCAATTCGAGATTTTCCGACTGGGAACTCTTTGAGGACGAACTGGCGACGAAATTTCAAGGATTCGAGCCGACGATAGAGTCATCGATCGACTTGGATGTACGCTGTAGATGTCACAACATCTTTTATTGCGGAAGCTTTTGAAGTAGCCTGCCCGCTTAAAACTATTGAAACGACCAGAGGAACACCATGGTGGAACTCTCATCTCGCGGAACTAAAGAAACGATGCAGGAGAGCCTGTAATAGACGTCGTAGGGATGGCGTGGAGCCTTTCAAGCAGGCCCGAAGAGCCTATGCAAAGGCTCTACGATCTTCAGCACGCACGAGCTGGCACAGGTTCTGCAGCAACGTTTCCAGTTTCGGCGAGGCAAGTCGACTTAATAAAATACTGTCAAAATCGAAAGATTATTAGGTTAATAACATTCGAAGTTCGAACGGCGAATACTGTTCGAATGACAATGAAATCCTGGAATGTCTCTTTTATAGTCACTTTCCGGGCTGTGTGGAACCTGAAGTTGGAAACGATCCAGGAATCGTTTTAGGTGGCTTAGATTCATGGGCTTTTGCTAGGAGACTTGTCACAACTGAAGCGATTGAGTGGGCCGTGAACAGCTTCTCTCCATACAAATCTTCTGGAACAGATGGAATATACCCTATTCTACTGCAGAATGGATTCAAGTACTTCAAACACATTCTGAGAAGGATGTTTGTGTGTAGTATTGCTATTGGGTACATCCCAACTCAATGGCGTGAAATAACCATTAAGTTTATTCCTAAAGGTGGACGCGCGACACACGAGCAAGCAAAAAGTTTTAGACCAATCAGTCTAACGTCTTTCCTGCTTAAATCACTTGAGCGGATCGTTGATCACCACATCTGCCAAACAAGCTTAGTAGTAGTTCCTCTTCATTCAGCACAACATGCTTATCAAAGTGGCAAGTCTACAACCACTTTATTACATGACGTAGTGGATAAAATTGAGGTTGTTTTTCCACAAAAGGAATCTTGTTCTGGAACTTTTTTGTATATTGAAGGCGCGTTTGATAACGTATCTTTCGCTTCCATTTTGGAGGCTGCTCGTTATCATAATGTGCCTTCCATAATCATAAAGTGGATAGAACAAATGCTTAGTAACCGATTGCTTTTTTCGTCCTTACGGCAAGCAAGCATTTGGAAGTAAAGTGTTTGTGGATGTCCACAAGGTGGCGTTCTCTCGCCTCTTTTATGGAACCTTGTGGTGGATAGCCTACTGAGGAAACTCAATGATCTAGGCTATCCGTCATATGGTTTTGCGGATGACTATCTCATCCTAGTAGTTGGAAAGTGCATAAGCACATTATTTGACTTAATGCAGCGGGCACTACGCGTCGTGGAAACGTGGTGCCGAGAAACTGCACTTTCGGTAAATCCGAGCAAAACATCTATCGTCTTATTTTCAAGACATAAAAATACCAAAGGAGCTCGCGCTCTGCGCTTTTACGATTCGAATGTTGATGTTGTGAACGAGGTGAAGTACGTAAGGTTGATTCTCAACTCCAAGCTTGACTGGTCCACAAATATTGATTTCCGAATTAAAAAAGCGTGCATGGCCTTTGGGCAATGTAGACGAACAATCGGCAACTCTTGGGGGCTTAAACCCAAATACATACACTGACTATACACGGTCGTTGTCAGGCCAATACTGGCGTATGCTTGTCTTGTATGGTGGCAGAGAGGGGAAGTTGTGACTGTCCAGACAAAGCTAAACCATATTCAAAGGATGTGTTTAATGATCAATGTCTGGTGCATTTACTACAACTCCTACTGCCGCCCTAGAAGCTATTTTCAATATTAAACCTCTACACTTCCACCTGAAGCAAGAGGCACTAATAGGGTAGCACGGGGCAAGATATCCGAAGAAATCTACACCAAAGGGCTCAAAACCCTCACTAGGTTATCTTTTACAGTGTTTTCTATAACCTGTATAAAGCATATCAAATATTCACGAGCAAAAATTCATCGATTTTTGGGAATTTTACCAACCTGCGGGGCAAGATGACCATCCTTTCCAAAAGCTATTAAACCTTTTTTGTATTTCCCGTAAAATCTAAATAATAAATATTCTAGATTCAAGCTGCTCATAAACTATTTTAAACATTATTTGAATAATTTGGAGTGTTTAGTTAACCATAAAAAAGTTGTTCATTGAATGTACGTATTCCTCTGTGGTCATTATTAGACAGAAATATGTTAAACAATGTATTTTTATCGAAAACAAATATAAATACAGTCGATATTTGTATAACGCGGGTAATTGGAACCGCGTTATATGAAGCGCGTTATACAAGTACACGTAGCATATGGAAATTGAGTTAATTGGGGCTATACCCGAATTTTACGAAATTTTGAATCAACACGACCATGGTTCCTTTGGGAAAGTTGTCAAGTATATATTTTTCCATCTTACAGGTGCTTGGTGAGACAGAAAAAATCCCCTCTTGGTTTTCCAGAGCTTCCGGAACATCCGCTAAATTTTCATTTCTGTGAAGTCTTCTCATACCTTCAAAATTCTTTTTAAAGTCCCTATGGCTTATTATTTTGCGTAATATAAGTAATGTAAACAATCCGTGCTATTGAGAAGCCATCCGGATCCGGACCAAACCCGGAACATCCGTAAAAGTGGTCATCAAGCGAAAATTGTTCTTTGAGTTCGGAATTATGTTCATTCAACCTCGAATTGAACAATGTGAAATAGGGATATAAATTCAGCGGTTTGTGACTCAACCTGGCCACTACAAAATGCATCGAAAGATCCGACATTAAATGATTAAAATTGATGATCAAGGGCATCGAACTGCTTATCGCGTTGACGAAGGCAACAAAGTTTTCGTAGCCTGTTCGCTCTTACAAGAAGCTCCATTCTGAATTGTCCAGGAAAAGGTGAAAACAAAACCAATAACAATTCTCTCTCACTTTTTCTCAGGCAAAACCCATAAAAATATTAGATACCGTCAACGCGGATTTCGGAATGGCCATGGCTAACTACGATGGTTAGATTTCTGTTAAAATTTTCCCAGAAGAGTACAATACCTGGTGAAGAGCTTATACAAAAGTTGATATATTTGCCATTAGATTTGTAAGTATAGTAAATGTTACCGGTAGTTCAGTTTACTATACCACATCTATCAAATTACACTAGCATTATTGAATTGAATTATTGTTCACTTTGACGGCAAAACCTAATTTTCCAGTAAACGTTTTGGCGGCCATATCGAGTCGTGAGCGGCCTATTTAGTTGAGGATTGCTGATATTCCATTTCATTTTGATCTGTTACAAATTAAAAATATTTGCATTTCCAGTGACTTGATCTTGACAACATAGCTATAGTAAAATGGGGGATATATCACAATAGATCAAACAAATGGTCGCAGTGATAAAAATACCCAACATGGAAAAAAAGCTTTGAATTTTCTAAACCAACCAATACCATCCAATGGCCAAATTGAATCACAAATAGTCGAAATATATTTCTAGTGTAGTCAAATTACACTCAAAATATACACGATATGTTCTGAATTTTCCGGAGGACCACCTTATGGCTTTCTAAGGTCGTTTATTTATTACTTTTTTTTAATTCGTATTAATTACCCGACTTTAGTTACTTCAAAAATATTTCACCAATTTTAACCAACTTTACCAATACGAAAATTTCAACGGATATTCCGGCCCAGCAGGCCAACCCGTAACTTTGTGGTTTCCGTATATCACTTAGAGAGTCAACTGTTATGTGCCCTACAACTTCTTAAAAGACACCACGGTCGTATCTGTTCAAAATCGCTCAAAATTCGACTTTAGCCCCAATTAACTCAATATCCATATGCTACGTGTATTTGTTATACGCGGAAAACCGCATTATAGAAATATCATGGTACCCGCGCTATAGAAATCCGCGTTCTACAAATCCGCGTTATACAAATCTCTACTGTACTTAGTCACACACAGAAAATTTTTCGTCCATCTGGCCAATATTTTCGAAGTGATAGGACCATTTGCGATGGCTTTTCAGAGCGATTAAAAGTAGGAGACCGCAGTGTTTAGCGCGAATCGGCAAGCAAGACTTCTCGGAAACGATTGAATCGACCAGTCTCATATTGTAATACAAGCTTTTCCAGTACATTTTGTGGAATTCAATTGTGAAAAGATTTTTCTATGAATTCGGTCACCATGGTTCACTGAGGCGCTCAAAAAACTGCAGTTAAACGTGGACAATGTTCGGGGGGACTTTTTTTAACGTCGTGTGCTTATGATAATCTTTGACGGGGTATGAGGGAACGGTGTTTGGAAGAAAAGGATAAACCACGAGCTAGCAAGCTTTCCAGCGACCCACTATCCAATAAGGGTACAATAAGCAGTAGATGTTGTGAGAATGTCGGACAACAACCCCTTAAAAATGGCGTTCGCCGTTTTGCACACCTCTGCTTTATGAAAACCGGTTCCGGATTGTTGTGTCCCGCTGGGTCCGGATGGCTCGCATCATGGCCTGTAACTGCAGCAAATTAACCGACATGACCAGATGATTTGTTCAAAAATGTACGTTTTTCAAACAGATTTCAAAAATTTAACAAATTTTTTTGAAAAAGCCATGCTGCGGTCCCCTAAGGAACACTGAATAAAGATTATAATAGTTGATACGACTAATTACCAATGACCTAGTTCAATTCAAAAATATATTAATTATACGTTACTTGTATGCTTTGAATGTAATCCTTGAAGGTGAGTAGCTTTTATTATAAGTAAGTCCCAGATATATAACCTGGTTAGACCAACTTACACAAAGCTACTGCATTCATTTTGATAATGGGATTATTATTCGAATTTTAGAAGCATTGGAATAAATTTTGTGATATTGCGAATAGTAGTCGGAGAAAATATCTAAACTTTTCTGCTGTCGACTGGATGTGACACGAATACATCTTCCTCTTACGGAAATGTTCGTATCATCACAAAATATCAATTTAATACAGTCAAGTGGAAACTCAGGAAGATCAGATGCGAATATTTTATACAGAATTGGGCCCAGGGTCGAACCTTGAGGCACGCTTACTCAAGTAATCTATTAGATTTAAGATTCAGACAGAGTATATAAGCAATTTGGTATTTTAGAATTGCTGGGCATGTAAATCACTGTAGTTCACAGAAATGAAAGCAGATTGATGATATTACGCTTTGCGTTTAAAAAGTCCTAATAAACGAATAACAACAACAAATCTTCTGCCGCTATTTGTTCTACATTTATTAGAAGTTAAGTATATACTGGGATCGTTATCTTTCGAAAATTAATTGTTATATGACATCAAATTATGCAAAGTAGATGGTGCACGAGTCCCACACCCTCAACACGCTAGTTGATAGTCTCAAAACAAAGCAAAGCAAAGCCTAGGTACATTCCGTTTTCGATACTTGACCTTCTGTTTTTATTCGACAGACTTCGAAGCCAGCTGTTAAGGTACAGGACAATTGCGGGGCTAGTGCTACGATCCTAAATTGAATCTACCAACCTCTCCCAGTTGAGATTCGAATATACGGCGCCTGGTTTGTAAGACCGGTGTCGTACCTCAAAATCATCTTGGAGGATGGAACTGAAAATTTTACTATTTCACTACTGCCTACCACAAAAGACGATCATTGAGACTGTCGCAGTGGCTTTTTAACCTAATGCCTTTTTGGCATACAAAAATAAAGTCCACTACCGTTTTGTGAAGAACTGCAACTGTTATCTTTTAGTAGTTGAATTCAACAAAATTTTAAAATGTTCGCCTATTAACTTTATCATTCGTTTTGGGTAAATCCTACCACTTACCTTTCTGTCGTAGGTTCGGCGCAAATGAGCGGCTGCTTCAGTTCGATAATTTGTCCATTCTTTTCCTTCAGCTGACCGCCATTCTCCATATAATACTGAACCAATTCGGACAAAGTGGCAAACTTTTCACCTAAAATGCAAAAGAGTCTGATTCAGCTTCTACTCGCTCGAACAATCCTGTATCTGCACCACTTACCTCCGTACAGGTCGAAGAAATCGCCATTGTTCTGGATCTTGATGTGCGTCACCTCCTGACCTCGGCGTACCGAGAGCGTGAAAGCTCCCGGATTCGACGAGGACAGTCGTGCCAGAAAGGATCCATCGAAACCACGTTCGCGTAGTAGCTTTTCCGCCTCGACACCCGACACCGATGGGTGGAACC
This sequence comes from Sabethes cyaneus, assembly GCF_943734655.1. Lineage (NCBI taxonomy): Eukaryota > Metazoa > Arthropoda > Insecta > Diptera > Culicidae > Sabethes > Sabethes cyaneus. Next base: position 38,419,471 of record NC_071355.1, read on the forward strand.
ACCTGGAGGAAGAAACCAAGAAATGACATTAGTATCAATCTCGTTCGAGTTGGTGCTTGGTACTGAAATTTTGCCCTTTTATCTCACGACGAGCCCATGGTGAGCCAAAAAGGCAATTTGTAGCACATTGTTGCACAACCGTCATGCAACCTCAGGATGATGAGAGAAAGCCAACGATTAGCGAATAATAAAATGAACAGAAAAATAAAAACAGCATGCAAACGTATAGGAAATGAAACCTCGTGGAAACGATCCTCATCGCGACAAAAAGGAGAGTATCCAATAAAACGGAAAGAAACCTGTTAAAACTAAAAGTGGTGGCCGGAGCGCACAGCGCACAGCACACACCGAGAGTCGAGTATAAGATTGCGGTTAGTATCGCCACAGCACTTGGGAAGGGGAACCGGAGCGAAAGAAGACTGTACCTACACAACATTTTACGAGAAGAAGAAATAAAAAAAAGCCAATCCACGAGTCCTGCAATCTAAACGTGATTGCGAATCAGACGGAGAGAACGTAAAACGACCGGACGAATTTAAAAACAATTATGAAAAAGTGAATGACGTTTGTTCGAAACTAAGGATGTGCAAAATTAAACTTTTGGCTCGCCGGTGCACTTAGCGTTTGTTCGAATTCCACTTAGGCAGGTTGCTCATCCAATAATTGCGTGCTCAATAATTTAGTGAAAGTTAATTTGTTGATTACATAGGTTATTAAGGGTTTATGATAAAAATAATAATTTTCCCATCTTTGTTTTCTAAGCCTTATTTTGTTTTTATATGAAAATAACGAATATAGTTCTTTCCGTTTGGTAAATAAGAGCATTATAAAATTAAACTATGTTTAATTAATTGACATGGATATAAAGTTGAGAAACTTCATTCGTTCATAAATTAAAAGTGCCCGTTGTGTTAACACTTCAGAGCTTAAATGGATATAAAATACCGATTTTGGCCTTCCACCATAATTACTGGATTGGACGATATCTAAAACAGAAATGCATTTGTACGGCACGCCGTCTATTACCACTAAAGTTCTATTTTACACGGTTTGTTTTTTTTTTCAATTTTACTCAAGAACGGTACAACTTAGGCACCATTTACGAACTACGTGACGAATGTCGGGCGTCTCCCAAATGCATTGAGTAATAAGGGAATAGTCCCTAAGTTGTCCCGTTCTTAATAATCGAAAAAAACAAACCATGCACAGATTTTCTGGAAAATAAATTTTAGTAGATTATTATTCTCGACAGTTGTAAAATCTAATAGATTCAAAATTATGATAGAAAATATAGCCTTTCACACATTTAGCAGTCGTTTGTAGTTCCAGTTGGTCTTTACTGGTTACAGGAGAATGAACGCAGCGACACTCGCTGGTTTCACTCCATTGCACCTCGGGAACTGCTTTGAAATTGAACCGTAAAGATAGTTATTCTCTATTTTTTGTTGATAATCGCAATAACAGTTGCCAAAATCATGTTCTACATTTGACATAGTCAGGGCTTGAAAAGGGATCACAAGATGACTGTGATTGCGTGAATGCGTACGCTTTCTAAATTCAACTTGCGCTTCGAAAACGCTCATTAAACTGTGCTTTGAATCCAGCCAATCTGCCGTTTGCGAAGACTGTCGTCTACAATCCACGCGGCCTCTCAAGAGAAGTCCACAGTCGTTTTCCCGCTTTGCGTTCATATTTAAAAGTGTAAACTGCAAATTGACTGGGAGTATAAGGTGACGTATTTTGATGTAGGACTACGCCTTTCAGAAAGGTAGCTGACACATGGGGTCAAAAATTTAGACGATCGAACCTACAACAATTTGATCTGATTTGATCTGTGCCTGGGAAGTACGCCGAAAAAAGTGATCTCCATAGCCCAAAAAGTTTTTTTAGGACCGCGATAAACCTACATCAATTTGATGTCTATGTTAGGGAAGCGCGCCAGAAAAAGTGACAAAAATGCCTTGTCCCAACAGATCGACCTAGTCAAATTTGATATCTGTGTTGGAAAAGTGCGATATAGCGAGTCTGTACGATTTTGTACGGATGCGCATGTTTACCGTTTCATTGGAAATAACTGAAATCTATTGAAAATTGAACGTATAAGTTACTACTTTGATAAATATTACATACAACGCGTGTAGCATGTATACATGAAGATTCGCCATATTACATGCATGGAAACATGCTACTATCGCTACAAAGGGACTTACGTAGTCCTACGTCACCTATGCGGTCGTGTCTGGTACACACACAACCCCCCCGATTTTTTTCGTTTCTCTTTTTGTCTCTAAATCGGCTACCCGCAGTAAATGTTTGTCGCCTGCCGTCGGTCTGACGCAAGCAAAATATTCATTTATGTCGGACAGCGTCCGACCGGCTTCTTCCATGCATATGTAGTAGTTGTTTTTTGTAGTATTGAATCATATGATAGCACGATAGCACGGTTGCTTTTTGTTAGTGTGGTGACTGCCAGTCATTTGACTGTTTTGCAGTCATTCACTGCTCCAAACACTAAAGGAAACCGGATCGAAACGAAAATGTAAAAAAAAAGACCAGAACGCATTCATTCTGCTGTACAATCGGAGATATGACTCAGCGAACCTCTGGTTGTGTTAAATATTCCAACACGTTAGCGTTCGTATTCCAACACTAAAAGGACGGCGTGAATTTGAATGTGCGGTGTTGTGACTGCGGTTGAAAAAAAAAGGTTCGGTTAAAGCCCTGAACATTGTAATACACTCAAGTCGCTTTTTACGTGAAGGATACGTTCCGCGTAAATCAAAACCGCGTAAATTCCGAAATTCGCGTAAAAACCGCGTAAATTCCAAAATTCGCGTAAAAAAACTTAGTGGATTTCAACACTACGCGAAAAAATAGACGTTTTGAGCACATCCGCGTAAATTTCGAAAATCGCGTAAATTCCGAAATTCGCGTAAAAAAACCGCGTAAATGCCGAAATTTGCGTAAAAACCGCGTGAATTCCGAAATTCGCGTAAAAAGCGACTTCAATGTATTGTGAAGTGATGATTTCCTTTCATTAAAATTCATCGACAATAGCGCTAACAACAATGCTGATATTATTTTGGACGCACTGCCGAAACAAAGAAAAAACCTCAGTAGTCCTAAGCTAACCAGCTAAGTTTCTGAATCGAAGTTGTGCCTATGGAGTTAGCAGCTATGAATCGACTTCTAGAGATTATTTAATGATTTTATAAAGGGTGACAACTAAAATTTTGGATTTTTTTTCTCAAGCTGTCAAATAAAAACAGAAATACATGAAGATATGATTTACCGAAATTAAAGATACATTCTCCATTGTGGAAAAAAATTAGTGTATATTTGAAAACGGTTCGTAATCGGCGAAGCTTCCGTTTGATGTCGAAACAAGAGCGTTTTACGGCCGTCATGTCAACTTTGCGAATGCATTTCTTGATTCTACCAATCAACTGTTTGCAATTCGTGGCTCTCCAGTTATTCTTGTACACCAGAAACTCAAAATCCCGAAGAAATTCCGATTGAACGCACTGAGACAGATTTGTCGGGTCGTGGTTTTTGGGTACAAATGGGATCGAATGGGTATTCAGGAACGATTGTGTTTTTTTGGCGTAATGCGATGATGCTCTATCTGGCCAAAACACGTATTGTCCATCATCATTTTTTAGAAACAGGATCAAAATTTTCTTCAAACATTCGTCTGCTGCATTTTAATTGATAGCCAAACCAGAAAGCACGAGAAAAAGAACGATATCCTTCTGCGTCAATAATATTGACTGGTCTTCCACTACCTTGCTTGCGAATAGTTGTTGGGCATCTTAGGATATAGTGAACAGTCCAAGCCGCAACATATTTGCTTTTTAAATGTTGTACCATATACTTTTTGCCAAGATTCCTGTGGCAGTTCGTAGAAGTGTACAACGCGCTCTCGAAATGCTTCTTGTTTCGACGCCATTTTAAGCAAACCTGGGCAAACATGGGCAAAACAAAAAATAATACCAACAGGAGGAGAGAGAGCTAACACATACATACTCTCATTTCTCTCTGAGTTCGTTTTTTGTTGACTATAGGGGCCTCGAAAAAATTCCAAAATTTTAGTTGTCACCCGTTACGATTTCAAACCTTCAATATTTTTTAAATATATTTAACAACCTAAAGAGTGTGAAAAAGAAATTAAATAATATAAAACCAGTCAGAAGAAACTAGCGTTTATAATTTTACTTTTATATAACAAACCCACGTGATATAATACGTTTTTCAGAATAAAACATATTGTGTGATCGAAAACAAATACTTCTGCTTTTCTTTTCTTTCTTTTCTTTTTTTCCAGCCTCTCTTTCTTTCTTCTACTCTTTCTCTGTTCTATTCTTTCTCTCTTTTTTCCATTCTCTATCTCTTTTTATGTTCACCTTTTATAGTCTTTCTTTCTCTTCTATCGCTCAACCATATTTTCCATCACTGTCTTTTTTTCTCTGTCTTGTCTTTCTCTTTCTATCCTTCCACTCTATGCTTTGTTCGTGTTCCCTTCTGCTCATTCTCATTCTATTTCCTTTCTCTTACTCCTTTCGCTCGTCTCTATTTTTTTATCCCCTATTTTCTAATCTCACTCTACACTTTATTTTTCCTCAGTTCTTTCTTCTTCTATGCTTGTTTTCTTTCTTTTTTTCCACTCTCGCCTTTTTCGCTTTTCTGTTTGTGTATTCTTTCTCTCTATAACTATATCTATAACTATATATTTCTCTTTCCTTTCTATCTTGTGCCTTTTTCTATCATTCTTTTTATATTTCTTTTCCGTTCTCTCTCTCTCTCTCTCTCTCTCTCTCTCTCTCTCTCTCTCTCTCTCTCTCTCTCTCTCTCTCTCTCTCTCTCTCTCTCTCTCTCTCTCTTTTTGTCGCTTCTAGATTTCTGGGATACTTTTTCAAATCGACGTATGTGACAATGAGAGATTCTCTTCAAGCCTCTTCTCTACCGCTCTTTACGGCGATACTAATGCATTTTAACATATCGGTTTTGCATGAATCGATTGCCGAAGTCAAGCTTTATTTTCGGTTTTTTGCTAAGTAGATCTAGATACTCATTTGACTACAGCGCCCCATCGAAACAGAATTCGAAAAAGTAGGGTAAAGGCTAGTTGTAGAGTCAATTATTACCTACAATATTGTTGAAGAAAGTATTGTTTTACTTTAGACTATGTCGACTGTTCGTAATTTTTACCGTGCTTTTTGGCCTTTTCAGTCTTTTAGAGAATTTAGAACTGGCTTTTTCAATTCACTCCGACGTTTGTCTCAGTTCGTCGTTAAAAATCTTTAATTGTAAGAATGTAAATGTTTTCTTTAGTTTTTCTGTGCATATCTGTCGTCTGCAAAAGATTAATATTTGTAGTCTTTCTCAGTTCAGTACAGTTTGTACAGTTTGTTAGCAGACTTATCACCCCGAATTGCCAAAATTCTCAGAAGAGAACTTGGCAATATCATAATTGCATACTCAAAAACCAATAATCTAGGCGCTCTCCTCCCACCAATTAAAGACACTCTCGCAACACTCATGCAACACAACGTCATTTACAGTACCAAATGTAGAGACTGTGAGTCAATTTACATTGGGATGACAGCCAACCATCTCAAAACAAGACTCTCTGGCTACCAAACCACTATCAATCAGCTGGACAAGTTAATAAAAAACGGACTCACAACAGCTGATAACCAGATAAGAGCTCTCAGGGAAAAACTGCTCGCGTAGAACACTGCATAGATAACAAACACAGAGACAACTGTAGGTACAATCTAAACAAAAGACAAACTAAAACTAACATGACAAAATATTGTAGCTATCCTTGAAAAAGACTAAAATAAATAGTCGAAACGTTGGAGTATTGTTTTATCTTTTGCATTTACTGCGCTGTGTGGCTGCTTTGGTAGCAAAAAGAGCGCTCATTTGGCTACCAACGGGGTAGCATCCCCATAGCGCCATAAATACAAACGATAGAACAATACTTTCTGTTTCAATATTGTAGATAATTACGAGCTCTACAATTGCCCTTTACTTTCTATTTTTTCTCTTTACTTTTTATTTTCTCTCTCTATCTATTCTATCTCTCTATTTTTTATATTCTCTTTCTCTTTCTTTTCCTCTTTTTCTTCCTCTTTTCTTTTCTATGAAAACTCTCATCTCTTCTTTTTCCTCTCTTTTTCACTATCTTACTGCCCTTCTCTTTATCTATACCTATAAAAAAGGATTTCTGTGTGTCTATCTGTCTGTCTGTCCCTATGTTCCTTTTAGAATCGAAAACTACTGAACCGATCGGCGTGAAAATTTGCATGCAGGGGTTTTTGGGGCTTTTACATGTGGGTGTTTGTGGAGACAAGAGTTTTTTCTATGGTGAATTGAGACCCCTCCCCACTTTAGCAGGGGGGGCTGCTATACAAATGAAATACAAATTTCCTCATAACTCGAAAACTAATTAATCAAATGGAACCATATTTGGCATGTGGGTGTTTTTGGAGGCATGAATTTTTTCTATGATGAATTAGGACTCCTCTCCCTTTTTAGGAGGGGGGCTCCCATGCAAATGAAATACAAATTTCCTCCTAACTCGAAAAGTAATCAAGCAAATGGAACCAAATTTGGCATGTGAGGGGTTGTGGAGGCAGGAATTTTTTTATTGATGCTTTGAGACCCATCATCCCTGTGATAGGGGGATAAGGACTATCATTTTTTTTTCCTTGTTGGGGACCTTGGACCACTGCGACCAGTTCTTTGATCTATTGTGGTGATCATACGAAGGACTATCATACAAATGAAACAGAAATTTTTGCGTAACTCAAAAACTAATCGAACTCGAAAAATTTTAGACTATTTCATAAAACATTAATCAATAACAAGACCACCAGAAACTATCAATAGTAATATTAGATGATTCAGGGCGAGACGGACACAAGCCGCGAGTGTTGCCGGCGACCTGCCGTCGGAAGCGCCGGCCACTACGGGAGGGCAGCCCCGTAGAGATCACCTCTATCTCTATTATTTATTTTCCTAGATCTACTGACCTCTATTACTTTTCTTCAGTTGGGTCACCCGTGCGAAATGGTACTTTCTACGAAAAGATTTTCCGTGAAATGGTACATCCCGCGTAAGGTTTTTCGCGATATGGTATTCTGCGAAATTCTATATTCTGCGTTATGGTCAACCGAGAATTGGTGTTCCGCAAAATGGTATTCGGCGAAATGGTTTGTAATGATGGCGAATATTTAAATGCTATCTGTTTTATTTTATCAGGCTAAGCAATGGGGGGAATTGTTTTCTACTTTACTGTGAGGAAAATTTGTATATTAAAACACCCATGAACTCCCCAGAAACTTGCAAAACTCGAGATTGTGACAAAGGTCATCCGAGATTCACGATTTATGTACAACACAGTTTAATTCGTAGCAATACGAAGTTTGTCGGGTCAGCTAGTTTCTCATAAATGTTAATTTCGAATTGGGTAAAGCTATCAAAAAGGCCGCAAAAATGACATTTGAGTCGCGAGAAATATCATTCCCAAGCCTCGATTCCAGGTTGGCACAGGTAAGATTGCAAAATTTTTCTCTGATTTTATAGCATAGGTGTCCAGATTTTCTTGAACCACTGATAACAAATAAGCGAGTCTCGCTCTGTTAACCTTGCTTGATGATGGTACAAAAATCAAGGTAACAAATCTGAGTTGACGCGGCAGCGTATTGTGGGTGCTCCTCAGAAAATAGACCAATTTTTTGGCAAATACCTTGTAAAATAGTTGATTAACGAGGACATTATCTTCCACTTGAATTCCAGGGATTAGATGAAATAGCAACACTGATTTGCATAGTAGGGATGGTGTCCCGTAACGCTGGAATGTGTCCTTTACTTTTTAAAACTACCCAACAGCCATACCGGCAAATAGCAAGTAAGTTTTCAATGTGTCTATGACAAGGACATGTACCCGAGCGTTGTCTTGTACCAAAATCACTTTCTCCTATATTTATTTTTGTGAGGCTCGCATCGAATTAATGAGTAGAGAAAAAATCTAAAGCTATACTAACCTCGATAGAGATAAAATATATTTTAGAGACAACCTCAGTTATTGCTGTTAAACCGCTTATATGGCATTCGTCAATCTCTTGCTTTTGTCTAGTCCCAAAATAAAACTTTTATAGTCAAGAATCATCAGCTCTCAGCTCAAAACGATCGCTGCTAATCTGAAAAGCACGCTGCAACCAGCGCACAAATGTCCACACTTCAGTTATCCTTGACAGTAAACTGGCTTTTGTGCATTGATTCACTCCGCGAAAACCAGTATTTCTGGACATCCACACAACCGTTTCCTGAATAACCTTTCATTATTACTAATCAACTTCCACAACCGTTCGGCGGTATCACGTAGAACGTGGCCAATCGCGCCTGGCGTCGTTTTCGGTCTTCGCTGATTATTGCGATACCCTCTCTTCATTCCGCTTCCAGCTCGCGCGCTTGCTCTCTATTCCTCGCGCATCCCTCCACCAAGCGGGCTGGACATGCGCTGTCACAAAGCGCAACAATTTATCAGCCTCCGCGAATCCTCGTCAACGTAAAAGCCGTACAGACGAAAAAAAAAGAAAAAGAAATCAGCCAGGGGGCTTAACCAAAACAAATCCAAGCATTCGATCAACTAGACAGACAGATGGACAGACGCTCACCGGAGGAAAAAAAAAGAGATCGTGCACGATGGTGCGATTGTTGCAGGCTGCCATCGGCAATAACAATAAAAAATATCCAAATTCAGAGCTGCTCGGGGGTGATTCCATTCTATGCACAATTCCGCCAAAATAAGGTGGTTTAGAACCGCAATAAAAACCAATTCTAAACAGGTTCTGAATTAGATGCAGAAAATAGAACAGCTTAGTTTCGGAAAAAGCACATAGCTCATCTTTTGGATTCGGCGATCGAACCTAAAATTAAATCACGTACCAGCAACAGCGGAATCAAACTCGAACTCCCCACAATCCCAAACCCATTGGGGTACGCACACGAACCGAGGTGTCATTATCGAATCAATCTATCAGCGATCGTTAAAACTAAGTGCAAGCCATTAAAGCAACACGGTGCCATACGATGCAAGCTGCCGGGACCGAACACTGCGGGAATCAAAACAATGTATATATAAAGGCGGGCTGGCGGGAGGAGATGATACTGCACGCGACGTGAGGCAATGTATCAGATTATTATTGTTTGATGATGATTTTTGTTGCCGAGGCGACGAGAAGGATGCATTTATGGCGGACTTCATCCGTTGGACGAGTTTTCTTCGGACACAAAATTAGATCCTTCACTTCAATAACGAGAGAACACGGCTGTCGTTTTGTAAATGGTCCGGTACGATTCGAATGATCCTCACTGTAAACGGCTGCATGAATGCACTCACGATTGCACGCTGGCTGGCCGGATTTTGCCATGAGTCAGCAAACATCTTGAATCGTAGAATGAAAGACGATCCCAACGACCGACCACAGATCAAATCAAATCGATGTCACTCATTTCAAAGTTGATGTCGTTAAGCTCACCTTAACCTTGACATTACACACCGTTACACTTCCAGAACGAATTAGGCTGCAGCTGGGAAAACTAATCTTCCCACGCCACCGTGTCGTAGGCTACGACGCAGTTGCACTTGCGTCCGCGCACGATTCTGGAGGTTTGTTCCGCTCCAACTGGATACACTTCCGCACGCGCTCATGCACTTCACCCGATCTTCTGAACGGAACTACCAACAGAAGGCAGCACGCCCGAGTGTACCGTGCCGTACTGTAACAATGCTAATTAGTCTACTACGGCTGCACCTAGCAAAAAAACTAAGCTCAAACAAAAAAGGCACGCGGACTACTGCTGCTGACTGATGTAGAATAACGACGCGAGCACAGTTGTGCGATCGCGGCAAGCCGGCTGCTGCGATCGAACTGCAACTTTTTTAGCGAAATGCATACAGTGAAAACCGCGAACGGTCCCCGCAGCCGCGGTTGGGTTACGTAGCGCGCAGCACACAACCACACGCGCACCCCGCGATCTACTGTGCGGCAGCAATATAATCTGCCGGCTTCATCAGCTGCTGCCTGCTGCTACTGCTGCTGCTAATGTGATGCCGCATAGCCGAAACTCGGCGCGCGAAGATTGTCCAGGGGGTCAGCGGATGGTAGCAGCTTGGCGTGTATCACCGTAATCAATCATATGGTTTGCTGCTTCATTTTTGCCAACCTTCCACCGCACCGAACTCGCTGGAACCACTGGCTGGCTGGCTGGCTGGCTGGCTGATTCGAGATGATTGATTATAGGTCAAATCAGCAGTTTCATCAGCAGCGCACTCATTGCTCCCATCAAATTCTGATCTGGTGTAGGACTGAGCTGTCGACGACTAGCAAGCAACTAGCTGCTATCGACACAAATGAACAATTTGTCTGAACTTGGAAAATTCCGCTAATTGAAACAGCAGCTCAATCGGATTTTGACGCAAAAATCCATTGAAAAAATCGAAATTTCAAACTTACATTTTTGATGCCAATTTTTTTGTGTTTGATGTGGATCGATGTGGATGTGGATGATGGAAAATCGATTTTTAAACAACTGTTGCTTTATAGTTTTTCCAAAAATTGATGGTAAAACAATGAAATCTCATATTTATTTGAAGTGAAACTGATCGATTTTAAAATTGCGTTTCATTAGCATGAACGAATCGGATATCGGTAACTTAGCACCATCAATTCTTATTCATAGCTTTTTTCCTTTTCATTATCAAATTGCGGATAACCAGAAATTTAAGTGGAGGTTATTGATAGCATCCACCATCGGATAGAATTAAACTGAATATTTTCCTCGCTTCCTTATTGAAACTTGAACCTTCAATTGATATTTGCTTGCATTGTAAAAATTAAACAAATCGTAATCTATTTCAACTTGATCTTGACTTATTTATATTTCAACGATTTCGAGTTTTGAGCCTAGAGGTTTTGTATTAGTTAAAAGTGATTTTGAACCGTTTTAACTCAATCATTTCTCACCGGGTTCGCAAGTTTTCGCATCAAGCACTCAGAAGTTTTTCTACAAATTATTTCGCATGGAATTAAAGATCGTATTTCAATCGCTAATAAGCGTTGATGATAGGTGAATAGGTGTAATTTCTTCATACATTTTCGATTCAATGCTTCAACTTGCCAAACACAGGAGACTCGTGCATACACGTGTTGGCTACTGTAAACTGATTTTCGTGCCTTAATTATGGTTGTAGCTCAAAAATAAGAAAGCAGACAAGACGGAAGCAAGATATTCGGATAATGTGGGACAGGATTGGACAACATCAAAATGACGAGCTTGCCTTTTGATCATTGTCCAGTGCGGACAATTAATCAAGGAGTGGAAGACGACTATATCCCCGAAGCAGTCTACGGTCAAAACCATATCGACACCGCACCGGGAGGCGACTTAGTCTATACCTATAAAAAAGGATTTCTGTCTGTCTGTCTGTCTGTCTGTCTGTCCGTATGTTCCTTATAGAATCGAAAACTACTGAACCAATCGGCATGAAAATATGCATGTAGAGGTTTTTTGGGGCCAGGAAAAGTTTTAGTGATGGTTAGAAACCCCTCCCCCCACTAAGAGGGGGGGGCTCCCATACAAATGAAACACAAATTTCTGCATAACTCGACAACTAATCAAGCAAATAGAACAAAATTTGGCATGTGGGTGTTTTCGGTGACAAGAATTTATTCGATGGTAAATTGAGACCCCTCCCCTCTTTATAAGGGGAATTATAACTCCTCTCCTCTTTAAAAGGGGGGGCTTCCATACAAATTTCCTCATAACTCGAGAACTAATCAAGCAAATGGAACCAAATTTGGCATGTGAAGGTTTTCGAGGGCAAGAATATTTTCTATAGTAAATTATGACCCCTCCCCACTTGAAGAGGGGGGGGGGGGTTCCTGTACCAAAGAAACACAATTTTCCTCATAACTCGAGAAGTAATTAAGCAAATGGAACCAAATTTGGCATGTGGGTGTTTTTGGAGACAAAATTTTTTTCTATGATGAATTGGGACCCCTCCCCGTTTTAGGAGGGGGAAATCCTATACACATGAAATACAAATTTCCTCATAACTGAAGAACTAATCAAGCAAATGGAACAAAATTTGGCATGTAAAAGTTTTCGAGCGCAAAAATATTTTCTATGGTGAATAAGGACCCCTCCCCACTTTAAGAGGGGGGGCTCCTATACAAACGAAATACAAATTTCCTCATAACTCGAGAACTAATCAAGCAAATGGAACAAAATTTGGCACGTGGGTGTTTTTGGAGACAAAATTTTTTTCTATGATGAATTGGGACCCCGCCCCACTTTAGGAAGGGGGGCTCCTATACAAATGAAATGCAAATTTCCTCATAACTCGAGAATTAATCAAGCAAATGGAACCAAATTTGGCATGTGAAAGTTTTCTAGGGCATGAATATTTTCTATGGTGAATTAGAACCCCTCCCCACTTTAAGAGGGGGGGCTCCTATACAAACGAAATACAAATTTCCTCATAACTCGAGAACTAATCAAGCAAATGAAACCAAATTTGACACGTGGGTGTTTTTGGAGACAAAAATTTTTTCTATGATGAACTGGGACCCCTCCTCACTTTAGGAGGGGGGGCTCCTATACAAACGAAATACAAATTTCCTCATAACTCAAGAGCTAATCAAGCAAATAAAACCAAATTTGGCATGTGAAAGTTTTCGAGGGCAAGAATATTTTCTATGGTGAATTAGGACCCCTCCCAACTTTAAGAGGGGGGAGCTCCTATACAAATGAAATGCAAATTTCCTCATAACTCGAGAACTAATCAAGCAAATAGAACCAAATTTGGCATGTGGAGGTTTCTGGAGGCAAAAATATTTTCTATGGTGAATTAGGACCCCTAACAACTTTAAGAGGGGGTGCTTCTACACAAATGAAATACAAGTTTCCTCATAATTCGAGAACTAATCAAGCAAATGGAACCATATTTGGCATGTGGGTGTTTTTGGAGGCAAACATTTTTCTATGATGAATTAGGACCCCTCCCCGTTTTAGGAGGGGGGGATCCTATACACATGAAATACAAATTTCCTCATAACTCGAGAACTAATCAAGCAAATGGAACCAAATTTGACATGTAAGTGGTTTTGGACGCAAGATTTTTTTCTATAGTGAATTGAGACCCCTCTCTTCTTTAGAAAGCGAGTTATGGCCCATCTCCCCTTTAAGAGGGTAGGCTTCCATACAAATGAAATGCAAATTTCCTTATAACTTGAGAACTAATCAAGCAAATGGAACCAAATTTGGCATGTGGGAGATTTTGGAGTCTTGAATTTATTTTACGATAGTTAGAGACCTCTCACCCCTGTTGTAGGGGGATATGGACTCTCATACAAATGAAACAGAAATTTTTGCGAAACTCAAAAACTAATCAAACTCGAGAAATTCGAGACTCTTCCATAAAACATTAGTCAATAATAAGACCACAAAAACTATCTATAGTAACACTAGATCATTCAGGACGAGACGGCCGCGAGTGTTGCCGGCGACCCGCCGTCGGAAGCGCCGCCCACTGGGGGGAGGCAACTCCCCGCAGAAATCACTACAGTCTAGGTTTATTTGTTTTCCTAGGTCTACCTGGGTTTCCTGGAACGAGCAACAGCGAGTAAGGAGAGGATCGCGTAATGGTACTTTCCACAAAAAAGTTTTCCGTGAAATGATACATTCCGCTGAAGGTTTTTCGCAAAATGATATTCGGCGAAATGTTGTACAATCATGGCGAATATTACTATCCGCTTTCTGGCTATGCAATGAGGAGACAGGGGAATTGTTTTCTACTTTACTGTGAGGAAAAATTGCAAATTTGTATACTAAACTACCCATTCCTGGTAACTAATAAGCATTAACATAAGCAGCAAATCAGCGTATTTGGCTTTTTATACTGCACGTTGTTGTATATTAGCTTTTTTGACTGCATAGGCGTTGTAAATTGGCATCCAAAATTGTATTCAAATTCTTCGTGTCGGTAATTAGTTGTAAATTGGCATTATCAGCACTATAAGAAGGTTATCAGTAAAGTAGCTGTATAATTTGCCAAAATAGCATTTCAGTAGCATTTAAGGCGACTGTTTTATATCAAGATGAGTTACAAAAACCAGTATTCTGTCCTGCTTTATAACCAAATTGTAATAATGCGTCGTGTTATAAGTAGCAAAACGACATAGAATCTTTGTGGAACATTTGGTCGGTGTTAAATCAGACCGGACCAAGTCGCAAAATTTAAAAAAAATGAGATAATGACAGCAAACGATCAAGAATTTTCTAAGCTATATTTTACTCTAATCAGACTTCATAAATGTTGCAAACAGGCAGAGTTACGAGATGATTTAGAACGACTGATAGGTATAAACCATACAGAGCAGCAAACTTTGAACGCGTTTTTCACGAAATCAGAGTTTTACCACTTGATTCGGTCTGAATAAACACCGACCAAATAAGGAACGCTTTTTCCTAGAAGCTACACCTGGCAGCCCCACCAAGCGGAAAAGAGACGATGGGCCAGCCACTAATATTTATTTTATTGGCGTTTCGTCCTAAGACGCCATGAAATGATAAACTTAATTTCTCCAAAAACTCGGTTGTGGGTGGGCTGCCGCTATTCAATTCCTTGAACGCCGTGTACTTGCCGCCAGTTTTCGTTCTATTGATCAAACCATTTTGTTCAATTTACTCCTGACGGATTTGAATCAAGCACTATTTTAGCAGCGATACTGTCCGGCATTCTTGCAACATGTCCTCCGGATATCCGTCCAGCCTAACCACATTTTAAATAACAAATCAACGAATCTGCAGCACGCCTTGTGACGCAAAGGAGTCCCATATAAAATCCTCAACCTTCTCGTAGCACAGCACGTGGATTTCACGTAGGTGTCCTGCATAATAAAAGTTAGTCGGCCCGGTCAGGGTAGTTGCGATTTCGAGAATTTGCCGTTCTAGGAGACAAATGTAGAATGGAGGTCGTTCGAAAAAACGAAAGGCGCTTGGTAATTTCACGAGAACCGACAAATTGCGATGGATTGGAAGTAAAAAGG
The DNA here is from genome assembly GCF_943734655.1 of Sabethes cyaneus. NCBI lineage: Eukaryota > Metazoa > Arthropoda > Insecta > Diptera > Culicidae > Sabethes > Sabethes cyaneus. The sequence goes on from NC_071355.1 coordinate 38,434,596, forward strand.
TTTTATATCAACGACTCCACAGAACGGAAGCAAGTCGAAGAGGTGGTGATCCTATGCATGATACAAGTCTCGCGACGAACAGCCTTGAACCGAGTTAGATGAAGACGAATTCTGCGTACAATACAGATCGTTCATTGTGGCAATTTTTATGGCATATCCTAATTCAAACATCAATAGCCCAAAATCGTTGCTCGAAACATATTGCCAATGTACAAAACTATTTACATAGTTTTATAAAGTTCGAATAATTTAATAAGGCGAAAAAATTGATTTCAAGGCTTTAATTTTTTGTGAAATAAATTTCCAAATTTCCTTACATACCTAATTTTCAAGAAAATTCAAAGCACAAATAAACCCACCAGCCAAAATTCCGAAACTGGCAAAATCCAGCAAGGCGGCGGCATTTTTCGCAACGCCGACACTGCAATCAGTGCAAAAATTCCCCGTGTTGTGAGTAGGGTTTGAGCGCCGCCATCGGGTTGATTGACTTACATAATATAATCAAAGTAAAGTAATACCAACAACCGCGGAGCGAAAGATAAGCAGCGGCGGCTGGTACTTTCGAGCACGGAAAGGCCGATGCTGAAAAAAAGCAGGAGCAACAGAGGTTATTTTTTTCAGGAAAAAAATAAGTGAAAATTGAAAAAAAAATTGAAATGAGCCAAAAGTATTGCCTAATACTTTTGCGGCGGAGCCTGCAGCGGACAAAATATCATTACGTAAATAAAACTAGGTGTGCTTAGCTCCTCAGGTAAAATGTTCGATTGGCTCTATCAAAGCGCAACATTCGAAAACTACATAATTTCCTCTTTTGCCGCTCTAGTCTTCCCGTGCGATGACTGCAGTTCCAAAATAAACCCGAAGTTAATTACCTTGCCGAACCAGATGATAATTTCGTTTACGAGGCGATTAAAAGCTTTAAATGTGCCTTTTTCGTCCGATACCCGGCGGACTACAATGTAGTAAAATCTGTCTGCCTGCCTGCCTGCTGGCTGAAACACTTTACCGACCATGCGAAATCTTCGAGGCATTCCGGCCGACCGATCGACCGTACCTGGCTGAGCCTGCGTGCAACAACCTGCAGCAGCCAAAAATACTCGGTTCTAAGGACGTCCAGCTTGGGTTCTTCGACTGGAGGTTATCTACTATCCATCAGTTCGCGACACAGCCACTTTTCTCTCACAGTCAGAAATGCATCATCCGACGGATCATGGATGGAGATTTATTCAAATTCCGTTTAGTGTATTGATCATCAATAGCTAACGGCCGGCGGCTTCATTGTCCGGTCCGGAATTACATATTCTCTGTCACCAAATATGCTAACATGGCTGCAGACAAAATTCCACATATGGTGGGAGAACCTGTTTTTGCTCTATTTTCCAGAAGCAACTGACCAGTGCTTAAAGCTGATTTGATTTCAATCGTCTAACATCAGCGGTTCCAATATCGGTGTAATCACTCACAACATGCAATATATCTGACCGTTTAGCTCTTTTTTTTGTTAATATAAAGCGGGTATAACCATGCATATTTATAGCACAGCCCATATCCATACAACAATGTTGTATGCCTCTCCGGTATGCTATGCTGTGTTATTTGCATGATACAAGCTTAGGTGTAGAAAGATTATAGGGTAATTGGTTTGACGTTGAACGACGCTAACAATTGATGAATGATGACAAAAAGAAAATTATAAATTCAATCATGATTTGATTTGGCAAACAAATGTAGATCATTATTCGATTGGCACACAATCGACGAAGGAAAAAGACATTCGACTAAATATATCGCTTGATTTGGTTTAGCTGATTAAATCCAAAATATTAACGATGTTTTTATTTTGTTTGATAGTATAAACATGGAAAACGACAAACAAGTATAAGTTTAACTAGCTGTAACCTGTGTAATTAATTTTCTCTAATTTCAATGAAAAATATTTTTTTGATGTGAAAACCGAAATTCACCTTCTAGATAACCGGAATGTATGACGAAAACGCCTAAACGTACCTCTAACGTTATGTAACTCAATGAGATGCAACTACGTTACTGATGTTTGTCTTGACTGCAATCTGGCACAATTGGTTTGAGGCTTCGCTTATTGCGACTCTTACCACGAAAATATGGCTTCCTGTCAAGAAGCTGGTTTTGGTTACAGACGAAATAAGGCGCTTATAGTATTAGATAAGTAAAAATGTGAGTTTAAATGTTCGCGCAACACTGAAAGTGAAGTGTTAATGGTAATTGATGAAAAAACTAAAATATTTTTTATAATCTCCTACTAACTATTAAAAACCAAATTGTTACATGGAAATTTATGTCTAGAAAACGTTTCGACACATTGACATTGTCTTCGGCGAAGTTGTACATCAAAGTCGAACAAATTTTAGTGGAATTTCACTCAAGAGAAACTGTTGCAAGTAGGCATGAATAATTCTCAGGATCATTCTTAGTTGAACCTTCCTCAACAAAGTCGATTGTGTGATCGGAAGCTCTAAAAAATACTGGTTTTTGCTTGCTTTTCGCTTTCACCGCCCAGTTAACTTCAAGCTACGATACTGGTCTCACAAGCCAGCCAGTCGTCGTATGTTCGAATCTCGACTGGGCGGAGTCGCTCTATAGAGTTAATATGATCTTTGCACTAGCCCCGTAATTGTTCTGTACACTAAAAACCGGCTGCGAAGTCTGTCGATTAAAAAGCATTTCGCTTTTCTCTTTTTCTAACAACGCATACTGCCGTGAACCGCATAAAAGTCCCATTTATATAGGAAACTCCATGGCGATTCATGGCAGTATAGCAGTCGGCTTACTTTTTCTGTTGGGGAACAATAAATGCCTAATGTGGAAAATGTAGATTCAGGCAAACTGAAAATTCTTGATCAAGCGTATCAGGAATTTTCAGTTTGCCTGAATCTACATTTTTCGCATTAGGCATTTATTCTTCCATTTTTTCCTTTTTCACGGGTTATCCAACTGGTCGCTTAATAGCGTATGAAACTCTGCGCTGGGCCCTTTTGTGATGTCAACAAAGTGTCAGGGAGACCTCAAACTTCAGTTCTATCTGACGAGACAGGTAATGTCGCACTCTAAAACAGAGATAGAGCCCCAAGCATAGCCGTCACGCCTATGCCCGCAGGCGGAAGCGTTCCAGCCCTGCGCGAACTCTACGAACTGACTCTAAGATCTCTCTGTCAAAGGCCGGAATGTCATATTTTAAATATAAAGATGATAATGATGATGATGATAATGATGACAATGATGATGACGAGAAGAGAAATGATAGCTCGAATTTGTAAATATGCTTTGCCCTGGTCTTTTTGTACTACTTGAGCTGTAAAATGTATAGTGAAGAAGTGGAGGATTCGTCAGCCTCGCCTAATACCGATCCTCAACCGCGCGCCCGCTATCAATTTTCCAACACAAACAACCACAAATGAACTAACAGGAAAAACAAATTTTGGTGCACTAGTGGTTATCAACTTATTAGAGTAAATTTAATCTTTCATCCCCCCAGCATTTATGCACTGTCCCAAGATACAAAGTAAATTGAGCACAGCTCAACCTGGACGTTCGCGGTAGTCGGCAGAAGCTTTACAATATAGAGTCGTACCCGCCTCCCAACCCTCGAGACCAAAGAGCTAGTGCCGTATTTATAACAAAAATCCGTCGCTAAACCCCGGAAAACGACAGCTAGAAACACTATTATTGTGAATTAAATGTAATATAGTATAAGAATTAACCTAATTTTCCTATCTGCTGCCCAAGCACCTCTGTTATTACCCGTAATCATTGTAGAGTGCTCCTTCGGCATCCAAACCGCAAACGTGATACCACGCTTACATCCCCTTACTAACCCTAAGTCCCCGGCCGATCCAATCAATCCGACATTTCTCGGAGATATTTGTGACAGCTGTGATAAATAGAGATGAACCCCAGAAATATTCATCTATTATATTCGAAAACAGACACTGAGGAAGCCTGTAAGTCGTAGGCGAAATACGTATCTGTCGTGAATAAAATATACATAGTAGAATTAAATTGGATAAGTTTCCTTTTTATTTAATTTTTAGGTCAAAATTTTCTTCAAACATTCCTTTTGATGCACATCTTGACTTATAACCAAACCAGAGGGCTTGAACTATGGCTTAAAGATACCTCTCTCGGAAATGGCAATGTACAGCATCTCTTTCTGTTCAAACTTATGTTTAAACTAGTATTTTATGCTCGAAGATGCGGTAGAACTATCCATGAAATAGTATCGATCATTTCCGGGAATGTGCGTTTTCGAAAGAGGGAAGAAACTTTCATCGTCCAAAACAAAGCAGTTACCGGAATTTTTTTTATCAACCAGCGGCATTGGGATTTCATCCTCGGTGATTTCGAAGCTCTTGTCTTATTTCGGCACATTATTCCGACTCTTTTCAATGTTTTGCAGATGTACTGCTGGGAACAGTTGAACTGGGAACAGTTAGGATATGGTAAATAGTCGAAGCCGCAACATTTTCGCTTTTAAAATGTTGTACCGTATACTTTTGCCGAGATCTTTGTGCAATTCGTAGAACTGTACAATGCGCTTGCAAAATGCTTCTTGTTTCGGCGTCATTTTGAGCATAACTTGACAAGCATAAATAAAACAAAAAATACTGGTAGAAGAGAGAGAGAGAGAGAGAGAGAGAGAGAGAGAGAGAGAGAGAGAGAGAGAGAGAGAGAGAGAGAGAGAGAGAGAGAAAGCTAATACATACACACTCTCATTTCTCTCAGAGCTCGTTTGTTGTTGAGATTTTTGCATAAATCGCATCTTTTTGGATAGATGTACTATATAAACAATAAAAATTACAAAATAGTAGGTTTCCAACCTGCTTTTTTTCATGTTGAATTTTTGGTCCGGAACAGAATGACCATTCTGTTCCGCATTATAGAAGTCTATGTGCATGGGACTTACTTGTGACTAAAACTGAGATAAAACTCCCATAATTTGGGCAATAGGTGAAAGTAGTTAATAAGCATAAGTCGGCTATTGTTTTTTTTTTTGTGCCGATTGGACTCCCCCTCTCTCTATGGGAGCAAAAGCCTTGTTTTCGTCAAATTCGCTAATTTTCTTTTGCTTATATCCCCGGAAATATTAAGTCTAGAAAGATGCTATTTTCACATTTTCAAAGAAAATTGCCCAAGGAATTCGAAAAAAGTTGTATTTTTCAGCCAAATATTTTTTAATTCGATTTGAAAACTAAAGTTATATTTTTCTTTCAATGAATACATTTTAATCGCAAAAGTTCCGACTCCATCGTATTCCACAGATTTGTTTTACATTAGAATCACTTATCGTCACGAAGTATTCCTTGCCGATCCAGAGACAACGTTTTGAAGCAAGCGGCCTCCAAATTCTTATGTAAAACCAAGAGCAAAATAATTTTTTCATGAAGCAGTGAGTCTCTATGCCCTGTTGTGAAAGCCTGTATACAGTATGTAGTAACATTTTCCTGAGCAGTATTGCCAGCTTTTTATTTTAAATTTTGGAATTTGGCAACACTGTCAAATGTGTTTTTGATTTTTATATAAAAAATCTGGGAAATACGATGGAGTTGGAATTTTTGAGATCAAATTGTATTCATTGGGAGAAAAATAGAAATTTAGTTTTTAAATCGAATCGGAAAATATTTGGCAGCATTGATACTAAAAAATACTATTTTTTCAATTTCATTGGCAATTTTCTTTGAAAATGTGAAAATAGTGCCTTTCTAGACTTAATGTTTTCGGAGATAGAAGCAAAAGAAAATAAGCGGATTTGACGAAAACAGCCCAAGTAACAATTTGGGTTTTATAACACTCTAATGATGGTTTATATGACAAATTTTGGTCTTAAAAACCGTAATAAGAGTGCTATAAAACTAACATTGGTACTTGGGACGGCTTTTGCTTATAAAAAGGGGCATCAAACTTGGATTTCTGAGCGAATTTCCTGTTGCAGAGAACCCGCATTCGAGTGATTCAGAAAATTACAATTATCAGGGTAATCATAGCAAATGTCTATAGAATGTTCTGCTTCATAGTAAACACCGAAGGAAAATTTCATCCTGTAATGTGTTTGGATAAGGGCGCTTATAGTCAACGTCAGACCGAGATTACAAAAATTACAGTCAAATTTAATTCTTAAGACGAAATAGTGCTGACCAAGGATCATGGCAAATGTTAATGGAAAAGCATATAAATTTCAACAAATTTAGGTTGATTTCCTTAAATCCGTATTTACATTATTACATGTTTTTCGAAAATAAGAAGATTAAGCCAGATGTGAAGGTAGAAATACTACAGAAATGACATAGAGTTTATTGTTTGTGCGTTGCTAAGCAATATATCGTGGCAATCGAAACCTTGTCAGCTATTATCATTTAATACTTTTTTCTAGATAGTCAGCAGCGCAAGATACAGCCTGTATATGAATATTGCATATTCACTGGCGCCACGTAGTGAGACAATTCTGTGCTATTTTCCATACCATCCTAAAGCGGGTAGTCTTTGGAATAACCTTCCCGAAGACCGCAACTTTCTAGATAGTCTGCAGCGCAAGATACAGCCTGTATATGAATATTACAGATACACTGGCGCCACGTAGTGAGACAATTCTGCGCTATTTTGCATACCACCTTGCATACCAGCTGGCAGTCATTTGAATAACCTTCCCGAAGACTGCAACTTGCTAGACGGTCAGCAGCGCAAGATACAGCCATTTACAAATCCCTTGGATATAGACCACTATGTTGCGGAACGTTTTAGGGATTACGGTGAAAATATATATGAAATCATAGTGGTCTATGTCCATTGGTGTGAATAAATCGTATATTTTGACAAAAGTTGGGATTTTTATGTATTCTCATGTTGAATCACTTTATACACTACAAATTAGAACAATTGGTTTGGAGAAAATAATTGTATATAATTTATTATAGAGTTTTTTAGACAATTGCGTCTCCTGTAAAATTAACTAAATGGTCAATAGACCGCTATAATTCGGAGCGGCTCAATTGGAGACAGCACTGGTCGAGAGGGATCGAGTGGGTAATGTACACTCTTAAATGATTCTACCTGTAAATAGGTCGGATTTATTTAAAGCTAGGTTGAAACTACTAAAAATGCTCTTAAAGTGTCCAAACTCAGATTTTGAGTAGTTTTTCAACCAAAAAATTAATAGTAGTAACTTAACAGTGCGTTATTTGTCATAGAGAATAATTCAATTATCGGTAGCAAGTAGCCAAAATTTGTTGAAATTTTTACACAAAGTTTGAGTTTGTACACGTTAAGGGCATTTTGAGTAGTTTCAACCTAGCTTTAACTAAATCCGAGGGTGAATCCCATTACACACAAGCACGCATAAAATTACTATGCATATCCCTCACTCCATAGCAAGTATAGCAAAAAGAAATGCAGTGAGGGTTATGCAGCAAATACCCGGGCGATAGCACAATAGATCAACGTGCTGGTCGCAGTGATGAATCCACACATGGAAAAAACCTTCACAGAACTGTTCCAGAAGACCACTTCCAGTAATTCTATCTTCCCAAACCCCGAAAAATCTTTGTCATCTTAAAAGTCAAACTTTGACGATTCACATTTTTGTCATTACTGAAACAACTAGTAAGAGAAAAAATCTTTCTTACCTTAGGCTCAAGAACTCAAGAGACATCACCAAGTGAATCGGTAGTACAACGTGCCAACGCATTATATTTTCGTGGATTTCAAGGCAGCATACGATGCAGTCGAGCGCGTACAGCTAAGACAGATAATTTACGAGAAGATTTCCGGATCAACTGACGCTGTTGATCAAAGCTACCCTGGAGCAAATTATGTGCTACGTGCGTATTTCGGTGGCACTCTCGAATCCCTTCGAAGGGTGCAGAGGGTTGCGACAAGTGAATGGACTATCCTGAACGTTATTCAACATCGCTATTGAAGGTGTGATCCGGCGATCGGGCATCGTAACGAGAAGAACGATCTTCATCAAAAGTTGCCAACTCCTAGCCTTCACAGATGACCTCAACATGATTGCTAAAAGCCTTGTGACGGCGAAGGTAATCTACGCCAGACTTAAAACGGAGGCTAGGAGGATTAAGCGACGAAAACCAAATATATGGTAGAAAGAGGCTACAGAGAAAATAACGCTTGCTTCCCACGGACAGACTTTTGACGGCCATGAACTGAAAGTGGCTGTTGAGTACGTATATTTGGGATCTCTGGTTACTGTCGACAATTATATGAGTAAGGAGATTTAACGACGCTGGAAGGAGCATACGGTCGATCAAGGAGCAAATTATTTTTTGTTTTTGAGTTCTTGTCAATTGAGCGTTAACTTCTGGAAAAATATCATTCTATGTCTATTTAAAACTTCCGAGATATTAGGCCGTATGAATAAAAGTGTTTGCTTTACTTTTCCGATAAAGTTGACACGGGAAAAGCAAAGTAAACTCTGCCAAAATTAAAAATAAATAGTAGAATAAAAGGACAAAGTTCAGTTTTCAGACACTACTAACGAACGAATGCTCTCCAAAGGAACATTAATCAGCAACTTTGTCAAAAGCATCTTTGAAAACGTATTTTGAATGAGATTCAAAACGGCATGAAACAGTTGTTATTCAAGGATGACATACACCTGAACTTGAACATAAATCTATCGGGTAACGAACTAAGTACACTTTCTACATGGCTGATTCAAAACGTGAATTATTTTCGAATCCTATTCTACACAACTGAAACCATATATAAAGGTCAAAACCTTAAAACCCTCACCAATCACTGAATCGGTATTTCGACCAACACAGGCCGAACTGACAAGCCCCCGAATCGGTGCTCACCTGCGTCTGTCTATCTATTTATATTGTGCACATCTGCTTATAGTTGGCAGTTTTGTATTTTTTTCTTCCTTCGTACCTACCAAGGAAATGAATCACGCGACCGCCGTTCGGCTATAGTTCGATAGTTGTGTCACAAACAACGTCAGTCCACCGACACACCACGTTCACGAGATTCGTACCATCCGATCCGATTCGAGGCCAAATGATTCAGCAGACACACACTAGAGAAAATGTTCCCAAATGGGAATCGCTTAAGAACTTATGTTTAACAGGAATTGTCGCCAATCCTTATTATCCTTATGAAAAAAAAAACAATAAATTTAATTTGTTCTGAGACAAGAATAACTACTTTAAAAAATCGAAATTTCAACGGTATTTTCTTCCGTCACTGTATCATCATGTTCGCTAAGTGCCTCCGAGTCTAGCCAGTTTCACATTAGATGTTACAGCAAAATAAACGCATCGCGTGATTAGTGACACTTTCCGATACGAAAACAACCGCACTCAAGCGAAGCGATGGCTAACTTTACCTTTGACTCACACAAGAAGGGCAGCGATTGATGATGTGTACGATCGAGAATTACCCACTAATTTAGTACCTACGTATGAACGAACGCAGAGGAACAGCAGCTCGTGACACTATTTTAGATTGGCGTTGTCCTATTCATGGTACCTATAGTGAGTGACCTGTGAGTGTGTTTCACTTAATGAGCGAGAATGAGGCAACGTTCATAGGCGGGCCACCTTAATTGAGTAATTTTACGGAACGTCCAAATTCAAATTAAGTACTAGTAATTTGTTTTGCGTAATCCAACGTAACCCTTCGTTTGTAACGTTAGAGTAGAAATATAGGCACCATTTGTGCTATTACCACCTTGAGGCTATAAATATATCTTTTGTTGGAAGCTAAATACTTGAAATGTACTAATTGTTTTAAGAGACAAGAAGTATGATTCTATGTAGTAGTAAATTATTTTAAATTTTCGGAATGGAAGTGCCGAAAGGCCGAAGGGGAATGGCATGGTACTGAAATTTAGATTTTATTGCTTAATTCCAATCACTGGATCAAGTTGATCCGAAATCCGAATGAATGTAACGTCAGTCTCTCAATCATTTTTTTTTCTCGTGTTCAACTGTAAAATTCATATTTCATGAACATTTTCTGTAAAACTTTTTGTGATAATCTAGTCTTGGAATGGAAAAAATGTGCTTCATCAGCAAGAGATTTTCATGCTTTGGTTTACAACTATTCCCATTTAAAAGGAGATTTCCCATGGGTGCTCCGTTGGTCTGCTCGTACAAGTTACCCTAAAAATTAAAATGATTTTTCCCCATTTAAGGTCGTGTTTTTTCTCCTTTTGGATATATCCATTAATATTTTATTATAACTATTTTGTCAAGATGACGTAGCACTATCAGCAATGATCGTCATTGTTTGACTAATAGCGTTTCCAGTTCCCCCCTTATGCAGCGTTGTGTCTTCGGAAAATTTGTTCACATTAATGCCCCCATAATTTGTATCAAAAGTTAATAAAAAAATAAACAACTTTTTATGTTAGGAGATAGTGTAGGCTAGGTTTCTTGGGCAAAAATTGTCTTCGACAACAGACACCCATCTGGTGCGAGGTCTCCCTCGGAGTCTAAGGCCCCTTCCTGGTTCTCTGGTGCAAATAGTTTTAACTACTCTTTCGTCGGGCATTCTGGCCACGTGTCCGGCCCACCGCAACCTGCCACATTGTACTACCTTTACTATATCAGCATATTTGTATACTTGGTACAGCTCGTGATTCATGCGTCTGCGCCACACTCGATCTTCCATTTTGCCACCAAGTATGCATCGCAGAATTTTACGCTCAAAAACCCCAAGCACTTGTCGATTAGCTTCCTTTAGCATCCATGATTTATATCCGTAAAGGACCACCGGGAGGATTAGTGTTCTGTAGAGTACCAGTTTTGTGCGAATTTGCAAACAACGGGAATTCAGCTGGCTACGTAATCCGTAGAGATTCCGATCCGCGGCTGCAATTCGTCGTTTCACTTCGCGGCTTACATCGTTGTCACATGTCGCGAGTGTACCAAGGTATATAAATTCCTCCACTGCTTCATATCGTTCCCTATCTAACTTCACCTCGGCACCAACACCACTTGGGCTCCCACGTTCCCTGCCTGTGTTAATGGTAAGCCCCAATCTTGCGGCTTCCCGTTTAAAAGGCCTAAAGCCCTCTTTCACTGCTCTACGGTAGATTCCGATGATATCGACGACATCCGCAAACCCAAGAAGCATGTAAGATTTCATGATGATAGTTCCATTCCTTTCCACGTTTACTCTTCGTATTGCACCTTCCAAGGCGATGTTGAATAGCAAGTTAGAGAGTGCATCCCCTTCCGTCCATCCAACGTCACGAAAGCGGCTGATGTCTCACCCGCTATTTTAACGCATGATTTTGACCTATCCAGCGTCACATGAATCAGCGTTACTAGTTTCTTCGGAAAATCATGTTCTGTCATTAACTGCCACAGCTCATTTCGTTTGACTGAATCGTACGCCACCTTAAAGTCCACAAACAGATGATGTGTCTGCAAGTTGTATTCCCGGAACTTGCCTAGTAACTAACACAGGGTAAACATCTGATCCGTCGTGAAGCGACCTCCATCAAAAAATAGCTTGGACTCGCCGACAAAGGACTCCGCTAACAATCTCAGTCTGCAGAACAGGATACGTCCAGATCTTGACAATGATCCGATGGGTTGCTTCGTACAGCCGCTCGCTCCCCGCTTTTAGAAGTTCAACCAGGATACCGTCCTTCCCAGCAGTTTTACCGTTTTTCAGCTCACTGATTGCCTTCTTAACCTCCTCCTGTGTTGGTGGCTCCACAGCTTGGCCATCGCTCCGAGTGCAGAGCTATTTTGATAAGTATTTTGTTGAAAGTTACTTGAAACTTAGTTTTTCATTATAAACATTTGTTAGTTGCGTTTACAAGAATACATTGTTTTAAACAATTATCGGACCACTCAACACAAAAGTTTTTGTAGAAGACTGCACAGATCTAGGACCTTCACTTACGAAGTAATCGCATATTTAAGCTTTATTTTGTCTTAACTTGCGACTCGAACCAAAACACTGGAAACTGAAAGACGCACGCTATAAGGTTATAAAGATTTAACTTTACCAACTTTACCAAGACCCTCCCTTTTTCTTCTTCAGCATAGATCCGGGGTGGCTCGTGTTGTTTCAAGCACTCGTCTCCACTCAACTCGGTCTTGGGCCACTCGTCGCCAATTTCCTAGTCGTCTCAGAAGTCGCAAATCGCTTTCGACTTGGTCAAGCCATCGTGCACGTTGGGCCCCCCTGTTCCTGGTGCCGGTGGGGTTGTTGAAGAGGACTATTTTCGTCGCACTGTCGTCCGGCATCCTTACGACGTGTCCGGCCCACCGTAGCCTGCTAACTTTTGCTGGATGTACGATGGGAGTCTCCCCAAGCAGTGCCTGTAGCTCGTGATTCATACGCCTTCGCCACTCTCCGCTTTCAGTTTGTACTCCGCCAAATATCGTCCGCAGCACCTTCCGCTCGAACATGGAAAGGGCGCGCATGTCCTCCGTGAGCAGCGTCACGGCTTCAAGTCCATAGAGAACTACCGGTCTAATAAGGGTTTTGTACATTGTTAGCTTCGTGCGGCGGCGTATGCTTCCTGATCGTAGAGCGTTTTACGAAAGGCAAAGTAGGCCCGATTTTTCCGCTGGATGCGCCGCTGGATCTCCTTACCAGTGTTGTTGTCCGTGGTCACCAGCGATCCCAAATACACGAACTCCTCTACCACTTCTAGTTCGTCGCCGTCCACGGTTACCGTCCGTGGGAGAAGCGCGTATGTTTACTTTGAGCCTCTTCCTCTCATGTATTTGGTCTTCGACGCATTTATTTTTAGCCAATTCTCCTGCACTCTGCTTTCAGTCTGGCGTACACTGCCTCCGCCGACGCAAAGTTCCAGGCTATGATAGCGAAGTCATCTGCAAAGCCTAGAAGTTAGCTACCCTTGGTAAAAATCGTGCCTCTCGTTTCAATGCCCGCTCGTCGGATCACCCCCTCAAAAGCGATGTTGAACGGCATGCAGGATAAACCGTCACCTTGTCTCAACCCTCGCCGCGTCTCGAAGGGACTCGAGAGTGCCCCAGAGATGTGTACGAAACATCACTCGATCCAATGTAGCTCTGATCAGTCGCGTCAGTATGTCCGGAAAACCGTGTTCGTGCATTATCTGCCATGTGCATTGTCTCGAGCGACTGTATCGTATGCTGCTTTGAAATCAATAAAGATGTGATGCGTGGGCACGTGGCACTACCGACATTTCTGCAAGATCTGTCGGACAGTAAAAATTTAGTCCGTAGTTGCGCGAGTCCCCATGAAACCCGCCTGATAATTCCCTACGAAAACTTGTGCTATCGGTGACATCCGGCGTAACAGGATCTGGGAGAGTACCTTGTAGGCGACGTTTACCAGCGTAATACCGCGATAGTTGCAGCAGTCTAGCCGATCACCCTTTTTGTAGATGGGACAAACCACACCTTTTATCCATTCCTCCGGTAGCTTTTCCTCCTCCCAAATCCTCTGCCGGTAGGCGGTCCTTCCCAGCGGCTTTATTGGTCTCCAGCCCGACTTCTCGTTTGACTTCTTGGAGATCTATCAGGTGCTAGGACATTACTATCTTCCATGGACGCTCCAAGGTTAATTTCCATTCCGCCTTCTTCTGCGACTACGCCATTGAGGTGTTCATCGAAGAACTGCTTCCATCTGTCGACAACCTCGCGCTCATTTGTGATTAGATTCCCTTCCTCGTCCCTACACATGTCAGGTTTCGGTGAGTAGCCGAGTTTGGTTCACCTTCGTATAAAACTTGCGCATGTCATTGGCTCGGAATAGTTGTTCTAATTCTTCACGATCGCTGTCCTCCTTTTGGCGCTTTTTCCTTCTCAGGATCGTGGTCAACTGGTTCTTAGCTCGTCGGTATTTGGTCAGGTTCTCTCTAGTGGCAATACTTAGATAAGTTTTCCAAGCAGTTTTTTCCGCTCCACCGCTTGTTGGCATTCCCCATCAAACCAATCATTTTGTGTACTCCGAGACTCAATACCTAGTGCCGAGCGTATTCTGCCGTCTTCGAGGTTTAAAGCACCTAACTCCTCAGAAGAAGGCAGTGCCTCATTCAGTATTCACGCGTAGTTCTCGGCAGCTTGCGGGTTATCTAGCTGCCTGATGTTCAACCGAGGAAGGCAGCTTTGACGTATACGGTATACGGAGGACAGCTTTGAGCGCACATGTGCTGCTACTAGGTAATGGTCAGAATCAATATCCGCACCCCGACGGGAGCGTACGTTCATATAGTTAGAGAAAAACCGACCCTCTATGAGCACGTGGTCAATTTGGTTCATTGTACGTTGGTCAGATTATCTCCAAGTGGCTCTATGGATACCATTGCGCGGGAAAAATCATGCTTCGGATCACCAGGCCTCGGGAAGCTGCGAAGTTTATACATCGTTGGCCGTTATCGTTCGTGTCGGTGTGCAGGCTATGGAGTCCTACCAACGGTTTATACATTTTGTCCCTACCGACCTGAGCGTTCATATCCCCGATGAAGATCTTGATGTCCCGTGACGAGCAGCTGTAAGACCCTCCCTTACTTATGCTTTTTTTTTCCTTTTTCTCCTTCGCAGCTTGTCCTACTCTAAGGATACGATGAAACATCTTTGATTACACTACTTTTTTACCATTACCAGCGTCTATTGGAAAAACTACCGTTTGATAAAATAAAACCGTTTATTAAAATTTGTCTTAGAATTAGTTATGCGGGCACTATTAATGAATGACGGATTGAAGGAAAAGTTACTCCGAAACCATTTTCCTTCTAATCGTTCTGCAGTTTTGTATTGAAAGTAGGTATAATTTTGTCAAGAATTAAAATGCTATCAAGCTTGTGCTGTTAAGTGATGCCAAAAAACACTATAGAAAGTTTGTACATCAACTAATGGAATTATTATGGTTTAATTTTTTGTGGATTATCCACGAAAACAGAAATAATACAAATTCCAACACATGTTTTATGCTAGATGCTCCTTTTTCACGAACAGAAATCTACCAGCACTGCCCTGGCATCGCAATTGTATTGGTGCCACTATGGCTGGCAATAAACCGAGTGCAAGGGCTCCGAAATCGACGATATAACGCTTTTGCTTCGACGGTTGCTGCTACGATAATGATGATGATACTACTGCTATTGTTGCTATTGATGATGATGATGATGATGATGATTATGACAGTCGTGGAGCTGAGAACAGCTGAGCAGCATATTGCCAACTGCTAGCGGCTTGAGCTCGAGCGAAAGTGTGCTGTGCTGCTACGAGGAAAACGGACGAACGAATGCAGACGAATTTCGAACACAACTTGGAAGTTGGAAACTCCACACCCGACCCGAGCAGTCCAGAAAATAATAAAATAAAAACCGCACATCATCTGGTCGATAGGCAAGGCAAACCCTCGTCGTCGGTCGGTCCAGTTCCCGTTGTTTCACACAATGCATGCTGCATGGCCAGCTATCTAGCTAGCTAGCTGGAGCCAAACAGTAACAAAGTAGGAGCATTTTCTAACTCGTTCGTTGTTCAGGGCCTTCTACTGTCTACTATCGTTGTTGCCAAGCCAAAACGCTGTCCCAGTCTGAGGGGAAAAAAGTAGGCACAATGAAGTAATTTATTACAGTAATATGCATAAATTTACCCATGCTCTATGTAGCCAGGCTGGCCACGGGAATCGGTGGTTGAGCCAAGCTGACAGACGGCTTGACGTTTAATTGAAACGAACAGCAAAAACCGGGGGGGAAAATTAAACGAACAACGCGCTGCGTGGACAGTGTTGCCATCCCGATGTCAAGGTTGGCGGACGCACGCGATGCACCTGTTACAGAGCTTTCTGAAAATCAAGGCTCCACCAAACGAGCAAAATAAAGCTTCATTGTATGTAGCTCTCTATAAGACATTGGTAACAGCTGATATTTGGTATGCAACCAACGAGGGTGAACCAACACTGCTGCAGAGTGCGCCTGCGTGGAAACAGTGACGTTTCTTTGTCATCGCAATATCACCTGTTTGGCTGGTTTGAAGTTTGAAACACAAAACCCATTGGTACCCTTACCATATAGGAAAAGTATATTTAGCTAACCTTGTGTAATTTCGCTGCAAGTGTTATAGTCTCCTTGATTCCGTGCAGAACAGAACAATTGGCTACCAATGAAGACTAATTTGCGTGAGCTGTCATTAGCAGAGAGTAGAACGCCTTCAAAGTTAATTAGAGCACTGTACTTGATAGTTGATTGTATTGGTTGGTTGTACATATAATAACTATTTGTCTACCAATTTTCAGTATCTATTTTTTGCAAAAACTTATCTTATGATTTGTAATTTTCTTCATTTCCATCATCTCCAATATTACTTTTTGGCATTTTCTTCTGGCCTCTAGAAGTATTGTTCAGTGGTTTCATGCTTATATTTTATGTAAGCCTTTTTTAACGCTTTTAACCTTTTTTGAAATTATTTTCTTTATTTTCTGGTCTTTAAAGAAACACTGTTCGACGGTTTTATGCTCACATCAGCGAAAAGTTTCCTAATGTTCTGTGCAACTGTTCTCAGTATTTTACTGAGCAATTAGCATTAATATTTCGAGTTTCTAATCGTCTGTTCTTCATTTCGGAGCGGCTCAAAACTGCGTCTGATCTCCATGCTAAGGGTGCAAATGAACGATGGCTAAAAAAATTCGGATCGGAACAATCTTCTGATTGTTCGCGATGAAAATGGATCGGAAACTCAGGGTGTGGGATTGTCGATCTCTCTATTTCCAGGGGAGCACTCAAAAGCTCTCCGACGTTTTGAAAAACCGCAAGTTCGACATCGTAGCGCTGCGGAATGCGTGCCGAAAGGGCTTTACGGTACATACGAGCAGGGATAATAATACCATCTATCAAACTAATCTAATACAAACTGGGTGCAGCTTTCATAGAGGCTATAGATGAAATGTACGGAATTATTGTGGAATTACGAGTCTTTCGGAAACATCGAAATTATTCGATAATTGTCTCGCAAAGTAGTCTTTCCGGTGTGAAATGCTATACTTCTCCAGATCAACATTGTTTTATGCCTAGTCGATCGATTGTCACGAATATATTGAATTTAACATTTACATGTTTTACACAATTGAAAACTCAGGTTGGCGTAGTTTATACTGACCTCATAGTAGCCTTTGATAGAATTGACCATCGCATAATTTTGCATAAGCAACGCCATCTAGTAGCCTCATATAATTTGACTTTGACCTTGACAATAGAACGTGAAATTGGGAGTATGTATTGCGTCATCGTTTAGTAACTTGAGTGGAATGCCTCAGGGGAGCAACCTGGGGCTTTTGCTGTTTACGATATTTTTCAACGATGTGGCGTGTTTGCTCGATGGTGACTGTAAACTCGCTAACGCTGACGATCTAAAACTATATTCTGTGGTGCGATATATCGGCGACTGTTATCATTTACAAGGTTTGCTAAATATTTTTAGTTTGCTAATTGTCAGCATCCCAAAATACTCCGTTATGACATTTCATCGTATTCACAGCCAAATATTTTCGACTACCGCATAGAAGGTGTTAAGCTTAGCAGAGTTAAAGAGATCAGTGGCCTAGGAGTTTTGATGAATAAGAAACTTTCCTTTGCCAATCAGGTGAAAAATTTTGACGTCGCGAATTTTTCGTTTTTCGTTCATTATTAAAACTTTTCACATTTCCCTAACGGTTATTGTGCAATGTAAAGTAATCATCGCGAATCATGTGAAATCAGCTAATCAAAAAGAAGTGCGATCTTTCGAGTTACATTTTCTGGCTCTCGAAATACAGTTTGAAGTGATGCTTTGAGTGGATATTGATTACCCACTGAATCGAGATTCGTCGTTTTATCCATAGTATTCCGGAAATATTTAAGGACATGGTTAAACCAAGTGACATCGATTGGCAATGTATTTAACCTGAGCATCAGATTTGAAATCGGGTGAGGACGTTCCTTATATTTATTTATTCTTTATATACTCTACACAGTTATGCACAGTTAATTTTTATATATTTCAAAATAATTATCTATTTTTGGGTTGCTGGTGTATTTTATATATTTTCAGTGAGCGAAATAAGGCGCTATAACCTTGGCCAATAGCAGCCGGGCTTTTGGTCTAAATGCCATAAGTTCATCCCCGAGGGTCCGGAGTATCACTTAACCTTTATTAGCAAAGATACTCCCAACGAAAAAATTTTACAGTTAATCAAAAACGGTTGGTACGAGACGTCCCCGTTTCTTCTTCTCCTGTTGATTTTGAAATGCATCTATGTATGCATAACTTATTCACACAAGATTTATTTCTTATAATCGTCTTTGGGGCAATACTTCACAGTTGGCCTGACCGATTAAACATTTGCAATATATCTCTGATATTTTGCAAATGTTAATACAGACAAGAAAATAATTTGAAATATTTCTATGATTAGAAATAATTAAAATTATTTCCAGGAATCCTTCATTGTGGCTGTGTTGGTATTAATAAATATAAGAATAAGGATAAGAAACTTTCCTTTGCCAATCATCGATCAGTGAACATCGTTAAAGCTAATCGACAGGCAGGCTTCACACTTCATAATGAAAATAGCCAGAGACTACAACGATCCTTACAACCTTCGAACTTTATATTGCTCATTAGTTCGTCCTATTTTCGAGAATGCAACCCTTACATGGATATCTCATCAACTAACACGGGACTTACGAATAGATAGAGTTTGAAAACGTTTTGAAGGTGACTTTTGTTGCCAAGCTTCTAAACAACGAGGTCGATTGTCCACAACTGCTACCGCTACTTGATCTTCCGATTCCATTGCGGTCCCTCAGGAATGCCACATGACTTCAACCAAGATTTCATCACACGGCGTATGGATGCAATACATCATCGATGATATGTGCTACGTGTGAGTTCGTGGGGCAATATCAAGCGAGATTCATGGGTGCCCATGCCACCACGGACCAGATTTTCGCGCTTCGGCAAGTGTTGCAGAAACGGACGACAGCCCGTTTAAAAAAATTCTCAATATTGATCCGACTGGAACGAGACGGCGGGGCGCGCAGCGAGCAAGATGGATCGATCAAGTGGAAGGCGACCTGCGGACTCTACGCAGACTACGTGGCTGGTAAATTGAAAAAGAATTGAAAAAAAAAACAACGGTCATCTTGGATTTGGCCGCAGTGTTGAATTTTATCAAAAAATCGCCGTTTTCGCCATGATTCCCCCAACCGATTTTCATTTTAAGATCACCATCGGAAAGCTGAGAAAAAATGCTATAAGGAACATTCATCAAATTGCATATGTAGTGGCATTAAATAAACGAAACAATCAACTATCTGTATCAAGGTTTACGACTCTCATATACGGGAATATCTCGCTACAGAAAATTAATTGTTCTATTTAGTTAATGCCATTGGACACCTAATTTGATGAATGTTTCTTATAGCATTTTTGCTCAGCTTTCCGATGGTGGTATTGAAATTAAAATCGGTTGGGGGAATCAAGGTGAAAACGGCGATTTTTCGATAAAATGCAATATGGCGACCAAATCCAAGATGGCCGCTAAAAAATTTTTACACCATTTGAAAGCCCAGTTCTTTACATAGAACATATATAGATATAGATTTCAAGGTTTGCTCAAAATTAAACTTATTTTGAAACTGTTAGGCCCCTTGGCGAACGAGGGGTCCACTATTTCGAGGTATTAAAAGTGTAATAATTATTTTTTAACCATTTTTAACCAATTAAGCACAGAAGTTCCAATATCTGAACACCTCATGTCAGTAGTAGCCCCGTTCCAGCGAGAATTACTCATACTCGAATTGTGATAAGGTCATTACAAATATTTTATAAAGTTTTTGTCCTTCCGTTGTCGGGCAACTGAAGGGGAAGGGGGCAAAAAACAAGATTTAAAAAAAAGCAAAAAAATAGCAATTTTATCGTTTTACCTTTGTTATACTATAACAAAGGTTTAAAAATTGGTCGAAAAACACGAAATTGATCCGAGCCACATATACCAATCGATAGAGTTCGACGATTTGAGCAATGTCTGTGTGTGTGTGTGTATGTATGTAATGATTTTTTCTATCGCCTGTTTCTCAGAGATGGCTGAACCGAATCGTTCGCTATTACTTTTGTTTGAAAGGTATTATTGTCTAGTAGATCACTATTGAGTTGCTTCGTGATACGACGTTTCGTTTAAAAGTTATAAGCAAAAATGTGAAAAATACGTGACACGGGTTTCTCCGGAACTACATGACCGATTTCAACTATCTTAGTGTGAAATGAAAGCCCTTATTAAAGCTAAATTGTTCAGGAATTTTTAATTGAAAACAAACAAGTAGTTTAAAAGTTATGCTTAAAAAACCTGTTTTGACAAGGTAATAATTATCGCCTGTTTCTTAGAGATGGCCAAACCGATTTATGCGCTATTAGTCTCATTTGAAAGATAATATATCCTAATTGATCACTATTGAATGATTTTTTAATTGGACGTTTAATTTGAAAGTTATGAGTAACCGTATACACCACACCAAAATTAACAATAATTTATAATGATTTTAAACAAGATAATTTACCTAATTTCAATTATTTTAATATCAAACGAGAGGTTTTGACACTACGAATATATATGCAAAATTTCATAAGAATTGGTTTTACCGGTCAAAGGATATTAACCCTCGAACACTCGCGCCAACTTTTGTAACACAGTTACTTGCGCGCAAAATAGCCCTAAACCAAAAAAAATGTGTGCACTAGAGTTTTGACTGAGAAAACTTGGTTTTAGATTTATCGAACCTTTGGAAGAGTTTCTTGAAATTGAAAACTCTATCGTTTGGTGGAATCCAAATGTTGATTAATCCCCCTAAAAGTGAAATAAATAAAATATTTTTCTTCAGTGTCAATATAACACATTGATGTGTTCTGCAAAGTTATAGAGCATATTATTATAAGATATTTTGCTAAAGACAGTAACCTTCTATCTCTGCAGCGAAGATAGAAAAATCTTATTTATTGTATATGAATTTGTAAAATCAGTTTTTCTATTTTTGCTCTTTTTGTAATTGTTGTATGACTTTTTCATGTACTACAAAATTGTACAAATAGTAAAAATATACAACTTTGCTGAAAATAGTATACCTGTATGTTTGCTTGTTTAGGAACTGTAGAACTTTGATTATAAAGAATACCCTAACTTTGACTCCGAATTACCCGACTTCCAGCAGACGGATACATTTCAAACATTTTACATTTGCTGATAGTTTTGCTGCATACAGTTTCCCAACAATTTAAATTATTAATGCATTGAATAATTATGACATTTTGCACACAATAAGTTTGTTGAAGAATATACGTTAGTTAAACAACGTTTTGTAACTTTATAACAATATGGCGTTGAAAAACCTACACGTGTTGTACAAAATACAACAGCGTGAGTAACCGAAGGTTAATAAAAATTGATGAAAATTATTCAAGAAAACTCTATTGATGTGATTCAAATAGAATGGCATTACAGGAAACTATGCATAGCTCAAAAACCTATAAACTAGACCTTTACTAGACAATGTATATGTTAAAGAATGAGATTTCCTCTTACAACTTACTTTTATTTGCACTTACTCAGGTTAATAACAACTTATTTATCCTTACTCAGCAATTTTATGAAAAAAGGATCTATCAAAATTTAAAAGTGTTCCTATTTTGTTCAAATTTTGTAAACTTATTCAATTTTCAAAAATTTTATGTAAACCAACGCACTACGCAACGATAACCAATAGATGAATTATGTTCCGAAGACGATTTCGAGTTCTATCTCAAATAGCAAGTAAGACCGTATAACAAAGGTTCCTTTCACCACTAGGTGGATTAAATCGGGTTTTTACTTAAAGTTTAATTCTGAGAACCTAATGTGTTGTTGCTTTTTATATATGTACACGTTATTATTTTCAATGTAAAAACCTACCGAAAGGGGGACAAAATCGAAAAAAAAATTACCGTCTTTTGGTCATCATTACATTGTTTAAACTTCCACTTCTGTTACGTGCTAGAAGCGTGAAAACTCGATTTTCGAGTTCTGTAGGTTATAGAGCCTACAGACAATTGATTTTATACAAAAAAAAATTTGGCTCATGTTCATCAAATTATTGTTTTACCCCCAATTTTTAGAGTCAATTTCGAAGGGGAGGGAATGACAAAAACTTTAAAAATAATTTGCAATGGCCCATTTTATTCATTAGGATATTTTTAATCATTAGGACAATTTATTGGATGAATACGAGAAACAAATATTAATAGTAATAGTAATGGACGAAATGAGGAAAGAGGAGGGATTGAGAATTAAGTTACATCAACGATATAACCTTCACCTCGGATTGAATGAAGTTAATAATTTCAGGTCACCTCGGATGTTCCGATGACGACACAGCCATTTCAATCGCGGAGTTGGAGCGTATATACGACCGCTACACAAGGCATGACATTGGGCGGGGTCTTCGACGTTCAAGTCGGCCAAGAGATGAAATACAAATCGATAATTGTGAATTCTGTCCACACCAGGTGATGAAAGAAATTGGCCTAACATTTATCGACTTTACCGCCTTCAAGATTCCAAAACATGGCGCTGGAAATGGTTCTACGTTGGGTTATTTAAAAGATTTAGGAGGATAAGAAGCCACCGGAGAAATGGATAGGAGGAGTTGTCTATCCCATTTACAAAAAGGGTGATCGGCTCGACTGCGCAACCTAACGCTGGTAAACGCCACCTGCAATGTACTCTCCCTGATCCTGTAACGCCGGTTGTCACCGATAGCACGAGATTTCATAAGGAATCATCAAGCGAGCTTCATAGGGACTCGCGCCACTACAGAACAGATTTTTACCATCCTACATATCTTGCAGAAATGTCGGGATTACAACTTGCCCACGTGACTTCAAAGCAGCATACGATACAATCGATCGACACCAGCTATAACCGACACTAGCTATCAGAGACACTCTCGAGACATGGCAAAGGCTGAGATAAAGCGACGGCTTACTCTGCATGCTATTCAACATCGCTGTTGAAGCGAAAGGCACGATTGTCAGTAAAAGTAGACAACTCTTATGCTTTCCAGGTGACTTTAACATCGTAACCAGAAATTTCCGACGGCGGAGGTTATCTATCCCAAACTGAGTCTAGAAGGATTAGGCTAAACATAAAACTTTGAACACTAAATACATGAAAGAAAGAGGCTGAAAGGAGATAAACACGCGCCTCCCTGGCGACCGCGGGCAACAATACTAGTAAGGAGAGCCAGCGGCGCACTCAAACGGAAAACCGGGTTTACTTTACCTTTCGCAAAACGCTGCGGTCAAGAAGCAAACGCTACCGAACAAAGCTGACAATGTACAAAATCCTCATTCTCTATGAGCTTGAAGCTGTGACATAGCATACGTGCCCTTTCCGTGTTCGAACGGAAGGTGCTGCGGGCGATATTCGGTGGAGTACAAACTGAAAGCGGAGAGTGGCGGAATCACGAGCTTCAGGCACTGCTCGGGAAGATTTCCATCATATATTTGGCGAGAATCGGCAGCTTACGGTGGACCGGACAGAAACAGAGGGCCTGGGAAATTGGAGACAAGTGGCTCAAGATCGTGCTTGAAATAGTACTAATTGAAATTGCTTGAAATAGCCACCCCTGCTCTATGCTTACAACAACGATGAAGACACCTCCGAGAATAGCCTTCTTCCAGCACAAAAGTACATCCGGAGGTCATCAAATCAGACAAAAACACAGTCCGATCACATTTTGAACGACTGCCGGCACTTCTCAGAGATTGATTTCAGATTCTATCGAAGCGCTACCGTTGCTTCGGACCACTGCCTAGTGATGATTAAGATGCACCCAGAAAAGGTTAAAACGTGGAGGAGAAAAAGGCAGAGTTGGAGAAACTGCATCGTTCTTGGGAAACACGAAAGTTGTACCGGCAATCCAACACCTCCCGAAAAAGCTTTCTACTGAGAGCCGAAATGTGTCAAGAAGTGACTGAAACGTGGAAGCAGCAAAGCATTTCGGCGAACATCTGAATGTCTGTCAGGCAGAGAACCAACCCATTAATCAGCTAGCTAACAATGAATCCGCTGGAAAGGACGGAGTTACAGCGGAGCTTATTTAGGTGCGCTGGAAAATACTGGTCATTTGTATGTGCGGACTTATTGTTAGAATTTTTGATACGTAGCAGCTACCGGAGGAGCGGAACAATGGCCCGGCCGATGTACAAGAAAGGCGAAGAGCTGCACTGTGAAAACTAAGGATCACCGTTCTCAATGCCGCCAATAAAGAACTCTTTCAAATTATCTTCCACCGACTGCTAACGATTGCGAACCGATTTGTGGGATGTCACCAGCATGCTTAAGTAGAAGTATGGCGGATGGACGAAATCTTTACACTACCGCAAATCCTTTAAAAAGACCGTGAATACTGTCTTCATCTGTTTATCAACTTCAAAGCTACATGTGATATCATCGACCGTAAAGAGCTATAGAAAATAATCGTCGAGAACGGCTTTCCCAGGTAGCTGATTAGACTAATTAATACTATAATAGATGAAAGTACTTCCTAGCCGACGGAATCAAGGCCGACCGATGCCCGCGAGGTAGTATTGCAACATTCGAGGGCGAAACGTTTAAGAATAGTTAATAAATTTGCCTAACTTGGCTCACTGGGGAGTAGACGACAATGATACCAGCCGTGAGATTTCAAAATGTATTATCAGCGGAAATCTTGGTCATCTCCTGTAAAAAGTGCATCTGTCCAAGACTCTCATTAGACCAGTTGATCGCTACGGGCATGAAATTGAGCAAAGCTATTGATGTCAGAGATATTAGCTTTACTGTCGAGGACGTTCTATCTACCATGCAAAAATTAAAATCTTCTGAAGCGGTTGGACCTGGCAGTATGCCCTACATTGTACCAAAAAGATGGACTGATTCTGTAGCAATTACGTTGACTATAATTTTTAACGCGTTACCAACCCAAGCGAAGTTTCGCGAGAAATGGAAACAATCTGTAATGTTTTCCATACATAAAAAACGAAACAGAGGTGATATAACTAACTACCGTGGGATCACCTCGTTGTTTGCCGGATTCAAACTTTTAGAAATTTTACTCATCATGGGTTCTTCGAAGATAGATCAACAGACAGAAATCTTGTTGAATTTTCGTCACTCTCCATCAATGCTATTGAAGATGGATATCAAATAGATACAATTTACACAGACCTTAAAGCAGTTTTCGACCGTGTTGATCGTTAATTATTGTGGGCTCAAATCAATCGCTTGGATGTTTCGACAGATTTCAGACAGATGGATGAAATCCTACTTAGTTAATTGCAAATTAAATACCCTATTTGGTTCATGTCAGGTATCAGTAAGGGTGGCTCAGGCGGCACGTTCTACTCTTATATTGGAAGATTTGTGCCTTGGTTCATGTCAGTGGTACAGCTTTACTAACAATTCTGGAGTACCACAAGGAAGTAGCATGGGACCGTTAGTGTTCTTAATCAAAAGGTCGCATAATCAATCCTTTTGCATGCATTATGTGACCTTCTGAAAACTAAAGCCAGAATTTAATCTATACCTTTTTTTCATGTTGGGTATTTTTATCACTGCGACCATTTGTTTAGAAATGTTTGGAGAGATAAACCGTTTCGACTGCCTAGCATTGAAAGTGTTATTCCAATTTGATTCCACTTTCGTACATTCCCATGCCTTCAGCTCCATTTTTAAGGCAGAAGCAAATAGGCCGCAAAAGGGCTCAGGTCCTATAAATTGATGAGAAGATCCGAGTCTTGCAAGCGCATCAGCCCTCTCATTTCCATCAATTCCACAGTGACCTGGGACCCAATATAAGTTGACTTGGTTACGGCAAGACAATTTTTGGAGTGATTGAATACATTCCCAGACGTGTTTTAATGTGCATGTCGCCGACTCTAAAGCATTTAGAGCTGCTTGACTATTGGACATGATGCATATATTGCAATGTCTATAGTTTCTGCGCAAGCACACAGTAGAACACTCTAGAATTGCTTGAATTTCAGCTTGGAATACAGTTGGCCATCTACCCATAGAAATTGACATGTCTTTTCCTGGGCCGGCTACTCCTGCTCCCACTTGGTTGTTCATTTTTAACCATCTGTGTAAAAAACCGTCGAGCCTTGGCGAAGATCGGGACCACCGTCTTCCCAGGAATCACGCCTAGGCTCAAATACACGAAAAATTCGGTCAAAGTTGTATTTTTTCGCCATCCAGTCTTCATTATTGAATACCAGAGGATTAATACTAATAGTCTTTAGAAGACTGAGATGACCTGTAAGATCACCATCAAAGAGGTTCATAGATCTTTTGATCCTCAGAGCACTCTTTTCAGCTTCTAATAGTATGAACTGATGCAGTGGAAGCATATAAAGTAAAGCATCCAATGCCTTCGACGGTGTACATCTCATTGCACCTGTTATTGAGAGAGTGGCTAGCCTTTAAAGTCTTTCTAGCTCTGAGTAGCTTTCTCTTTTGTTTTTGGCCCCCAGACCAACGAGGCATAGGTAATCCTGGGTTTCACAATAGCCAAATAGATCCACTGGATCATCTTCGGTTGCAGTCCCCATTGCTTACCAAATGTTCTTTTACATATCCATAGAGCATTTGAAGCTTTGTTTATAGCTTGCTCTAGATGTGTATTCTAATTGAGTTGTCTGTCAAGAAATACTCCAAGGTATTTGACAGTTTCTGAAAGTTTCAAGAATGTTCCTTTCAAACTTATGTTACTCAATGTAACTTTTTTCCTTCTCGTAAATGGTATGGTAGTAGTTTTATTGGCATTAATGTTGAGTCCCTGCCTATTACACCATGATGAAATAAAATTCAAAGCAATTTGCATTCGGTCAGCGATGATAGAATCAAATTTCCCACGAACAATTACGACTATATCATCTGCGAAGCCAATTATTTCGAAGCCCAAGGCTGTCAACTGTTGCAGGAGATCATCAACTATTGAAGACCACAATAGAGGTGATATTACGCCTCCTTGTGGGCACCCTTTCATTTCTCTAGCGCTAATGGATGTATTTCCAAGTTTCGCTGATATATCTCGTTTTGATAACATTTCGCCAATCCAGTGGATAACGGATACATCGAAACCACGTTTCATCATAGCCGCAATCATTGAACTATGGGATGAGTTATCAAATGCGCCTTCTATATCTAGGAAGGCTGCTAGTGATATTTCTTTCGCTTCAAAAGACTTTTCTAGTTTCCTTACAACCGTATGTAATGCTATTACTGAAGATTTACCTACTAGATATGCAAATTGATATTTGCTCAGTGGGTTTTTAACTAAATATGATGATTTCATATGCTCATGAAGTATTTTTTCCATTATTTTCAGCAGAACAGACGAAAAGCTTATCGGCCTAAAGGACTTTGGTGAAGTCTTGTCCTTTTTATTGGCCTTCGGGATAAAAGTGACTTGTCGCCATGCTGCTGGTATATGACCTAGTATCAGGCTGAACTGATAAAGGTTTGTCAGAGTAGGTGTTAAAAACGCCTTGCCCTTCTGTAGTAGTACAGGAAAAATTCCATCCCTACCAGGTGATTTGAAGGGTTCAAAGGTGTCAATCGCCCATTCCACTTTGCTTCTCGTAAAAATTTTTTTGGCCAAAGTGCAAGCATCATTCCTGTTTCTGTCTAGCCCAGTTATTTCATTCACTATTTCATGAATGTCTGTCCTGGTTTCAAGAGTTACAGTTCTCAATGCCGGTGTACTTTGGTCTTCGTATGAGTTAATGACTGAGCAGGAAAAATGTGCTTTCATCATTAACTCTAATGTTTCTTTAGTAGATTTAGTAAAAGAGCCATTCTCTTTTTTCAAGGTGCCTAACCCATTTGAATGATCTTTAGCGAGGATTTTCTGCAACCTTGCTGTTGCTAGAGTATTTTTAATGTTCTCACATGTATGCCTCCAGTGTATCCTCTTTGATCTCCGTATTTCCTTATTATATGCAATGAGGGTTTGCTTATATGCTTCCCACTGTTGTGTCCGTTTGGCCTGGTTGAACAGTTTCCGGGTTTTCTTTCGAAATTTATCTAAGGTTTTGTTCCACCAAGGTACATCTCTATTAGTAGAGCGTTCCTTTGTAGAACAGCTGCTATGATACGCTTGTAGGATCAGGATTGAAAGCTGCGTTGAGTTGTTTTCTAGCTCTTCATACGTAGTTGAAATCTATACCTATAAAAATAAATTTCTCTCTGTCTCTCTGTCTGTCCCTATGTTCCCTATAGAATCGAAAACAGAGGTTTTTGGGGCCAGGGAAGGTTCTCTCGATGGCAAAAGTCCCCTCCCCCCGCTAAGAGGGGGGGCTTCCATACAAATCTATGCCTATAAAAATGAATTTCTATCTGTCTGCTCGAATGTTCCTTATAGAATCGAAAACTACTGAACCGATCGGCGTGAAAATTTCCATATAGCGGTTTTTGGGGCCAGGGAAGGTTCTTATGATGCTTAGAAACACCTCCCCCCACTAAGAGGGGGAGCTCCCATACAGATGAAATACAAATTTCCTCATAAACCAAGAAGTAATCAAGCAAATGAGACCAAATTTGGCATGTGGGGGGCTTTGGAGGCAGGAATTTTTTTAATGATGGTTTGAGACCCCTCACCCCTATTGTAGGGGGATAAGGACGCTCATACAAATAAAACAGAAATTTTTGCGTAACTCAAAAACTAATCGAACTCGAGAAATTTTAGACTCTTTCATAAAACATTAATCAATAACAAGACCACCAAAAACTATCAATAGCAACATTAGATAATTCAGCGCGAGACGGCCACAGGCCGCAGGTGTTGCCGGCGACATGCCGTCGCAAGCGCCGGCCACTGCGGGGGCAGCCCCCCGTAGAGATCACCTCTATCTAGGTTTATTTATTTTCCTAGATCTACTGACCTCTATTACTTACCTTCAGTTGGGTCACCCCTGCGAAATGGTACTTTCTACGAAAAGATTTTCCGTGAAATGGTACATCCCGCGTAAGGTTTTTCGCGAAATGGTATTCTGCGAAACTCTATATTCCGCGTCAATCGAGAATTGGTGTTCCGCAAAATGGTATTCGGCGAAATGGTTTGTAATGATGGCGAATATTTAAATGCAAGTAAAGAAAATTTGTATATTAAAACACCCATGAACTCCCCAGAAACTAGCAAAACTCAAGATTGTGACAAAGGTCATCCGAGATTCAGGATTTATGTACAACACAGTTTAATTTGTGGCAATACGAAGTTTGTCGGGTCAGCTAGTTGTATTATAAATGCAATGCCAGTATGCATAACCAGTATGTAGGTTTTGCGTAACAAATTAAAGTAACAAAGTTTAAAATTGAAACATTATCATTACATAAAAAGTGCTCGTAGTATTGACCGACATATATATTAATGAACTCTGTTTATTTTTTATCTCATTATATTAACTTTTCTGAAAAACAGCTGTTCAAAAGAGCTAGTGGTCAATCTGGCAGCGCTGCTGTCACCCGAAAAGCAACACCCCCATTTCACCTTTCACACGGACCACTTTCACGCAAGCAAAGCAGCAGAGAAGAAACCCAAGACAAGAGATAACAGTTTGGCATTGCCATGGATGGGGAGCAAGAAAATGAGACAAGCAAAAAGAAAACAATTAAAATCCGCCCAAATTTAGCAGTTTGCTTCTTTTCCCCCACAGTAAAACAAAAAAAAAGAACTCACCTTCTAGAAGTCATTTCCGTGCTGCACCACCTCTCCCGGAGATCGAAACTACAGCTGCAGCTGCCTCCGTGCGGGCGGTCAAGATTGCGTTTTCCTTGCCCGGACTCGACTCGGAGGAGGGATCAATCGCCTTTTTCACGGTTTGCCACACAACACACCAGTCGCGCACACCCTCGCACAACAATCAGTAACAACAGCTACAACAACACTTGAATTTCCTGGCACTTCTCACGGCCAACTAGTAAATACACAACACTTTGCACGCCGCTTTTCACCGTGTGGGGTTTCTTCACTAAACTTATTTTTCTGTGTGTCATTAATGCACTCACAAAAAATTTTTGCGATAAGCTCAGCTCTGCTCCTCTCGCCGTTGTCGTTCGTTACGCGTACGTAACATCATCAACATCGTCATTAGCTCCTACTTGTCGCTGACACTTGCTGAATATATTATTACGAATGTGTATAGGCATGTAATGTGGTATGCGATAAAATAATGTTGTACTGCTCACGGCCCGGTCTGGCTCTGGTCCGGTGGATTCGGTCGGTAACACTAGACTGCTGGGAATCATCGACGTTGTGGTGAGAAAGCACAGATAAAAACGGCGAATTTTTTTCTTCTTTCATTATTGTAACAAAGCTGAACAATTTTCACACCGCCTATGCTTGCGCGCGGCACACCGAACACGACCAAGCGCGCACACATACAATATCCCGGTCTGGCGGTCTGGTCTGGCTGCTGGTGGCAGGCAGAGTGGCTGGCTGGCAGCAGAAGGCAATTCCACGACCGATGCACGCACAACAACAGCCAGTTTGGGTCAACGTTGCCAATGTGGAAATTGAGCTCGAAAAACTGTGTGATATCCGAAACAGATGGCTGCAAAGCATCGTTGCCCGCGCCAGTTGTGCGAAAAATTGGAAAATCGTTTGCAGGGTTTGGTGCTGCTCCGGAGAAGGAAAATTCGAAGAAAACGAAAAATACTGAACAGATTTTTGGTGGTTCTTTTGGGGCCTCTTTTGAGATAGAAATTCTTTCCGTATAGCGGAGATCCACCTAAGTAGGGGTGTCGCTACATTTGACTAGAATTCAATAACATCTCAAACTAAGATCTAGCAATTGAGTTACGGTACTTTAACCTAGGAACGTCCGGGGGAACATTTGCCAATTCTCGCCCCAACTGCCGGTCGGTGTTGTAATTTGCCAATGGTATATTTTTGTTTGTCTTCCTTCAACAACTCTCCATCACAGACCGGTGAATGCTCTTTCGTTACATAACGAAACAGGCCAAAGAAAGGAGGGGATAGCAGGAGAAATCCCCCGTTTTAGTAGTTGAACGGGATATCTAGTTGCTGTATAAAATTTGACAAATTATGAATTCCCTATTATCATTAGAAATACATTGGAAACCAAATTCATAGCATCGAAAAATTTTGAACATTTTTGAAATATAATACATTCTGTTATGATAGCTATTTGCATGTTACACGTGATAAAAATGTTTGTACAGCAGTTATTCCGTATAATTCAATAATCTAATGTAATCTAATTTAATTTAAAGGTATCCTATCATCTATTATTTTTCTTGCCAATATAAGGAGAACCAGTCGAGTGGAACCAGAAGATATACAATTCCATTCAACTGCTGTAAATCTTGGGAAACGAAGAAAGAGTGGATCTCCACTATCAACCGCTTCCAACATCAATAAATTTACAGTCGTCCAGACAAAAAACGTTGAGCTACGCAAAACAGTTCAGCGTAACAGCAGGTTTCATGCCGAATGCCAGAGAGTGTCAGATGGGTAGAATCAGGCCGGGAGTACAGCTTGCAGACTCATCATCTGTTTGTGGAATTTAAGGCGTCGTACGATTCAGTCAAATGAAATGAGCTGTGGCAGATAATGTTAGAACATGGTTTTCCGACGGAACTAATCAAAATCACGCATCAGAATAGCGGTTGAGACCTCAGCCGCTTTCGTGACGTTGCGTTGGATGGACTGAAGCAAGGGGATGCACTCTCCAACCTACTATTCAACATTGTCTTGAAAGGTGCAATACGAGGAGCAGACGCGGAAAAGAACGGGACGGTTATCACGAAATCTCACATCCTTCATGGTTTTACAGATGATGCAGATATCATCGGAATCAACCGTACAGCACTGGAAGAGGCCTTTTTAAACAGGAAAGCAGCGAGATCGGGACTTACCATTAACACCACCAAAACGAAGTACATGGTTGCTAGCAGGGAATGTGAGAGTCCAAATGATGTTGGTGCCCAGGTGGAGCTGGATGGAGAACAATATGAAGTACCGTGTACCCCCGCTGGAATGACCTTCCTTAATCTGAACATTTTTAATCTGAACCCCGTTGGTATGAATGCGTTCACATTAAAAACTGATCAAGCGTCATACACAATTGACAGTTGAGTTGACCGGGCAAATTGAAAAAAAGCAAGAAAACTTAATACGTTTCCTCTTGCTCAGCAGCTTTGGCAATATAGCTCATATGCAACTTATTTCTCTCCAGAACTCAAAATAGACTATTTTAGTTGATACTGTCGAGCCAATTTCCACTTCTACAATCTGGATGTTCAGAATTCGAGCATATTCGACATGTGTTCAAAACGTTTGTTTTCGTCAAATCAAAACAGCAAGGTCATAGGGTGCGCGCCTTGCGCGCATGTGAATAGAATTACCAAATATTCAAATTAAAAATGAATTCGCCTGATCTGAACGAGGTGTTTTTCATATTAGCGGGGGTTGAGTGTAGTTGAGTAATTCTCATCCCTTGGTATGCTCGTGACATATGACAACGTTGTAAACCGCGAAGTGAAGCGATGAATTGCAGCTGCGAATCGAGCTTTCTACGGATTACGTAGCCAGTTAAAGCCCCGTAGTTTGTTAATTCGTGCAAAACTGACGCTCTAGAGAACACTTATCTTCCCGGTGGTCCTGTATGGACGTGAACACTAAAGGAAGCTGACCGACAAGTGTTTGGGGTTTTTAAACGCAAAATAGTGCGGAAAACAGAGTCTGGTGCAGATGCATGAACCACGATACAGCTCAAGTAAATAAATATGCTAATATAGTGAGGGTAATACAATGTGGCAGGCTGCGGTGGGCTGAGCACGTGTCCAGAATGCCCGACGGAAGAGTAGCCAAAACTATTTTCAGCAGAGAACCAGGAAGAGGCCGTAGATTTCGGGGCAGACCGCGCACCCGATGGATGCGCGCTGTCGAGGACGACGCACGGTCAGCTGGTGTTCGAGGGGATTGGAGAACGGCAGCCCAGGACAGTTCTGGAGGATCATAATTCGTTCGGCACAGGATCGATGACGGACCGTCGTCAATAAAGTAACGGGTGGCAACTTAAATTTTGGAATTTTTTTCTCAAGCTGTCAAAAAAAATAAAGATACATGAAGAAGACCTGATTCACCGAAATTAGAGATACATTATCCATTGTTGTAAAAAAATTAGTGTACATTTAAAAACGGTCCGTAATCGACTGCTCGGCGAAGCTTCCGTTTGATGTCAGAACAGAAGCGTTGTCCGGCCGTCATGTCAACTTTGCGAATGCATCTATTGATTCTACCAATCAACTGTTTGCAATTCGTGGCTCTCCAGTTATTTTTGTACACCAAGGAACTCAAAATCCCGAGGAAATCTTCGATTGGGCGCACTGAGACTGATTTTTCCGGTCGTGGTTTTTGGGTAAAAATGGGATCGACTGGGTATTCAGGAACAATTGTGTTTTATTGGCGTAATGTGATGATGCTCTATCCGGCAAAAACACGTATTGTCCATCTGCATGATGTTTTCGTAGAAACGGGATCAAAATTTTCTTCAAACATTCGTCTGGTGTATCTTAATTGATAGCCAAACCATAGGGCTTGTTGTTGAAGAAACGAGAAGGAGAACGATGTCCTTCTGCGTCCGTAATTTTGGCTGATCTTCCACTACCTTGCTTGCGAATAGTTGTTGAGCATCTTAGGATATGGTAAACAGTCGAAGGCGCAACATATTTGCGTTTTAAATGTTGTACCGTATACTTTTTGCCGAGGTTTCTGTTGCAGTTCGTAGAAGTGTACAATGCGCTCCCGAAATGCTTCTTGTTTCGACGCCATTTTTATCAAAACTGGGCAAGCATAAACAAAACAAAAAATATCAACAAAAAGAGGAGAGAGAGAGCTGACACATACCTACTCTCATTGCTCTCTGAGTTCGTTTGTTGTTGAGTATAAGGGCCGCAAAAAAATTCCAAAATTTTAGTTGCCACCCGTTAGGTAAGTTTTCTCAACAGCCCAAAAAATGCTTTTTTAAATTTTCCACAAAATTTTACATAGTGGTTGAAAACTCCACTGCCGACTCGATGCCCCACCAAGTCGGAGAAAACTGGGATACGGGAGGGTATTTTCAGCAGGTTTCTAAATTCAGCCTATTTTCCTTCTCTTTCGCTAATAAAAATACTTTGCCGACATATAATTTTAATGTTATATAACTATTTTCTCAAGACAGTAAGTAATCTGTTTTTCATTAAAAGAGCGTCAAAACCACCTGTTCATCCACTAGAACTAGGCCATAGGCCGAAAAAATAGAAGCAATCGCTTAATGGGCCGAAAATACCCTCCTACATGGAAATTTTCAAAATAGTTTGATATTTTTCAGTTCCAACATGTTAAGATTATTTATTTCTAATGTGATGTCCTGCATTTGCGTACTTTCTCTTGATCCAAAGATATCACTGTAATCTCTTAAACTATTTTGTTAAAACAACCGATATAAACAACATACTTTCAACTATTTTTGGTCAAAATTTCTGTTATGTTTACTCATGCGGTAAAAAGATACTAACTAATCAGTGTGTCCAGTTTTTTCTAATACAGTTTTCAATATACCCAAAACTCAAAAGCGAAAGGTTGAATCAATAAGGTGTATTCGGATAAGTTGCAGGAAATTAAATATACAGGGTGCTCCACCTGCACCGACATAAAGTATGTAAACGCTGTATAACTTTCACATTTACCAACCGATTTCTTTCATTAGATATGTTTTGGAAACGCCATTTCAGTACAATTTTCGCCACGTATCGCTTCACACCGAAAGAACGCGCTGAAATAGTGACACTTTACATCGAAAATAGTCGTTCCATTGTGTTAACTCAACTTGCATATCGGAAAAAATATCGCGGCAAAAAGGCACCATCTGACAATTCTATTCGTCGTTTCGTGTCGAATTTTTTTAGTACGGGATAGTAGGAGGTCGTCAACACGCCATTCATCAAAGATCAAGACGTTCCAATGAACTGGTTGTAGCAGTGAGGGAGAGTGTTGCTCAGGAATCAGCAGTTTCGTGAAACTGTCGATGGACATCGATATCGGTGGATGTTGGCTCATTATGTCTGCCTACGAATGCGCAAAAAAGGTCTAGAAGGTTACTGGTTTCAAGAGGACGGTGCACTGCACCATGCCACACTGCGAATTCAACAATTCAATTTCTGCAACGAAAATTTCCAGGACGTCTGGTGTCAAAAAGAGGCGATATTGACTGGCCACCCAGATCACCTGATTTAACCCCCCCGGACTTCTTTTTGTGGGGTTATCTGATAAGCAAGGTTTACGCCAACCAGCCACAAACTATTGACGAGCTCAAGGCAAATATTCGTACGGAAATCGATGCTTAACACCCGAGATGCTCAAAAAGGTAAAGGAAAATGCGGAAAAAAGAAGTCAATTTGTAATTTCTAATAAAGGTGGTCACTTAATTGATATTGTTTTCAAAAATTAAACCAAGAAAATTTTAAGGAACCAAACTAAATAACAATGCACTACTAATAGAAATCGGTTATTTTTTCTTAAAGTTATTCAATGTTTTCATACCGACATAAAAGGTGGAGCACCCTGTACAAAGTCCGTCCATGAAAGTTGCTTCATGTCAGAATAAATTTTAAAAGACTGCAAATTACTTCTATTTTTTCCAAAAAAAATTCAAAAATTTCAAAAATGGTATACATATTTTGATTTTAAGTTTTGAAAAATTGGTTTAATATTTTTTTCAAGTTCAAAAATCAATTTTCTATTTACAACTTTAGCTTAGACATAATTTCTGAACAATCGATAGTTTTCGAGATACAATCTTTCAAACATTATACACATGAAAATCAATACGCCCTTTTTAAAAATGAGTCTTGAATCAAAATGGCGCCAAAACCTGTGGAAGCTGCATATTTCCTCCTATCAAATACGCTTGTAAAGTTTCATCTAAATCAGAAAGGGTCAAATTTTGTCATTTACCTATTTCATTTACCTATTATTACCAATTTGAAAATGCTCTGTTGCTGGAAGAAGAAATGCACACGAATGTTTCTGTTTGTGGGTCCGCCCAACCCCTTTTGCCCTTTGTTTTAACCCTTTAAGGACCAGATTGCATTATGATCCAAACAGTGAAATACGTTATCGCGTGAGATTAAGCCGAAACACGAGATTTTTCGCTTATAGTGTCTTTGGCAATATATATTGGTATAAAAACCCTTTATTTGACAGGAACCATGATGTGATCAATCCCCTTAACAGTGAAATAAGAAATTTATTTTCTCACATATTACATACTCACTCACATATTTGATACGTTCAGCAAAGATGTAGTAAATATCAATGCAAATAACTTTGTCAAAGACATTGTAGCCGTATCTCTGCATAGAAATTAGGTATGAAGCCTCGTTTTTAAAGACAAGCCCTTAAAAGCAGTTTTATGGCTCTAAATTATTCTGGTTAATTTTTACGTGTTCATAGTGTTATAGAAAGTTATTTGTCTTACTAAAATCTACATTTTATTGGAACATCGTTATGCGCTATTTTCTAAATTTACTGAGATATTCAACTTTTTCGGTGAAAAATAGTACTTCTTTGAGCTGAAATATCTCTCGAGGTGACAAATGAAACAACTCACACATAAAAGTACAACCATAAACTTGTAAAAGCAAGCATTAGTTGTCTTTATTTGATTGTATCCTTAAAAGTTATTGATTATTGATACAGATTTTTAAGAGCATTTTACGAACAAATTATTATATTTCGACAACCATAACAGATAGGTAGTCTTTGACAATGTAACATATTTTAGTATGTTTTACAATGTTTTTTGGTACGCATTCAAATTTTTTTTAATCACCCTTATGTGTGGAAATATGACCACTCTAATGCAAAAAGATAAAACATAATTCATTAGTAAACTTGGCATACTTTTGAGCAGATTTTTTCTTTCGATTAGGCCATTTGCAAATTATTTTTAAAGTTTTTGTATAAAATACATAAAATGGTTGCAATCGTTGGTTATTGAGATTTAGTCAATTTCTAAAGCATTTACATTAAATTTTTTCATATCAAAAATGGTCTCGATTTTGGCACGGTTTCGATTTTGGCAACATAGGCGACACGCATTTGTTGCCAAATTTGAAATCCTACTGTATTAGTTTTTCAATTACAGTAATGACCCGATTTTGTCACCCCCATGATGAATTTAGGGGCGACAAAACGGGACAGTGACAAAATCGGATATTTTTTCAATTTTTATTATTTTGCAGATAACAACGAACTACATATATTTCATTCTGATCACTTTTAGGACATTTCGCACTTCTTTCTACCTCTCTATGGACATTTGTAGCCTTTTCACAGCACAGGTCCCAAAGGTATGAAAACACGCCGAAATGGTTTTAATTGCGCCGAAATGGTTGATTATACTGGTTAACTATATTCAAAGAAATTTCACAGCGTAAAAAGCTCTTTCTTATAGTATGAACGATTCTTTCATTAACCCCCCTAAAAGTAAGACAGAAAATTTATTTTTCAAGCAGTAAGAGATAGAGCAAAACAATGTTCTACAAAATTTTTGAGAAGATTATTATAAAGAACTCTGCCAAAGAAAGTAACCTTCTAGCTATTATAGCTGTGGAGATAAGAAACAACTTTTGTGGAAACTCCACGAGAATCAACTTGTTGAACACAGTTCTTTTTACAGTGTTTTAACACATTTGACATGTTTGAAAATGATTTTCAAACTAAACTTTTGATAAATCAAAAGCGTGACAAAATCGGGTAAAAAACGTGACAAAATCGGGGTGTGACAAAACCGGGGAGTGACAAAATCGGGTTACCACTGTATTAGTTTTCCAATTATATCAGCCCAAAATTCACAGAGGGGCTGATATAATCGGAAGAATACTGTATCGGGAAAAAACTTTCTCGAAAAAATTACGCAGTGGCAGAAAACGTAAATAAATGCCGAAAAAGCTTTTTGCTACCTCTTACAGTTATAAAAATTTCACGATGGAGCCCACTTCAGAAATAACTTGTAACTACCTATCTCAGAAAAAAGGTAGGAAAAATGAAAAATGCAAGTAGATTTTCTCAGGAATCCAGGTATAAAAAAGAACCGAAATTTTTTTTGCACTCACGTACCTCGCATTTTTTAGAACAAGACTTCACTGCCGCTACTCGCATAACAGTCCCATTTTCTATGGAACTTCCTACCTACATATTATGGGGATGTTATACGAGTAATGGCAGTTCAATTTTGGATCAATTCTAATAGGATATCACCTCATTGATGGAAGAAAGGTTCATCGCAAACTTTTCTAGCAAGTTTTACTGTCAGAACACAACGTGATACAGGTTTAAAACAAATGACCGTTCTGATCTGACCTGTTGGGTGGGGCTCGGAAGGGGGAATTATTTTTTCTAAAATGAAAACGAAATCACAGAAGACGAGAAGACAGATGATGTATACATATACCATATATTATAAGCAAATAAGCTGAATCTTATACATACTTTGTTGAAATAAACAAACATGACAAAATTGCTTGACATTTTATCTTTTCAACGTTATACTAATGGGCAAATTTTATTTAAATAATTTCAACTTAACGGCCCATTCAAAACCACCAACGAACTGTTTTCAAAGATTCATTAGTTGTTCTTATCTCAGGTTCTTACGAACTTCTAAGTTTCCCATATTTTGCAAAATGTTTCATTATCAAGCTCCACCCACTCTACCTGGCAGCACTGACCCGCACAATACTAATCCGACTGCATTTCAGTATCCAATAGACACTAACACACTGTCGGGCACACTATTCCGCGCTGGTCTCCGTGTCCTCGACCAATCACTGGGAGGTGTGTGAGAGCAGCAGCCAACTCTTTCTTGTTTCACCGAAGAAAGGCCAACCATAAAGGATTTTCTAGTCAAGAAAAAACGGACACGTACCCTAAAGAAATACACAAAAAAATTGCACACCAACCACCAAGTCTAATGCCAATTAGGTTTTCCAATTGGATTCCACACACAAAATACGGGGCGGGGGTCGCATTTGCATACACTAAACCCCAGTCGCCCAATCAGACAGAGCAAAGCGATTCACTTCTCGGCCAAGATTCACGAGCCGCGTGTCACGATGCACGTACGACGATTACCGCTATGTGAACACTTAACTTTCCACCTACGAAAGGATTAACACTAGATTTTGCCCGAGCGAACAGCGACGGAATTCGCGACAACAGCAACAATAGCAGGCGAAGCACCAGCAGCCATGTTTATGGCAATATGATCGCGAGCGACACTTTTGGAGTTTCTTTTTGCTGAAAAAAAAAGGTTCCCCTATTTTTGGGCTAAATTTGACGTTTTTGCGTGGTGGAATGTCAGCGAAACAGAAACCCAGAAACCATCATATCTGCGAAAGGGGTGAAGAGAGAAGCGAAAAAAGGGGCACGGTTTTGCGCGTTGGCATCATTGACTGACCGGGCAGGCCACACTGCTCGGGCGGGTGGCCGTTCGTCGCGTATGTCGACTTTCCGTGGAGGGGCATCAGGGTTTAGTCGGAACGACCGTTACCGTCGAATAGAGTAAATTTGTTCATGACAATGAAAATTAGTATGGCATGGAGAGTTACTTACTTAAGTGGCTTGCCGTAGTAAGACAGAGCCTGTTGAACAAGGTTTCTCCAATTCAATCGGTTGTGGGCTACCAATTCCTTAGACACCGAGTACTCTCCGCAAGATCTCGCTCCACTTGGCATCATTGCAGGGTAGTTGTCCGGTATTCTTGCGACTTGCGTCCAGC
Source organism: Sabethes cyaneus (assembly GCF_943734655.1). Lineage (NCBI taxonomy): Eukaryota > Metazoa > Arthropoda > Insecta > Diptera > Culicidae > Sabethes > Sabethes cyaneus. Next base: position 38,474,441 of record NC_071355.1, read on the forward strand.
TTTAACCGCCTTTTGGATACTGGGTTCGCCACATAGCGGTGCGTGTTTATGGTTCATCGTCCGCCTCCATACTCCGTTCTCTTGTACGCCGCCGAAGATCGTTCTTAGCACTCGCTGTTCGCAAAATCGCTTGTCCTCCTTGAGCATTGTCCATATTTCATATCCGCAGAGAACATCCCGTCTAATCCACCTTTTCGCACGCCTAATGGCTTAATTTGCTTTTGGGAACTCCGCTCACGTACGCTTGAAAGTTCTACAACAACCAAAGCTGGAAATATCAACTTGTCGTGAATAAAGTTGCCAAAGGCATGCTAACCACAGAGAACAGACATCCATTCAAAAATAAATTTTTCGGGAATTCTTGGATAAAATTTCAAATTAAAATCACCTAATATGCTAGCGACACCGCCACTATAGTTTCCCAACTAAATGATTCTTTTGATTTGCACACTGGCAACCTTTGGCTCCTCTGGCGCTAGTATATATGGACTGTATGCGTTATGCTAGCGCCAGAAGCTAGCTGTGGTGAGTTTAGTGTAGAATTTCATGCGCCTGTAGTGACACCATCACTATAGTTTCCCAACTAATTTGACATAAGTTTTATCCAAGTGGGGACCTTTCGCTTGGATGTCTGTTCTCTGTGTTCTAACGTTTTCCGAAAGTTGTACCCACTAGCCGCTATTACGCACCGGGGACTTTTTCTGCTGACTCCTTCTGGACCGGGGCTTTTTCTGCTTGACTCCTTCTGCCTCCATAGCTTTTTAAGTTGATTTTGTTGATGACGAAGGGCTGTCTTCAGAATACTTTCATTTACACTCCTTAAAATATGCCCATAGTATTTCAGCAGTGTTAAGGCCCAAACAGAATGCGACTTCAGCGTCAGCGTTAAAAATGACAGCTTGTTTGAAACAAAGGTACGTCAATGCCAAGGGTGAGTCGCTGAGAACACTGTGGTAGACACAACTTAAGGAACGATGCCATCTCATTGATCACAATTGTGATATACTCATTTCACAGTTTGATGTACACTGTGTCACCTTGTTGTCATTCAAATTTTTATATGTTAGAAACTGGCAGCCCAGTATGTTATTGTCAAAAATATTTTTGTTTCGATTCGTCACACATAACGGCTCAAATTAAACTTTTTACGGTTTTAATAAGTAAATATTAAGTGAATAATAATGGATGAGGTAAATAATAAATTTATAAAACCAGAGCGGAATAAAACAGTTCTTTTTAAATTAAAGGTTTACTTTTGGAACAAACTGGAGGCGGAGTATGGAACCATAAACATCAACATTCGAAATGTACTTAAAAAGCAAAACCTATGCAGCCAGTCACTATCTCATTTAACCATCGAGGGAATTCAAATCATAGAGAAAGACATGCGGATCATGGCGGAGAGCTTGCGTAGTGCTGCTGCAGCTGGCGGAACTCCCCTACATGAAATTTATGGGCAGACTTATGCTGAAAATCCAGAAAATTTCCGTTTCCTTAGAGGAGAGGTAATGTGTCTCCTCGACTTAGCCGAGGTGATGAAGAGAAAAGGCATCAAGTACTTCCTCAACAACAAGCTGAAACAAAAATCTATGAGTATCGAGATCTACGACGAAGATGCTGAAGAGCACTCCCGCGCACTGTATGAAAAAATAATGCTACACTTCTCTTCTCAGTAAGTATAATATTCGAGATGATATTCGTTTACATACATCCTCAATATCTTCAACCAGGGGTATAACGGATACAAGCTACGATGAATTGCTGGAGCAGTTCAAAACTATTGAAATCAAAGTATTTACTAATGACAGTGGAAAAGTTCGAGCAGAGGCTCTGTGTCCTATTTGTCAAAAGACAGGAAAAAGATCGAAGCTGTCATTTTCCATGGACGAAAGAAACAACTGGCACATCTACAGCTTAACCAGGCACAGCAACACAATGCATTTTCAAATGCCAACATGTTCATCGCATAAACGACGTCGAACAAATGTTCCAACAGTGACATCAGGTGTTCAGATCAGAAATCAGATTCCTGATGCAGCACGCTTCAGAGATCTCAACGTTACATTAACAACAGAAAACGATTTTACTAATACTGCCTCATTTAACGATTTACTTTCCACCCCTTGGGATCCATTGAGCTCGAGTTTGGCTGAGAATGAGATGTCGAATATTTCCAGCGATGTCAGAGAAGAACAATCAGACCAAGAAGTGGAATCGATGGAAGAAGAAAGAATTGAAGAGGAACTTGATGGTAATATTTAATATGCAGATTTCAGTGAGTACTTACAATGATCGTAAAATATTATTACAGTTGAATCGGATGCAGCAGTGAATGATACCGTACACGCCGATATACCTTCTGGAATTGCGAATGTGTCAGACTTGGAAAATTCTTCCGAGGGCGTCACCAAGGAATCCATGTAAGAGAAACGAATTCAATAGCAGGTCAAGATCTGACATTGACATATTTAAAATAGAGAAAACCATATTTGAATAAATTTGCTTCTTTTTGTTACAGTAAAAATTCAGCTTTGCTTAATGTTCAAATAAATATAGACAAACGAATTCAGCTTCAAAGAACTTATGGGGTACGCTATTCGGAATATGAGCTCGATGTTGCAGCTTATATATTGTTAACGTCGGGAATAAGCGCTTACAAGTTCAAAAGGGCCAATATGCATCTTCCCAGCCTCACAAGCATCCAACGTCATATATCCCGACATACTTATAATACGAGAGAAGGCATTCTAATGGTTGATTCATTAGTTAAATATTTGACTGCTAACAATTTCCCAAAAGTGGTTGCATTAAGCGAGGACGGCACTTCCCTTTCTCCCAATCCAGAGTATTCCCCTCGAACTGATTCTATTCGAGGCCTTGTTGCACCTTTCGACAGTAAAGGGATGCCACTGCTTGACATTTTCAAAGCTTCTTCAGCGGAAAAAATGATCAATGATCTGAAAAAGTATACGGTTGGCGAATATTTATATGTTGTTATGGCCACCCCGATGATCGTTGGCGCATCTCCTTTCTGTTTGTTATACATGTGCAGTAACAACAAATTTACACATCTTCAAGTTAAACAGCGGTGGGAACATGTAGAAGCTGAACTGGAAACAGCTGGAGTAAGAGTTGTATGTCATGCATCCGATGGAGATCCGCGTCTTTTGCGTGCCATGAAAGAACGAACACATCTTCCTCACCCGGCTGCAAGCATGCTATATGGATGTCACTTTATAGCGAATATAAATGATGACGTTGTTTGCATTCAAGATACGATACATCTCGTGAACAAGTTTCGGCATGCTTTGCTAAATCCTAAAAAGCACATGGCTATAGGTAAAAATTGGCGCAATGTACACTGCTTTTTTAATATTTTGCAAACTTTCAGGGAAATGCGATGTATCAGTTGAATGTATAAAGCAGATGATTGAGCATGGAGATAAAGCTATACACAAAATGAATCCGTCAGACTTGAACCCGGCTGACAAAATGAAATTCGACCCAACGTTAAAAATGATAGCACTAGATTTGATCGAACACTTGGTTGAAGTAGTTCCAGATTGTATTGGTACTGTTGTGTATTTAAAAGTAATGCGATTGATATACATTTCGTTTGTCGAGGAGAAAATTTCACCAGCAGAACGAATTTTTGCAATATGGTCTGTTAAGTAAACTTGAATCAAAATATAAAATTACCCGTTGCCTTAATTTTATAGGACTGCTTTGTTCGTTGTTCGAGCATGGCGTTGGCAATGTCTTGACTCAGATAACAGCATTCAACAGTGTACAACTTCAAATGTATACGGATGTTTAGAATTAAACGCACATGAGTTGGTTCACTATATAGTAAACTGCCGAGAAGCTCATGACCAGTTTTTGATTGAAAATTTAAGCAGTCAACCCTGCGAGAAGACCTTCCGTACATTACGATCTATGACAACATTAAACCATACTGCCGTTAACTTCACCATGAAGGATGTTGAGCAAAGAATGCAACGCGTGCAAATGAGGCTACTGATAGCTCATCGTAGGAAAAATGTGCTCTCCTTCCCCAGTCTGGCAGCTACATCACTGGAAGCATCATCGCACAACCTCCCAAATGATGAGCAGATTGCTCAATTGATCAAAGCAGCCGAGCAAAAAGCGACTGAACTGCTTACGTTGGTTGGATTTGATGAGAATGAGATTAACTTCACGAACAGCTTGATCACGCGAAACACTGATACCGCACCTGTGTTCGAATCGCAACTTCTAAGTACCAATTGTCAACAACATGTTCTACACGATCCAAGTGAAGAAGTTATCGAGTATGCAATGAATCTTTTTCCAAAAACTGGTGGAGAACCTTTTCTCAAGCGTTACAAAACTAAAAGAAACAAAAACATTTTTAAAATTAGACGGATCACAGGAAAAGTAGTTAACGTCACAAAATCAAAAATGCTGTGGATTTTCTCTTCTGGACGCTTCAGAAGGACAAACGATCGCTTGAAACGCTTCCATCGCATTAGGACAGCTTCCAAAATATGCAAGACTTAAAAAGGGAACGATAATCAGACCAAAAATAAAAATACCGTTAGCTGCTTATACTATTTAATTAAAAGTTTATACTAATTTGTAATTTGCTTGAATATCCTACTCGCTCAATGATCATTTATGGCAAATAATTTCTTTTAGCTGTTATTTTCTATTCTTTTTTTTACGTTACATGGTTTTGATTTTTGTTTATTTGTTTTATTTGTTTTGTTTTAATTTCTCACACTTTTACTTTCTCACTCACTCTTTTATTTAATATCACACTAAGTTAAATCAGTAAACTTCATCAGTCCGATCAGTAATTTTATATACTCACTAGTATTATTCACTTTTAGGCAGACTAATCTCTGATGCCCGTCAACTACTACTGAATAATCAAAAACTTTTAAAACCGTCAAAATATATTTGTTTTTTTAGGAAGTTTTAGCCCTAGGCTTAAGAAACAACTTTTGTTTTAACACTTCTCTGATAGGTAAACATATTTTTTGCAATTGAAAAGAACGAAAAACGTTGTGGGTGAAAAAGGGTCAAACACCGAAAATCCATCTTGTCTAAACTAATTGAATAATTGATAACTCGTTATATTACCATTCGTTACCAGACTGTAATCTTATCGGTTAGTAGATTTAGTGGTGAATCCAATGGATCGTATTCGATAAGTATCGTTATCTAGTTCCAAAAATTGATCCGAACCATTTACATACATATATATTGATACAGCAAACAATACAGCCCAACAATTTTGTACGGATAGTTCGCTGCAAATGGTAATGCACGCATTTAGATGAATATACCGGAAACCTCATATCGGTAACTTACCTGGTTTGCTGAAGAATTTGAGTTGGACATGAAAGCTGGTGACTTTTTTCAAACTGAGCAAATTCCACTGACTATTGTGATTTCTTGTTAGGTAGTGATGATAAACCAACATATTTCATGTCTCTGAAATCGTACAACCGTTGTTTGCAGACACGATTCTCAAGTCATGCTGAATAAGCTTAACATCAAAGTTGATCCCGTCCGAAAAAGAACTGCAATCAGAATTTATCGCAAAGGTCAGATTTTGTGCTCCGCCGTCTGTTTTTGTTGTATCTATCAAATGCATTGCGCTGACCACTTTTTTCACGTACCAGATTGGGGAATAACTTAACGTATTTATAGTCTGTAAACAAACGATTGTTCTTTTACGGTAAAACTTAAAAATGAATAACTTACGTGTTATCTTTCTGCCAGTATTAACTGAGCGGAATCCAATTCACTCTATATAGAGTAAAAGTAAATATTCAGTTGGACAGATGAAGAGCTGCCAGTATCCGCAGTAAATGCAAGCAAAGATATTCAGCTGTCAAAACAATTCGGGCGCAGACCTGAACAGAATGAGCACATATTCGGTACGACCGGCACCTATAGCCGACACCGACAGGCACACACTAAACAAAATAAAGTGATAAGAAGGTTCTAAGCGACTGACCCTTGGTTTACCCAATGATTATAATAGAAATTCGATCGAAGAATTAAATATTCGCTGCTTGCAACTGCTAACTTAATCAAGCCACCGAAATAATCTGGAATTAAATACTAAGACGCTCCAAAAACTTCAGTCACCGAAATAATAACAAAGAGCAGGGCGGCCAGTTCACACAGGTTTCACCAATTTCAGCAAGACTGAACCTCTTGATATTTTATAGAACGGAGAACCATCAACCATTTGGTTTGTATATCTCGATTGCAACTAAGATATACGAAATCTTATCTGAACGAAAAAGTTATATTTCACGCCATATAAGAACATATATGTACCAAAGTGGAGGCGACATACGTGCGAAAATTTTGACAATTATTTGTAATTCTATTTTACGCAGTTTTTATAACACGCTACTAAATACTCTTGAATATATGATTAAGATATAATCAAATATTGCAATCGTCTATACTGCTTTATAATTCACAGTCATGAATTGTATATGAAGTCACGCACGACTGCAAAACAACTTATTGTTCACTTCGATTTGACATACTCTAATCATTATACAATTCCAATGTGAAATTGACATGAAAACGATTTAATGTGAACTTTCTATTACAATTTGTGTTATCTGGGGACAAAATCAGAATAAAGGCCCAAACAGAATGCGACTTCAGCGTCAGCGTCAAATTCGACTGCAACGCATCCGTCAAGTACTAAAAACATTGACGGACGTGCTGACGCACTGTGCATACACATTGTTGCGTTGCTTGACAGCACTGTTTGTTTACTTTAGCCAGCGGAATACGGAATACGGCCAGCGGTGTTTAGTTTACAGCGGAAAATAGTATTCAGTTTTTGATTGTATAGACTATTCCGGGTGTTTCTGGTGTATTTTGCTCGAGTGTTAAAATGAGAGTTTTAAAAACTGTTAAAGTGCTGAGAGCAAGGGTCAGTCGCTTAGAACCTTCTTATCACTTTATTTTGTTTAGTGTGTGCCTGTCGGTGTCGGCTATAGGTGCCGGTCGTACCGAATATGTGCTCATTCTGTTCAGGTCTGCGCCCGAATTGTTTTGACAGCTGAATATCTTTGCTTGCATTTACTGCGGATACTGGCAGCTCTTCATCTGTCCAACTGAATATTTACTTTTACTCTATATAGAGTGAATTGGATTCCGCTCAGTTAATACTGGCAGAAAGATAACACGTAAGTTATTCATTTTTAAGTTTTACCGTAAAAGAACAATCGTTTGTTTACAGACTATAAATACGTTAAGTTATTCCCCAATCTGGTACGTGAAAAAAGTGGTCAGCGCAATGCATTTGATAGATACAACAAAAACAGACGGCGGAGCACAAAATCTGACCTTTGCGATAAATTCTGATTGCAGTTCTTTTTCGGACGGGATCAACTTTGATGTTAAGCTTATTCAGCATGACTTGAGAATCGTGTCTGCAAACAACGGTTGTACGATTTCAGAGACATGAAATATGTTGGTTTATCATCACTACCTAACAAGAAATCACAATAGTCAGTGGAATTTGCTCAGTTTGAAAAAAGTCACCAGCTTTCATGTCCAACTCAAATTCTTCAGCAAACCAGGTAAGTTACCGATATGAGGTTTCCGGTATATTCATCTAAATGCGTGCATTACCATTTGCAGCGAACTATCCGTACAAAATTGTTGGGCTGTATTGTTTGCTGTATCAATATATATGTATGTAAATGGTTCGGATCAATTTTTGGAACTAGATAACGATACTTATCGAATACGATCCATTGGATTCACCACTAAATCTACTAACCGATAAGATTACAGTCTGGTAACGAATGGTAATATAACGAGTTATCAATTATTCAATTAGTTTAGACAAGATGGATTTTCGGTGTTTGACCCTTTTTCACCCACAACGTTTTTCGTTCTTTTCAATTGCAAAAAATATGTTTACCTATCAGAGAAGTGTTAAAACAAAAGTTGTTTCTTAAGCCTAGGGCTAAAACTTCCTAAAAAAACAAATATATTTTGACGGTTTTAAAAGTTTTTGATTATTCAGTAGTAGTTGACGGGCATCAGAGATTAGTCTGCCTAAAAGTGAATAATACTAGTGAGTATATAAAATTACTGATCGGACTGATGAAGTTTACTGATTTAACTTAGTGTGATATTAAATAAAAGAGTGAGTGAGAAAGTAAAAGTGTGAGAAATTAAAACAAAACAAATAAAACAAATAAACAAAAATCAAAACCATGTAACGTAAAAAAAAGAATAGAAAATAACAGCTAAAAGAAATTATTTGCCATAAATGATCATTGAGCGAGTAGGATATTCAAGCAAATTACAAATTAGTATAAACTTTTAATTAAATAGTATAAGCAGCTAACGGTATTTTTATTTTTGGTCTGATTATCGTTCCCTTTTTAAGTCTTGCATATTTTGGAAGCTGTCCTAATGCGATGGAAGCGTTTCAAGCGATCGTTTGTCCTTCTGAAGCGTCCAGAAGAGAAAATCCACAGCATTTTTGATTTTGTGACGTTAACTACTTTTCCTGTGATCCGTCTAATTTTAAAAATGTTTTTGTTTCTTTTAGTTTTGTAACGCTTGAGAAAAGGTTCTCCACCAGTTTTTGGAAAAAGATTCATTGCATACTCGATAACTTCTTCACTTGGATCGTGTAGAACATGTTGTTGACAATTGGTACTTAGAAGTTGCGATTCGAACACAGGTGCGGTATCAGTGTTTCGCGTGATCAAGCTGTTCGTGAAGTTAATCTCATTCTCATCAAATCCAACCAACGTAAGCAGTTCAGTCGCTTTTTGCTCGGCTGCTTTGATCAATTGAGCAATCTGCTCATCATTTGGGAGGTTGTGCGATGATGCTTCCAGTGATGTAGCTGCCAGACTGGGGAAGGAGAGCACATTTTTCCTACGATGAGCTATCAGTAGCCTCATTTGCACGCGTTGCATTCTTTGCTCAACATCCTTCATGGTGAAGTTAACGGCAGTATGGTTTAATGTTGTCATAGATCGTAATGTACGGAAGGTCTTCTCGCAGGGTTGACTGCTTAAATTTTCAATCAAAAACTGGTCATGAGCTTCTCGGCAGTTTACTATATAGTGAACCAACTCATGTGCGTTTAATTCTAAACATCCGTATACATTTGAAGTTGTACACTGTTGAATGCTGTTATCTGAGTCAAGACATTGCCAACGCCATGCTCGAACAACGAACAAAGCAGTCCTATAAAATTAAGGCAACGGGTAATTTTATATTTTGATTCAAGTTTACTTAACAGACCATATTGCAAAAATTCGTTCTGCTGGTGAAATTTTCTCCTCGACAAACGAAATGTATATCAATCGCATTACTTTTAAATACACAACAGTACCAATACAATCTGGAACTACTTCAACCAAGTGTTCGATCAAATCTAGTGCTATCATTTTTAACGTTGGGTCGAATTTCATTTTGTCAGCCGGGTTCAAGTCTGACGGATTCATTTTGTGTATAGCTTTATCTCCATGCTCAATCATCTGCTTTATACATTCAACTGATACATCGCATTTCCCTGAAAGTTTGCAAAATATTAAAAAAGCAGTGTACATTGCGCCAATTTTTACCTATAGCCATGTGCTTTTTAGGATTTAGCAAAGCATGCCGAAACTTGTTCACGAGATGTATCGTATCTTGAATGCAAACAACGTCATCATTTATATTCGCTATAAAGTGACATCCATATAGCATGCTTGCAGCCGGGTGAGGAAGATGTGTTCGTTCTTTCATGGCACGCAAAAGACGCGGATCTCCATCGGATGCATGACATACAACTCTTACTCCAGCTGTTTCCAGTTCAGCTTCTACATGTTCCCACCGCTGTTTAACTTGAAGATGTGTAAATTTGTTGTTACTGCACATGTATAACAAACAGAAAGGAGATGCGCCAACGATCATCGGGGTGGCCATAACAACATATAAATATTCGCCAACCGTATACTTTTTCAGATCATTGATCATTTTTTCCGCTGAAGAAGCTTTGAAAATGTCAAGCAGTGGCATCCCTTTACTGTCGAAAGGTGCAACAAGGCCTCGAATAGAATCAGTTCGAGGGGAATACTCTGGATTGGGAGAAAGGGAAGTGCCGTCCTCGCTTAATGCAACCACTTTTGGGAAATTGTTAGCAGTCAAATATTTAACTAATGAATCAACCATTAGAATGCCTTCTCTCGTATTATAAGTATGTCGGGATATATGACGTTGGATGCTTGTGAGGCTGGGAAGATGCATATTGGCCCTTTTGAACTTGTAAGCGCTTATTCCCGACGTTAACAATATATAAGCTGCAACATCGAGCTCATATTCCGAATAGCGTACCCCATAAGTTCTTTGAAGCTGAATTCGTTTGTCTATATTTATTTGAACATTAAGCAAAGCTGAATTTTTACTGTAACAAAAAGAAGCAAATTTATTCAAATATGGTTTTCTCTATTTTAAATATGTCAATGTCAGATCTTGACCTGCTATTGAATTCGTTTCTCTTACATGGATTCCTTGGTGACGCCCTCGGAAGAATTTTCCAAGTCTGACACATTCGCAATTCCAGAAGGTATATCGGCGTGTACGGTATCATTCACTGCTGCATCCGATTCAACTGTAATAATATTTTACGATCATTGTAAGTACTCACTGAAATCTGCATATTAAATATTACCATCAAGTTCCTCTTCAATTCTTTCTTCTTCCATCGATTCCACTTCTTGGTCTGATTGTTCTTCTCTGACATCGCTGGAAATATTCGACATCTCATTCTCAGCCAAACTCGAGCTCAATGGATCCCAAGGGGTGGAAAGTAAATCGTTAAATGAGGCAGTATTAGTAAAATCGTTTTCTGTTGTTAATGTAACGTTGAGATCTCTGAAGCGTGCTGCATCAGGAATCTGATTTCTGATCTGAACACCTGATGTCACTGTTGGAACATTTGTTCGACGTCGTTTATGCGATGAACATGTTGGCATTTGAAAATGCATTGTGTTGCTGTGCCTGGTTAAGCTGTAGATGTGCCAGTTGTTTCTTTCGTCCATGGAAAATGACAGCTTCGATCTTTTTCCTGTCTTTTGACAAATAGGACACAGAGCCTCTGCTCGAACTTTTCCACTGTCATTAGTAAATACTTTGATTTCAATAGTTTTGAACTGCTCCAGCAATTCATCGTAGCTTGTATCCGTTATACCCCTGGTTGAAGATATTGAGGATGTATGTAAACGAATATCATCTCGAATATTATACTTACTGAGAAGAGAAGTGTAGCATTATTTTTTCATACAGTGCGCGGGAGTGCTCTTCAGCATCTTCGTCGTAGATCTCGATACTCATAGATTTTTGTTTCAGCTTGTTGTTGAGGAAGTACTTGATGCCTTTTCTCTTCATCACCTCGGCTAAGTCGAGGAGACACATTACCTCTCCTCTAAGGAAACGGAAATTTTCTGGATTTTCAGCATAAGTCTGCCCATAAATTTCATGTAGGGGAGTTCCGCCAGCTGCAGCAGCACTACGCAAGCTCTCCGCCATGATCCGCATGTCTTTCTCTATGATTTGAATTCCCTCGATGGTTAAATGAGATAGTGACTGGCTGCATAGGTTTTGCTTTTTAAGTACATTTCGAATGTTGATGTTTATGGTTCCATACTCCGCCTCCAGTTTGTTCCAAAAGTAAACCTTTAATTTAAAAAGAACTGTTTTATTCCGCTCTGGTTTTATAAATTTATTATTTACCTCATCCATTATTATTCACTTAATATTTACTTATTAAAACCGTAAAAAGTTTAATTTGAGCCGTTATGTGTGACGAATCGAAACAAAAATATTTTTGACAATAACATACTGGGCTGCCAGTTTCTAACATATAAAAATTTGAATGACAACAAGGTGACACAGTGTACATCAAACTGTGAAATGAGTATATCACAATTGTGATCAATGAGATGGCATCGTTCCTTAAGTTGTGTCTACCACAGTGTTCTCAGCGACTCACCCTTGGTTTTCTCTATTTTAAATATGTCAATGTCAGATCTTGACCTGCTATTGAATTCGTTTCTCTTACATGGATTCCTTGGTGACGCCCTCGGAAGAATTTTCCAAGTCTGACACATTCGCAATTCCAGAAGGTATATCGGCGTGTACGGTATCATTCACTGCTGCATCCGATTCAACTGTAATAATATTTTACGATCATTGTAAGTACTCACTGAAATCTGCATATTAAATATTACCATCAAGTTCCTCTTCAATTCTTTCTTCTTCCATCGATTCCACTTCTTGGTCTGATTGTTCTTCTCTGACATCGCTGGAAATATTCGACATCTCATTCTCAGCCAAACTCGAGCTCAATGGATCCCAAGGGGTGGAAAGTAAATCGTTAAATGAGGCAGTATTAGTAAAATCGTTTTCTGTTGTTAATGTAACGTTGAGATCTCTGAAGCGTGCTGCATCAGGAATCTGATTTCTGATCTGAACACCTGATGTCACTGTTGGAACATTTGTTCGACGTCGTTTATGCGATGAACATGTTGGCATTTGAAAATGCATTGTGTTGCTGTGCCTGGTTAAGCTGTAGATGTGCCAGTTGTTTCTTTCGTCCATGGAAAATGACAGCTTCGATCTTTTTCCTGTCTTTTGACAAATAGGACACAGAGCCTCTGCTCGAACTTTTCCACTGTCATTAGTAAATACTTTGATTTCAATAGTTTTGAACTGCTCCAGCAATTCATCGTAGCTTGTATCCGTTATACCCCTGGTTGAAGATATTGAGGATGTATGTAAACGAATATCATCTCGAATATTATACTTACTGAGAAGAGAAGTGTAGCATTATTTTTTCATACAGTGCGCGGGAGTGCTCTTCAGCATCTTCGTCGTAGATCTCGATACTCATAGATTTTTGTTTCAGCTTGTTGTTGAGGAAGTACTTGATGCCTTTTCTCTTCATCACCTCGGCTAAGTCGAGGAGACACATTACCTCTCCTCTAAGGAAACGGAAATTTTCTGGATTTTCAGCATAAGTCTGCCCATAAATTTCATGTAGGGGAGTTCCGCCAGCTGCAGCAGCACTACGCAAGCTCTCCGCCATGATCCGCATGTCTTTCTCTATGATTTGAATTCCCTCGATGGTTAAATGAGATAGTGACTGGCTGCATAGGTTTTGCTTTTTAAGTACATTTCGAATGTTGATGTTTATGGTTCCATACTCCGCCTCCAGTTTGTTCCAAAAGTAAACCTTTAATTTAAAAAGAACTGTTTTATTCCGCTCTGGTTTTATAAATTTATTATTTACCTCATCCATTATTATTCACTTAATATTTACTTATTAAAACCGTAAAAAGTTTAATTTGAGCCGTTATGTGTGACGAATCGAAACAAAAATATTTTTGACAATAACATACTGGGCTGCCAGTTTCTAACATATAAAAATTTGAATGACAACAAGGTGACACAGTGTACATCAAACTGTGAAATGAGTATATCACAATTGTGATCAATGAGATGGCATCGTTCCTTAAGTTGTGTCTACCACAGTGTTCTCAGCGACTCACCCTTGGGGTAAACAGAATATTGCGACATTTGTCCCTATCCCGATTTACACGATTATCACAGTCGAATCTCGCACATGATTTCGCTCAAGAAAAATGAAGTGGAAAAGAAGGGCAACAAAGAAAAAGAAGTCAAACTCATAAGTTGATTAAACTAAAAGCCATTCTAGTGTCGGATTAACAGTGTAAAGTGCGGTATGTTTCATTAAAGGATTCACAGTAGTCTAAATAGTCATAAAAGGGGCAATATGAAACAGATTAAACACGGTGGATCACTACAATCAAATCGTGTTTGCGTGCATCGTCTTCATAAGCAAATGATGCTATGTTGACATTTGAACTATTTTTAATTTGTACGTCGTGCAAATTTGCATGTCGTGGGGTTCAAATTAAAAAATGTTCATATTAAAAACGGTCAAACGAACGGGGTCCACGATATAGACCATTTTATATGTGACAAGCGACAAAGGTATCGTGATGATATTATTATTGCGTTTACCGTGCTGGTACTTTGACAATCCGTAGATGACCGCATGGGAAAGCAATATCAATATCAGTAATGTTGTCAGTTCTTAAAATGGTTTCTTAACTCGGATTAAAAATGGACACATTTGGATCGAGCGCGAAAAAGTTTTTCCAGTTCTAAAAATTGGAAAGTCGATTTAATTTTATATCAGCAGAAATATACGGTTTCAACCCTGAACAGGTCGACATTCGTGTTGACAGCGTTGATAGACGAAAAGCAATGTGAAAACAAAATTAACAAAACATTGAAACGATTAAACTGGCCTACAAATTTTTTTTTACTATTTATGACACTTCTGTGAATTCGCCCACCAAGAATCTCACCCGAAAAAAATGAAAGATTTCAATTTCAAACTTGAAATCTTTCATTTTGGAGGGCAGTAAAACATGGTGGGCGAGATCCGCGTTTATAATAGCAGTGTGAATTCACCCACCATGAATTAACCACCAAAACTGACCATTTTTGCACAGCGGCACACATATAAGGTAGCGCCCGTAATGGCTAGCACTAGAACTAAAGCTGTGAAGGCACCCACCAAAATTAAAAATAAAATAAATATTTATGTTTACTGCAGAACAGACAGTGGATCACTAAATCAAACAAATTGAAATCAAAAACTCACTAAATAAAAAACCAAGGTAAGAAACAAATTGCTGCAAAAGCATTATCCTCAAATAATATGGATACAATTTTAGGGATACCTATTTGACTCCAGCCAGGCAAATCAGAGAGTTTAAGTTGGTCGACCCAAAACATTACGTGTGACTAAAGGACAATAAACTAAATCAAATTAAAATAAAAACTAATTAAAACGAGGTAAGATACAAATAACTTATATTAATCATTTTAGGGATACTCAACCAACGTGCGCTTAATATGAAAGCAAATATGTACATTTCGGAAAACCTAGCCATGAGGAAAGTTAAACAAATAGGAGCACCTAGGAGTCTAGGCAAATAAGAAAATTTTATGATTCTCGGCTCAACACGCTCTGAATAACTACAGCAGCACACGGGGAAATATTGAAGACACCATATTCTTAATACTTAATCTTCTGCGGTTGAGGTGGTAGTCCGACAGACACCAGAAATCAGAAAAATGCAACATGTGCGTCAAGTGTTGTATTTTGATTTTTAAGTTTGCATCGTCTTCCCGACAGAATTGTACAGAATTCTGAAATAATTAAGATCTGAATTTCCATAATTCAAGATTAAGAATTACTAGGTTAAGTTGCGGTGTCCAGTAGACCACCACGTCAGCACAATCGTTAAGATTAGGGCACCTCAGCCGCAGAAGGTTAAGTAGCACATGGTAGATTACTCGTGACTGCCTACCGATATCAAAATTCGTCGAATTGGGTATAGTAGCTGAGACCTCAAGCGACTCAGAAAATACTTAGTTGCTCGGCCTAAACGCCATCTATGAGCACTGAAGCAAAAGAGGAACATTTTAAATATACTAAATATTTGAGTCACACTATGGTAGATTGCTCGTGACTGCCTACCGATATCAAGATTCGGTGAATTGGGCCTAGTAGCTGAGACCTCAAGCGACTCAGAAAATACTTAGTTGCTCGGCCTAAACGCCATCTATGAGCACTGAAGCAAAAGAGGAACATTTTCAATATACTAAATATTTGAGTCACACTATGGTAGATTGCTCGTGACTGCCTACCGATATCAAGAATCGGCAAATTGGGTATAGTAGCTGAGACCCAAAGCGACTCAGAAAATACTTAGTTGCTCGGCCTAAACGCCATCTATGAGCACTGAAGCAAAAGAGGAACATTTTAAATATACTAAATATTTGAGTCACACTATGGTAGATTGCTCGTGACTGCCTACCGATATCAAAATTCGTCGAATTGGGTATAGTAGCTGAGACCTCAAGCGACTCAGAAAATACTTAGTTGCTCGGCCTAAACGCCATCTATGAGCACTGAAGCAAAAGAGGAACATTTTAAATATACTAAATATTTGAGTCACACTATGGTAGATTGCTCGTGACTGCCTACCGATATCAAGATTCGGTGAATTGGGCCTAGTAGCTGAGACCTCAAGCGACTCAGAAAATACTTAGTTGCTCGGCCTAAACGCCATCTATGAGCACTGAAGCAAAAGAGGAACATTTTCAATATACTAAATATTTGAGTCACACTATGGTAGATTGCTCGTGACTGCCTACCGATATCAAGAATCGGCAAATTGGGTATAGTAGCTGAGACCCAAAGCGACTCAGAAAATACTTAGTTGCTCGGCCTAAACGCCATCTATGAGCACTGAAGCAAAAGAGGAACATTTTAAATATACTAAATATTTGAGTCACACTATGGTAGATTGCTCGTGACTGCCTACCGATATCAAGAATCGGCAAATTGGGTATAGTAGCTGAGACCCAAAGCGACTCAGAAAATACTTAGTTGCTCGGCCTAAACGCCATCTATGAGCACTGAAGCAAAAGAGGAACATTTTCAATGCACTAAGTACTTGAGTCACTCTATGGTGGATTACTCGTGACTGCCTACCGATATCAAGATTCGGCGAATTGGGTATAGTAGCTGAGACCCCAAGCGACTCAGAAAATACTTAGTTGCTCGGCCTAAACGCCATCTATGAGCACTGAAGCAAAAGAGGAACATTTTCCATGCACTACGTACTTGAGTCACTCTATGGTGGATTACTCGTGACTGCCTACCGATATCAAGATTCGGTGAATTGGGTATAGTAGCTGAGACCTCAAGCGACTCAGAAAATACTTAGTTGCTCGGCCTAAACGCCATCTATGAGCACTGAAGCAAAAGAGGAACATTTTCAATATACTAAATATTTGAGTCACACTATGGTAGATTGCTCGTGACTGCCTACCGATATCAAGATTCGGTGAATTGGGCCTAGTAGCTGAGACCTCAAGCGACTCAGAAAATACTTAGTTGCTCGGCCTAAACGCCATCTATGAGCACTGAAGCAAAAGAGGAACATTTTCCATGCACTACGTACTTGAGTCACTCTATGGTGGATTACTCGTGACTGCCTACCGATAGCAAGATTCGGCGAATTGGGTGTAGTAGCTGAGATCTCAAGCGACTCAGAAAATACTTAGTTGCTCGGCCTAAACGCCATCTATGAGCACTGAAGCAAAAGAGGAACATTTTCAATGCACTAAGTACTTGAGTCACTCTATGGTGGATTACTCGTGACTGCCTACCGATATCAAGATTCGGTGAATTGGGCCTAGTAACTGAGACCTCAAGCGACTCAGAAAATACTTAGTTGCTCGGCCTAAACGCCATCTATGAGCACTGAAGCAAAAGAGGAACATTTTCCATGCACTACGTACTTGAGTCACTCTATGGTGGATTACTCGTGACTGCCTACCGATATCAAGAATCGGCAAATTGGGTATAGTAGCTGAGACCCAAAGCGACTCAGAAAATACTTAGTTGCTCGGCCTAAACGCCATCTATGAGCACTGAAGCAAAAGAGGAACATTTTAAATATACTAAATATTTGAGTCACACTATGGTAGATTGCTCGTGACTGCCTACCGATATCAAGATTCGGTGAATTGGGTATAGTAGCTGAGACCTCAAGCGACTCAGAAAATACTTAGTTGCTCGGCCTAAACGCCATCTATGAGCACTGAAGCAAAAGAGGAACATTTTCAATATACTAAATATTTGAGTCACACTATGGTAGATTGCTCGTGACTGCCTACCGATATCAAGATTCGGTGAATTGGGCCTAGTAACTGAGACCTCAAGCGACTCAGAAAATACTTAGTTGCTCGGCCTAAACGCCATCTATGAGCACTGAAGCAAAAGAGGAACATTTTCCATGCACTAAGTACTTGAGTCACTCTATGGTGGATTACTCGTGACTGCCTACCGATAGCAAGATTCGGCGAATTGGGTGTAGTAGCTGAGATCTCAAGCGACTCAGAAAATACTTAGTTGCTCGGCCTAAACGCCATCTATGAGCACTGAAGCAAAAGAGGAACATTTTCAATGCACTAAGTACTTGAGTCACTCTATGGTGGATTACTCGTGACTGCCTACCGATATCAAGATTCGGTGAATTGGGCCTAGTAACTGAGACCTCAAGCGACTCAGAAAATACTTAGTTGCTCGGCCTAAACGCCATCTATGAGCACTGAAGCAAAAGAGGAACATTTTCCATGCACTACGTACTTGAGTCACTCTATGGTGGATTACTCGTGACTGCCTACCGATATCAAGAATCGGCAAATTGGGTATAGTAGCTGAGACCCAAAGCGACTCAGAAAATACTTAGTTGCTCGGCCTAAACGCCATCTATGAGCACTGAAGCAAAAGAGGAACATTTTCCATGCACTAAGTACTTGAGTCACTCTATGGTGGATTACTCGTGACTGCCTACCGATAGCAAGATTCGGCGAATTGGGTGTAGTAGCTGAGATCTCAAGCGACTCAGAAAATACTTAGTTGCTCGGCCTAAACGCCATCTATGAGCACTGAAGCAAAAGAGGAACATTTTCAATGCACTAAGTACTTGAGTCACTCTATGGTGGATTACTCGTGACTGCCTACCGATATCAAGATTCGGTGAATTGGGCCTAGTAACTGAGACCTCAAGCGACTCAGAAAATACTTAGTTGCTCGGCCTAAACGCCATCTATGAGCACTGAAGCAAAAGAGGAACATTTTCCATGCACTAAGTACTTGAGTCACTCTATGGTGGATTACTCGTGACTGCCTACCGATAGCAAGATTCGGCGAATTGGGTGTAGTAGCTGAGATCTCAAGCGACTCAGAAAATACTTAGTTGCTCGGCCTAAACGCCATCTATGAGCACTGAAGCAAAAGAGGAACATTTTCAATGCACTAAGTACTTGAGTCACTCTATGGTGGATTACTCGTGACTGCCTACCGATATCAAGAATCGGCAAATTGGGTATAGTAGCTGAGACCTCAAGCGACTCAGAAAATACTTAGTTGCTCGGCCTAAACGCCATCTATGAGCACTGAAGCAAAAGAGGAACATTTTCAATATACTAAGTGTTTGAGTCACACTATGGTGGATTGCTCGTGACTGCCTACCGATATCAAGAATCGGCAAATTGGGTATAGTAGCTGAGACCTCAAGCGACTCAGAAAATACTTAGTTGCTCGGCCTAAACGCCATCTATGAGCACTGAAGCAAAAGAGGAACATTTTTCATGCACTAAGTACTTGAGTCACTCTATGGTGGATTACTCGTGACTGCCTACCGATAGCAAGATTCGGCGAATTGGGTGTAGTAGCTGAGATCTCAAGCGACTCAGAAAATACTTAGTTGCTCGGCCTAAACGCCATCTATGAGCACTGAAGCAAAAGAGGAACATTTTCAATATACTAAGTGTTTGAGTCACACTATGGTGGATTGCTCGTGACTGCCTACCGATATCAAGAATCGGCAAATTGGGTATAGTAGCTGAGACCTCAAGCGACTCAGAAAATACTTAGTTGCTCGGCCTAAACGCCATCTATGAGCACTGAAGCAAAAGAGGAACATTTTCAATATACTAAGTGTTTGAGTCACTCTATGGTGGATTACTCGTGACTGCCTACCGATAGCAAGATTCGGCGAATTGGGTGTAGTAGCTGAGATCTCAAGCGACTCAGAAAATACTTAGTTGCTCGGCCTAAACGCCATCTATGAGCACTGAAGCAAAAGAGGAACATTTTCCATGCACTAAGTACTTGAGTCACTCTATGGTGGATTACTCGTGACTGCCTACCGATATCAAGAATCGGCAAATTGGGTATAGTAGCTGAGACCCAAAGCGACTCAGAAAATACTTAGTTGCTCGGCCTAAACGCCATCTATGAGCACTGAAGCAAAAGAGGAACATTTTCAATATACTAAGTACTTGAGTCACTCTATGGTGGATTACTCGTGACTGCCTACCGATATCAAGAATCGGCAAATTGGGTATAGTAGCTGAGACCTCAAGCGACTCAGAAAATACTTAGTTGCTCGGCCTAAACGCCATCTATGAGCACTGAAGCAAAAGAGGAACATTTTCAATGCACTAAGTACTTGAGTCACTCTATGGTGGATTACTCGTGACTGCCTACCGATATCAAAATTCGGTGAATTGGACCTAGTAGCTGAGACCTCAAGCGACTCAGAAAATACTTAGTTGCTCGGC
Source organism: Sabethes cyaneus (assembly GCF_943734655.1). NCBI lineage: Eukaryota > Metazoa > Arthropoda > Insecta > Diptera > Culicidae > Sabethes > Sabethes cyaneus. The sequence continues at coordinate 38,494,718 of NC_071355.1, forward strand.
CTAAACGCCATCTATGAGCACTGAAGCAAAAGAGGAACATTTTCAATGCACTAAGTACTTGAGTCACTCTATGGTGGATTACTCGTGACTGCCTACCGATATCAAAATTCGGTGAATTGGACCTAGTAGCTGAGACCTCAAGCGACTCAGAAAATACTTAGTTGCTCGGCCTAAACGCCATCTATGAGCACTGAAGCAAAAGAGGAACATTTTCCATGCACTAAGTACTTGAGTCACTCTATGGTGGATTACTCGTGACTGCCTACCGATATCAAGAATCGGCAAATTGGGTATAGTAGCTGAGACCCAAAGCGACTCAGAAAATACTTAGTTGCTCGGCCTAAACGCCATCTATGAGCACTGAAGCAAAAGAGGAACATTTTCAATATACTAAGTACTTGAGTCACTCTATGGTGGATTACTCGTGACTGCCTACCGATATCAAGAATCGGCAAATTGGGTATAGTAGCTGAGACCCAAAGCGACTCAGAAAATACTTAGTTGCTCGGCCTAAACGCCATCTATGAGCACTGAAGCAAAAGAGGAACATTTTCAATATACTAAGTACTTGAGTCACTCTATGGTGGATTACTCGTGACTGCCTACCGATATCAAGAATCGGCAAATTGGGTATAGTAGCTGAGACCTCAAGCGACTCAGAAAATACTTAGTTGCTCGGCCTAAACGCCATCTATGAGCACTGAAGCAAAAGAGGAACATTTTCCATGCACTAAGTACTTGAGTCACTCTATGGTGGATTACTCGTGACTGCCTACCGATATCAAGATTCGGCGAATTGGGTGTAGTAGCTGAGATCTCAAGCGACTCAGAAAATACTTAGTTGCTCGGCCTAAACGCCATCTATGAGCACTGAAGCAAAAGAGGAACATTTTCCATGCACTAAGTACTTGAGTCACTCTATGGTGGATTACTCGTGACTGCCTACCGATAGCAAGATTCGGCGAATTGGGTGTAGTAGCTGAGATCTCAAGCGACTCAGAAAATACTTAGTTGCTCGGCCTAAACGCCATCTATGAGCACTGAAGCAAAAGAGGAACATTTTCCATGCACTAAGTACTTGAGTCACTCTATGGTGGATTACTCGTGACTGCCTACCGATAGCAAGATTCGGCGAATTGGGTGTAGTAGCTGAGATCTCAAGCGACTCAGAAAATACTTAGTTGCTCGGCCTAAACGCCATCTATGAGCACTGAAGCAAAAGAGGAACATTTTCAATATTCTAAGTGTTTGAGTCACACTATGGTGGATTGCTCGTGACTGCCTACCGATATCAAGATTCGGTGAATTGGGCCTAGTAGCTGAGACCTCAAGCGACTCAGAAAATACTTAGTTGCTCGGCCTAAACGCCATCTATGAGCACTGAAGCAAAAGAGGAACATTTTAAATATACTAAATATTTGAGTCACACTATGGTAGATTGCTCGTGACTGCCTACCGATATCAAGATTCGGTGAATTGGGCCTAGTAGCTGAGACCTCAAGCGACTCAGAAAATACTTAGTTGCTCGGCCTAAACGCCATCTATGAGCACTGAAGCAAAAGAGGAACATTTTCCATGCACTAAGTACTTGAGTCACTCTATGGTGGATTACTCGTGACTGCCTACCGATATCAAGATTCGGTGAATTGGGCGTAGTAGCTGAGACCTCAAGCGACTCAGAAAATACTTAGTTGCTCGGCCTAAACGCCATCTATGGGCACTGACAAAGGTGGGTCAGCATCTCGACTGAAATGCAGTCTATCGCTGGCGCTTAATTGTATTTCATACTTTTGACTGCTACTTCAATTAAGTCGATTAATACAACAAACTATGGGCGCTGCTGGTCTCCTGATATTTGAAACTTGAAAATGTGCTGTCAACGAAAAAAGGCAGCCGGCAGCGAAAAAATACGAGAGGCGTCCTGAATGATACACGTATTAGGTAGATTGCCCGTAGTTGCACTCTGTGATTGGGCGCGTCCAGAATGATATACGGCCTTAGGAATTAGGAAGCAAAAAGCTAAATTTCTCACAGAAAAAATTCGCAATGCTCGATAAAAATCGACTTAAAAAAATTGAACATTGTTTTCTTTGCACAAATTCTTAAAAACAGGGAAAAATAAATAAAAGTAAAATATTTTTCTTATCTTTCGCGATTAAAAAACCGGGAAAATCAAACAAATTATATCGAAAAAACCGAGAAAAAAGCGGAAAATTAAAAAGTCATTTTGAGTTGCCAGCTAACATTTTCGTACGTATATCAAAGTGAAAAATGGGAAATATGTACCGATATTTATATTGAATCACATTTGTGTGTGTGTGTGTGTGTGTGTGTGTGTGTGTGTGTGTGTGTGTGTGTGTGTGTGTGTGTGTGTGTGTGTGTGTGTGTGTGTGTGTGTGTGTGTGTGTGTGTGTGTGTGTGTGTGTGTGTGTGTGTGTGTGTGTGTGTGTGTGTGTGTGTGTGTGTGTGTGTGTGTGTGTGTGTGTGTGTGTGTGTGTGTGTGTGTGTGTGTGTGTGTGTGTGTGTGTGTGTGTGTGTGTGTGTGTGTGTGTGTGTGTGTGTGTGTGTGTGTGTGTGTGTGTGTGTGTGTGTGTGTGTGTGTGTGTGTGTGTGTGTGTGTGTGTTTTTTTTACGGGAGGAAACTCACGTAAAATGCCAGGCACACTAATGATATATTGCTACATCACGTGGCACAGTGTGGGACTCTAACCTACTAAAAACCTCACGGGCGTCTGACCTTAACCCCCCCGGAACTACCGTTAAGTATTACTTCGGGGGGAGGCTGTGTCTGTACACCCCGATCCGAAGATGACCGTTATAACGTCCACTCCTTCACATTCACCCTCGCAGGATTTTGCCATTCTTGTTGCTACTACATTCTCCTTCACCGTCCACTTTCCTTGCACCTGTCGAGACGTGTACCGATTCAAAGATGGCGACCGTCATGACTTCCATGTCCTCACGGCCACCCTCGCAGGGTTTCTTGTTAGGCTAAGCACTGCTCCGTCGAGTTCGCCACCACACTACCACTTCATCTATCAAGATGCGAACCGATCCAGGGATAGCGACCAAAATAACATCTATCCTCTCACGGCCGCCCTCGTAGTGTTTCTGTCCAAGCTTGGTTTGCTCCGTCACGCTCGTCACTCCACCGATGCGTCTGTCAAGATTGTCTGCTAATCGGGATTTCGCTAGTTCGCTGGTCGTTTCTCCACTGTCGTTGCAGTTGCAACATAATCTGTGCTACAACGCCGGCGACGGCATTCCACACGCTCTCCTCCCGACACATTTCGCCTACTATGTTCTCCACCGTCAGGGGCGGCATCTCCCTTCGTATCGCGGCAAATCGAGGACATTCAAAAACCACATGCTGTGGTGTTTCTACCGTCTCTCTGCATTCCAGGCAGAATGGGGTCGCAGCGTGCCCGAACCGGTGCAGGTATTGCCTGAAGCAACCGTGACCCGAGAGAAACTGCGTCAAGTGGAACCCGACGTCTCCATGTTTCCTGTTCAACCAGGTTGACAGAACCGGTATGAGTCGGTGCGTCCATCTACCATTCTCGGCCCTATCCCACTCTTGCTGCCATTTGCTCAGCGACTCTTCTCTCGCCAGCTTCCGGCCTCCTCTGATGTTTCTTCGTCCGTAGCAGCCGTTATCTTCCACGAGCATGATGCTGATGGGGATCATTCCAGCGATAACACATACTGCCTCCGACGATATTGTTCTATATGCACTGACAACTCTTACAGCCATGAGTCGGAAGGTACTATTCAGCTTCTCGCGATTCCGCTTCGATTGTAGTGCTGCGATCCAGGCTGGACGTCCATACCGCAATATCGGTGATATCAAGACACTAGCCAGCAGTCTCCGCTTACTACTACTCGGCCCGTAACAATTCGGCATGATTCTGGCTATCGCATTGATAGCCTGCGCCGCTTTCTCGCAAGCGTAGTCGCCGTGGCAGTTGAAGTTCAACCGGTCGTCTATCATTACTCCCAGATGCTTGACCGCGCGCGTTGAAGTAATAATGTGCTCTTCGACAGTGACGACTGCATGTTGCACAGCCTTACAGTTGCTAACCAGCAGAACCTCCGTTTGTGGTGAATGGCTATAACAGTGTAACCTGACCACTTTCAGTTATAGCAACTCTTATCCCTACTTCCTCGTGGTGTCAGCTGGTAATACAACCAAGTCCCGGGAAAAACCAGAAACTCCCCTCTGGTTGGACCCGTGGTTGTAAACAGACAGGGAGAGAGGGACACCTAGACCTTAAACTTCTGGTCTACCAGGTGTCTGAACGGTCCGTTGGGACCCATTGGGGCCGATGCCAGTAAAGTTTCAACTTCGGTAAACTGGCGGCTATGTTATTGGACATGATTCGGACACGATATACAACACGACTTAGAGCAGGCATTTGCGACGCGCTCCCCTAGTAAAGTCACGTGATAGCGACTTGAAACGGCGAGGTGGCAAACGGTGCATGTGTCTCCGTCCCGTAAAACCTGGCAGGCCTTCAAGTACGTTCCAAATCTATCGACCGGCGACCACCGGGCGGGAGTAGGTTCAGATGCTTTTGCCTGATTTACGCCGATCTGGCTCTGAGGTGCAGTTGCCCATAAGGCGCTGCCCCAACCCTCGCATGGTTCTCCCTGTTCCATAGATCGCCATGGGATCATTAAAGCGACTACTTCAAATGGGTTTGGATAGCGGCTTGAAGGGGGACCCTTTAGAATCAGAATGAGTCTTTTAAACAAATTTACAGCAATTGCAGATACGGTGGAAAACCCGTTCGCGATGGGAGGCATCCAGCGTTCTCCACCAAGGGTGGAGAAGGATGCAGCCCGAAGTGCTAGTGTGGGTGGCAAGGGCAGCGGTACGCCTGCCACGCCAGACACAGCGATGAACGGCCCATCGCTAATCAAGGCGATGGGAAAGAATAGAGAGGAACTACCCAAAGTGGTAGCCGCGTCACAGCAGCTCGATTTAATTATCGAGTTCACGTCACGTCGCGGCAATTTCTCCAAGGACTTGAAGCAGAGCTTGCTCATGCTTCGGAGAACCTTGTGTGCTGCGATCAAAGTGCACAACGACCTCGTGGCGCATGTAGGAGAGGTGAAGACCGTGAAGGCGTCGAAGTCGGTACAAACAGATGCCTGCTCGTTGACGGCGTGTCGCAACGTGGCCCTGGAAGCCACGGAGAGCGCTACCAACAGCGGTAAGGCATCTGCTAAGCGTCTGAGACAGTCCCCGGGGGATGGCACCCCTGGTGGACCAAAAAAACGCCTGATCGGTAAAAGCCCTCAGGCTAGCGAGTTGGTGGAGCCAACCGACCAAGCAGCGGGAAACACCAAGACGGGTGGCCCGTGGATCGAGGTCACGGCCAAGCGGAAGAAAAGAGGAAGCTCCACCAAAAAGAAAGCTTCACCTAAACCGACAAGGAAGCGAGCGAAGAAGGGCGACGCTCTTATTCTGAAAACCGACGGGTCGAAATACTCGGAGGTTCTGAAGGCCATGAGAGGAGATGCCCTACTCAAGGACCTGGGCGCGGACGTGCGGAGCATCCGCCGCTCACGCACGGGCGAAATGATCCTTGAGTTGAAGAAGGACGCCACCAAGAAGAGTTCCGCATACAAGTCGATAGCGGAAGGAGTGCTCGGGGAGGGAGTGCAGGTACGTGCTCTCACACCAGAAATGACTTTCCAGCTTAAAAACCTGGATGAGATCACCGATGTGTGTGAGGTCGTACAGGCCCTCAAAGAGCAAAGTGGAGTGGTGGTGGCAACCGAGGCTGTTCGCCTGCGTAAGGGTCCTGTCGGGACCCAGGTAGCCACCATACGACTTCCGCTGGCGGACGGAAACGAAGCCCTGAAAGCTGCTAGGCTAAAAGTGGGGTGGTCGGTATGCCCACTAAGCGTGCTGAAGCAATCGGAGGCTTGCTTCCGATGCTTCGAGCACGGACATAAGGCCTGGAACTGCAAAGGGCCAGATAGGAGCCAATTGTGCAGATGTGGCAGTGCTGGCCATAAAGCAAGGGACTGCGCGGAGCCCCCCAGTGCTTGATCTGTACCGGTAAAAGGGACGCAAAGCACGTAACGGGAGGTCCAAGGTGCCCGGCTGGTGTGCCGGCGACCAAGCCACGATCATAGTGCAAGTGACACAACTCAACCTGAACCACTGCAGCACGGCTCAGCAGCTGTTACACCAAGCAGTTTCCGAGTCGGCAACGGACGTTGCCATCATCTCGGACCCATATCGCGTCCCTGCCGGAAACGGCAACTGGGTGTCGGATTGGTCCGGGACGGCGGCTATATGGACGACAAGCAGGTTTTCGGTTCAAGAGGTTGTGTCAACCGCAGACGAGGGATTTGCGGTTGCCAAAGTGGGTGGAGTGTTCTACTGCAGCTGTTATGCTCCGCCGAGATGGTCTATCGAGCAGTTTACGCGGATGGTAGACCGAGTATCAGTTGTGCTGACTGGTATAAGGCCGGTGGTTGTGGCGGGAGGACGCACGAACCATAGGGGCCGGATTCTGCTTGAGGCTCTGGCAAAGCTCAACGTAGATTTGGCCAACGTCGGCACCACAAGTACCTTCAGTAGGAACGGTGCGGAGTCTATCATCGACGTGACTTTCGGCAGTCCTGGTCTGATAGGAGACTGGAGGGTAGACAATGGCTACACTCACAGTGACCATCAGGCGGTCCGCTATGGTGTCGGCCAGATAACGAGGCGGCAGGTGGCGAGTAGAGCCAACACTCCAACCACCCGTGGATGGAAGACATCATACTTCGATCCCGAAGTATTTGTGGAAGCGATCCGGAGAGAGTGCGGTGATCGCGGTATGCCCGATCCGAACGCTGATCATTTGGTTGAGGTACTGTCGCGATCGTGTGACGCTACCATGCCTAGGAAAGGTCGACCTAGGTATGGCAGGTCACCGGCTTACTGGTGGACAGATGAAATTGCGGAACTCCGCGGATCCTGCTTTCGTGCGAGGAGAATTATGCAAAGAGCTCGTTCGGACGAAGGCAGGGTTGAATGTCGAGTAGCACTTGTTGCTGCACGCGCAGCGCTTAAGAGTGGGATAAAAGCTAGTAAACGAGACTGCTTTGAAAGGTTATGTGCTAGTGCCAATGCGAACACGTGGGGTGATGCCTACAGGCCCGTAATGACAAAGACCAAGGGCGTGATGGCGCCCGCTGAGCAATCACCAGAGATGCTGGAGCGGATCATCGAGGGCCTCTTTCCGCGCCACGAGCCAAGGCCCTGGCCCCAGGCCGCTGAGTCGTCCCACGGCCGACGTTCCAGTATCTCAGACCATAGCGTAGGATGGTCGGCCTCCCAGCCGAACATCCAAAGTAACGTGGGCGACGGCGGTTTGGAGGTCGGGGAGGAAGTGACGGTTACGAACGAGGAACTCATCGATATCGCTAAATCCCTAAAGGTGAGCAAAGCACCGTGGTCAGACGGTATCCCGAATATGGCCATTAAAGCGGCTATTCTAGAGGCTCCCGAATTATTCGGGGCAGTAATGAATAGATGCCTGGAAGCTGGCCACTTCCCGGACAGATGGAAGCGACAGAACCTGGTCCTATTGCCGAAGCCGGGAAAACCTCCGGGTGTCCCCTCGTCATATAGGCCGATCTGTCTACTCGATACTGCCGGCAAGGTGCTGGAGAGGGTTATCCTTAATAGACTCGTACAGTACACGGAGGGTACAAACGGTCTGTCAAGGAACCAATTCGGCTTCCGAAAAGGTAAATCTACGGTGGATGCCATCTTGTCTGTCATTAAGAGCGCTGAGGTGGCAATCATGCCAAGAAGACAGGTATTCGTTATTGCGCAGTTGTCACGCTCGACGTGAGAAATGCGTTTAATAGCGCTAGCTGGGACTCCATAGCCAGCTCGCTTCGGAGCGTTCAAGTGCCGGTGTCGCTGTACAGAATTCTGGAAAATTATTTCCAGAATCGTGTGCTATGCTAGAACACGGAGGAGGGTCAGAAATGCGTTCCAATCACCTCAGGGGTTCCGCAAGGTTCCATACTGGGCCCGGTGTTGTGGAACGTCATGTATGACGAGGTGTTGAAGCTAAAGTTCCCGGTAGGGGTGGTGATTGTCGGCTTTGCGGACGATATCACCTTGGAAGCAGAGATGCCAATGATCCTGATATTTGTGCATGTATAAACTTGGGACCCATTAATTATTTTAGTTCCTGTGAGTTCTTGTTTTACTAACATACCTGAAGTTTGAAGTACTCCATAAGGTATTTTTGTTATACAAAAGATTAGACTGAGAAAATAAAATACTCAGGAGAAAATCACAGGGTCCCAAATTTATGCATGCACAAATATCAGGAACATTGGCATCTCTGCTTGGAAGTCTACGGCGAATCTATCAGAGAGGTTGAGTTAACGGCTGCCCACTCTATAAGCATTGTTGAAGATTGGATGCGATCCAGGAAACTGGACCTAGCGCATCATAAAACGGAGGTTATCGTGGGGAACAACCGCAAGTCGGTGCAGCAAGCAAATATCAGCGTCGGGGACTGCACTATTTCGTCAACGCGGTCCTTAAAACTCCTTGGAGTCATGGTCGACGACAAGCTCAAGTTCGACGGCTTCCACAGCTATTTCGGCATTGTCTCGTATGATGTCTAATAGCTCTGCGGTATATGGCAGCAAGCGAAGGCTTTTAGCCGACGTAGTCCAGTCCATACTCAGGTATGGCGGGCCGGTGTGGTCATCGGCGTTAGGTACCAAAAGCTATCTAGCCAAGCTGGAAAGCACCTATCGTCTCATGTGCTTAAGAGTGGCGAGTGCGTACCGCACAGTTTCACATGACGCAATCTGCGTCTTAGCGGGTATGATGCCTATTGGTATCATCATCAGCGAGGACGTAGAGTGCTTCAACTAACGTGGAACTAGAGGCATACGGAGTACCACAAGATCGGCCTCGATGATCACATGGCAGCGGGCATGGTCTGATTCCACAAAAGGCCGGTGGACACATCGACTTATCCCGGAACTATCCGGATGGGTCAACAGGCGCCATGGCGAAGTCAACTTCCACCTGACACAGATTCTGTCAGGGCATGGTTGTTTTAGACAGTATCTGTACAAGTTTGGGCATGCGGAGTCCCCCGAGTGTCCGGAATGCGCGGACGTTGAGGAAACTGCAGAACATGCTTTCTTCAAATGCCCTCGTTTCGCGGGCGAGAGAAGCAACATGATGGCAGTTAGCGGACAGGACACTACTCCGGATAACTTAGTCCAAAGGATGTGTTCTAGCTCGGACGTCTGGGGTGCGGTCAATGCGGCTGCTACCCAGATCGTACTTGAGCTACAAAACCGCTGGAAAGCCGATCAACGGCGAATAAACAACCTAACTACCATAGTCCAGTAGTTACCTAAGAGTATGCGTTAAGCACAATAGCCCCTCCCTGAAGTAATACCGATAAGGTGGTTCCAGGGGGGATTGAGGCTGGATCCTCACGCCCCAGTAGGGGGGTCGCGATACCAAACCCCACTCCCTGAGTTGTCTTCTCAGGTGTCTGATAGCAGATTTCCCTACTCGTTAAAAAAAAGAACCTCCGTTTTATGGTTGGCGATTTGTAGCTTTGCACCATGCATCCAGTTCTCGATAGTTCTAATCGCCTCTGTCACCAGCATTTCTACCTCCTCCAGTGACTCGCCTGTCACCGATAGCACGATGTCATCTGCAAAGCCGACGATCACCGCGCCTCTAGGCAGCTTCAGAGACAGTACACCGTTGTACATCCCGTTCCAGAGCGTTGGGCCAAGGATGGAGCCTTGTGGGACTCCAGACGTAATTTTCATCGTCTTGCGCCCCTCGGCGGTCTCGTAAACAAGCGTCCGATTCCTGAAGTAACTCCTCAATATTCTGCATAGATATCCCGGGACATGCATTCTATGCAGCGATTCGGCACTGTTAAAGGCGTTTTTTACATCGATCGTTACAACGGCACAAAAACGATCTTCTCTTCGCCTCTGTTTGGACGACTTCTCGGCTCGCTCGATTACTGTCCGAATTGCATCCACCGTAGAATTCCCTTTCCGGAACTCAAACTGCATGTTTGACAGACCGTGTTCACATTCTGTATACCTCGTAAGCCTATTCAGGATTATCCTCTCCAGGAGTTTCCCGCATGTATCCAGTAGACATATCGGCCTGCATGACGCTGTATCCCCCGCAGGCTTCCCTGGCTTCGGCAACAGCACTAGTTTCTGGATCTTCCATCGGTCCGGGAAGCTACCATCTTCTAAGCATTTCTGCAGCACGGTCCTGAACAAATCCGGGAACGCTTGTATTGCTGCCTTAAGAGCCACGTTAGGAATCCCTTCAGGACCAGGGGCCTTCTTCATTTTTAGTTGTCTTGCCACCGCTACTATTTCATCGATTGAGACTTGCAGACCATCAGCGCTAGCCCTCTCTTCTGGACCGTACGGTATTGTTGGCCACATCGTAATGGCGTGTGTCGGAAAAAGTCCCTCCACGATAACCTTCAGCTCATTCGGACACAACTCTCTAATTGTCACAGGACCTTTTACTTTTGCCAAAACGATTCGGAACGCGTCACCCCTGGGGTTGGCGTCTATTTCTCGGCACAGCTCCTTGAAGCAGTTGCGTTTACTTTGTTTTATCTCCCGTTCCAATGCAGCCCTGGCCACTCTAAACGCAGAGCTACGTTCTTCCCGAACTGCTTCAGTTCTGGCTCTTTGGACGCGTCTTCTGGCTCTGAGACAACTAGCACGATGGTTGCTAATTGCTGCATTCCACCATTAAGCCGGTCGTCGCTTGCGGTCTCAGCTACTAGGCCCAATTCACCGAATCTTGATATCGGTAGGCAGTCACGAGTAATCCACCATAGAGTGACTCAAGTACTTAGTGCATTGAAAATGTTCCTCTTTTGCTTCAGTGCTCATAGATGGCGTTTAGGCCGAGCAACTAAGTATTTTCTGAGTCGCTTGAGATCTCAGCTACTACACCCAATTCGCCGAATCTTGCTATCGGTAGGCAGTCACGAGTAATCCACCATAGAGTGACTCAAGTACTTAGTGCATGGAAAATGTTCCTCTTTTGCTTTAGTGCTCATAGATGGCGTGTAGGCCGAGCAACTAAGAATTTTCTGAGTTGCCTGAGGTCTCAGTTACTAGGCCCAATTCGCCGAATCTTGATATCGGTAGGCAGTCACGAGTAATCCACCATAGAGTGACTCAAGTACTTAGTGCATGGAAAATGTTCCTCTTTTGCTTCAGTGCTCATAGATGGCGTTTAGGCCGAGCAACTAAGTATTTTCTGAGTCGCTTGAGGTCTCAGCTACTAGGCCCAATTCACCGAATCTTGATATCGGTAGGCAGTCACGAGTAATCCACCATAGAGTGACTCAAGTACTTAGTGCATGGAAAATGTTCCTCTTTTGCTTCAGTGCTCATAGATGGCGTTTAGGCCGAGCAACTAAGTATTTTCTGAGTCGCTTGAGATCTCAGCTACTACACCCAATTCGCCGAATCTTGCTATCGGTAGGCAGTCACGAGTAATCCACCATAGAGTGACTCAAGTACTTAGTGCATGGAAAATGTTCCTCTTTTGCTTCAGTGCTCATAGATGGCGTTTAGGCCGAGCAACTATGTATTTTCTGAGTCGCTTGAGGTCTCAGCTACTATACCCAATTCGCCGAATCTTGATATCGGTAGGCAGTCACGAGTAATCCACCATAGTGTGACTTAAGGACTTAGTGCATTGAAAATGTTCCTCTTTTGCTTCAGTGCTCATAGATGGCGTTTAGGCCGAGCAACTAAGTATTTTCTGAGTCGCTTGAGGTCTCAGCTACTATACCCAATTCGCCGAATCTTGATATCGGTAGGCGGTCACGAGTAATCCACCATAGAGTGACTCAAGTGCTTAGTGCATGGGAAATGTTCCTCTTTTGCTTCAGTGCTCATAGATGGCGTTTAGGCCGAGCAACTAAGTATTTTCTGAGTCGCTTGAGGTCTCAGCTACTAGGCCCAATTCACCGAATCTTGATATCGGTAGGCAGTCACGAGTAATCCACCATAGAGTGACTCAAGTACTTAGTGCATGGAAAATGTTCCTCTTTTGCTTCAGTGCTCATAGATGGCGTTTAGGCCGAGCAACTAAGTATTTTCTGAGTCGCTTGAGATCTCAGCTACTACACCCAATTCGCCGAATCTTGCTATCGGTAGGCAGTCACGAGTAATCCACCATAGAGTGACTCAAGTACTTAGTGCATGGAAAATGTTCCTCTTTTGCTTTAGTGCTCATAGATGGCGTGTAGGCCGAGCAACTAAGAATTTTCTGAGTTGCCTGAGGTCTCAGTTACTAGGCCCAATTCGCCGAATCTTGATATCGGTAGGCAGTCACGAGTAATCCACCATAGAGTGACTCAAGTGCTTAGTGCATGGGAAATGTTCCTCTTTTGCTTCAGTGCTCATAGATGGCGTTTAGGCCGAGCAACTAAGTATTTTCTGAGTCGCTTGAGGTCTCAGCTACTAGGCCCAATTCACCGAATCTTGATATCGGTAGGCAGTCACGAGTAATCCACCATAGAGTGACTCAAGTACTTAGTGCATGGAAAATGTTCCTCTTTTGCTTCAGTGCTCATAGATGGCGTTTAGGCCGAGCAACTAAGTATTTTCTGAGTCGCTTGAGGTCTCAGCTACTAGTCCCAATTCACCGAATGTTGATATCGGTAGGCAGTCACGAGTAATCCACCATAGTGTGACTTAAGGACTTAGTGCATTGAAAATGTTCCTCTTTTGCTTCAGTGCTCATAGATGGCGTTTAGGCCGAGCAACTAAGTATTTTCTGAGTCGCTTGAGGTCTCAGCTACTAGGCCCAATTCACCGAATCTTGATATCGGTAGGCAGTCACGAGTAATCCACCATAGAGTGACTCAAGTACTTAGTGCATGGAAAATGTTCCTCTTTTGCTTCAGTGCTCATAGATGGCGTTTAGGCCGAGCAACTAAGTATTTTCTGAGTCGCTTGAGATCTCAGCTACTACACCCAATTCGCCGAATCTTGCTATCGGTAGGCAGTCACGAGTAATCCACCATAGAGTGACTCAAGTACTTAGTGCATGGAAAATGTTCCTCTTTTGCTTCAGTGCTCATAGATGGCGTTTAGGCCGAGCAACTAAGTATTTTCTGAGTCGCTTGAGGTCTCAGCTACTAGGCCCAATTCACCGAATCTTGATATCGGTAGGCAGTCACGAGCAATCTACCATAGTGTGACTCAAATATTTAATATATTGAAAATGTTCCTCTTTTGCTTCAGTGCTCATAGATGGCGTTTAGGCCGAGCAACTAAGTATTTTCTGAGTCGCTTTGGGTCTCAGCTACTATACCCAATTTGCCGATTCTTGATATCGGTAGGCAGTCACGAGTAATCCACCATAGAGTGACTCAAGTACTTAGTGCATGGAAAATGTTCCTCTTTTGCTTCAGTGCTCATAGATGGCGTTTAGGCCGAGCAACTATGTATTTTCTGAGTCGCTTTGGGTCTCAGCTACTATACCCAATTTGCCGATTCTTGATATCGGTAGGCAGTCACGAGTAATCCACCATAGAGTGACTCAAGTACGTAGTGCATGGAAAATGTTCCTCTTTTGCTTCAGTGCTCATAGATGGCGTTTAGGCCGAGCAACTATGTATTTTCTGAGTCGCTTTGGGTCTCAGCTACTATACCCAATTTGCCGATTCTTGATATCGGTAGGCAGTCACGAGTAATCCACCATAGAGTGACTTAAGGACTTAGTGCATTGAAAATGTTCCTCTTTTGCTTCAGTGCTCATAGATGGCGTTTAGGCCGAGCAACTAAGTATTTTCTGAGTCGCTTGAGGTCTCAGCTACTATACCCAATTCACCGAATCTTGATATCGGTAGGCAGTCACGAGTAATCCACCATAGAGTGACTCAAGTACTTAGTGCATGGAAAATGTTCCTCTTTTGCTTCAGTGCTCATAGATGGCGTTTAGGCCGAGCAACTATGTATTTTCTGAGTCGCTTTGGGTCTCAGCTACTATACCCAATTTGCCGATTCTTGATATCGGTAGGCAGTCACGAGTAATCCACCATAGAGTGACTCAAGTACGTAGTGCATGGAAAATGTTCCTCTTTTGCTTCAGTGCTCATAGATGGCGTTTAGGCCGAGCAACTAAGTATTTTCTGAGTCGCTTTGGGTCTCAGCTACTATACCCAATTTGCCGATTCTTGATATCGGTAGGCAGTCACGAGTAATCCACCATAGAGTGACTCAAGTACTTAGTGCATGGAAAATGTTCCTCTTTTGCTTCAGTGCTCATAGATGGCGTTTAGGCCGAGCAACTAAGTATTTTCTGAGTCGCTTGAGGTCTCAGCTACTAGGCCCAATTCACCGAATCTTGATATCGGTAGGCAGTCACGAGTAATCCACCATAGAGTGACTCAAGTACTTAGTGCATGGAAAATGTTCCTCTTTTGCTTCAGTGCTCATAGATGGCGTTTAGGCCGAGCAACTATGTATTTTCTGAGTCGCTTTGGGTCTCAGCTACTATACCCAATTTGCCGAATCTTGCTATCGGTAGGCAGTCACGAGTAATCCACCATAGAGTGACTCAAGTACTTAGTGCATGGAAAATGTTCCTCTTTTGCTTCAGTGCTCATAGATGGCGTTTAGGCCGAGCAACTAAGTATTTTCTGAGTCGCTTGAGGTCTCAGCTACTATACCCAATTTGCCGATTCTTGATATCGGTAGGCAGTCACGAGTAATCCACCATAGAGTGACTCAAGTACTTAGTGCATGGAAAATGTTCCTCTTTTGCTTCAGTGCTCATAGATGGCGTTTAGGCCGAGCAACTAAGTATTTTCTGAGTCGCTTGAGGTCTCAGTTACTAGGCCCAATTCACCGAATCTTGATATCGGTAGGCAGTCACGAGTAATCCACCATAGTGTGACTTAAGGACTTAGTGCATTGAAAATGTTCCTCTTTTGCTTCAGTGCTCATAGATGGCGTTTAGGCCGAGCAACTAAGTATTTTCTGAGTCGCTTGAGGTCTCAGCTACTATACCCAATTTGCCGATTCTTGATATCGGTAGGCAGTCACGAGTAATCCACCATAGTGTGACTTAAGGACTTAGTGCATTGAAAATGTTCCTCTTTTGCTTCAGTGCTCATAGATGGCGTTTAGGCCGAGCAACTAAGTATTTTCTGAGTCGCTTGAGGTCTCAGCTACTAGGCCCAATTCACCGAATCTTGATATCGGTAGGCAGTCACGAGTAATCCACCATAGAGTGACTCAAGTACTTAGTGCATGGAAAATGTTCCTCTTTTGCTTCAGTGCTCATAGATGGCGTTTAGGCCGAGCAACTAAGTATTTTCTGAGTCGCTTGAGGTCTCAGCTACTATACCCAATTCACCGAATCTTGATATCGGTAGGCAGTCACGAGTAATCCACCATAGAGTGACTCAAGTACTTAGTGCATGGAAAATGTTCCTCTTTTGCTTCAGTGCTCATAGATGGCGTTTAGGTCGAGCAACTAAGTATTTTCTGAGTCGCTTGAGGTCTCAGTTACTAGGCCCAATTCACCGAATCTTGATATCGGTAGGCAGTCACGAGTAATCCACCATAGTGTGACTTAAGGACTTAGTGCATTGAAAATGTTCCTCTTTTGCTTCAGTGCTCATAGATGGCGTTTAGGCCGAGCAACTAAGTATTTTCTGAGTCGCTTGAGGTCTCAGCTACTAGGCCCAATTCACCGAATCTTGATATCGGTAGGCAGTCACGAGTAATCCACCATAGAGTGACTCAAGTACTTAGTGCATGGAAAATGTTCCTCTTTTGCTTCAGTGCTCATAGATGGCGTTTAGGCCGAGCAACTATGTATTTTCTGAGTCGCTTTGGGTCTCAGCTACTATACCCAATTTGCCGATTCTTGATATCGGTAGGCAGTCACGAGTAATCCACCATAGAGTGACTCAAGTACGTAGTGCATGGAAAATGTTCCTCTTTTGCTTCAGTGCTCATAGATGGCGTTTAGGCCGAGCAACTAAGTATTTTCTGAGTCGCTTGAGGTCTCAGTTACTAGGCCCAATTCACCGAATGTTGATATCGGTAGGCAGTCACGAGTAATCCACCATAGAGTGACTCAAGTACTTAGTGCATGGAAAATGTTCCTCTTTTGCTTCAGTGCTCATAGATGGCGTTTAGGCCGAGCAACTAAGTATTTTCTGAGTCGCTTGAGGTCTCAGCTACTAGGCCCAATTCACCGAATCTTGATATCGGTAGGCAGTCACGAGTAATCCACCATAGTGTGACTTAAGGACTTAGTGCATTGAAAATGTTCCTCTTTTGCTTCAGTGCTCATAGATGGCGTTTAGGCCGAGCAACTAAGTATTTTCTGAGTCGCTTGAGGTCTCAGCTACTAGGTCCAATTCACCGAATCTTGATATCGGTAGGCAGTCACGAGTAATCCACCATAGAGTGACTCAAGTACTTAGTGCATTGAAAATGTTCCTCTTTTGCTTCAGTGCTCATAGATGGCGTTTAGGCCGAGCAACTAAGTATTTTCTGAGTCGCTTGAGATCTCAGCTACTACACCCAATTCGCCGAATCTTGCTATCGGTAGGCAGTCACGAGTAATCCACCATAGACTCAAGTACTTAGCATATTGAAAATGTTCCTCTTTTGCTTCAGTGCTCATAGATGGCGTTTAGGCCGAGCAACTATGTATTTTCTGAGTCGCTTTGGGTCTCAGCTACTATACCCAATTTGCCGATTCTTGATATCGGTAGGCAGTCACGAGTAATCCACCATAGAGTGACTCAAGTACTTAGTGCATGGAAAATGTTCCTCTTTTGCTTCAGTGCTCATAGATGGCGTTTAGGCCGAGCAACTAAGTATTTTCTGAGTCGCTTGAGGTCTCAGTTACTAGGCCCAATTCACCGAATCTTGATATCGGTAGGCAGTCACGAGTAATCCACCATAGAGTGACTCAAGTACTTAGTGCATGGAAAATGTTCCTCTTTTGCTTCAGTGCTCATAGATGGCGTTTAGGCCGAGCAACTAAGTATTTTCTGAGTCGCTTGAGGTCTCAGCTACTATACCCAATTCGCCGAATCTTGATATCGGTAGGCAGTCACGAGTAATCCACCATAGAGTGACTCAAGTACTTAGTGCATTGAAAATGTTCCTCTTTTGCTTCAGTGCTCATAGATGGCGTTTAGGCCGAGCAACTAAGTATTTTCTGAGTCGCTTGAGATCTCAGCTACTACACCCAATTCGCCGAATCTTGCTATCGGTAGGCAGTCACGAGTAATCCACCATAGAGTGACTCAAGTACTTAGTGCATGGAAAATGTTCCTCTTTTGCTTCAGTGCTCATAGATGGCGTTTAGGCCGAGCAACTAAGTATTTTCTGAGTCGCTTGAGGTCTCAGCTACTAGGCCCAATTCACCGAATCTTGATATCGGTAGGCAGTCACGAGTAATCCACCATAGAGTGACTCAAGTACGTAGTGCATGGAAAATGTTCCTCTTTTGCTTCAGTGCTCATAGATGGCGTTTAGGCCGAGCAACTAAGTATTTTCTGAGTCGCTTGAGATCTCAGCTACTACACCCAATTCGCCGAATCTTGCTATCGGTAGGCAGTCACGAGTAATCCACCATAGACTCAAGTACTTAGCATATTGAAAATGTTCCTCTTTTGCTTCAGTGCTCATAGATGGCGTTTAGGCCGAGCAACTATGTATTTTCTGAGTCGCTTTGGGTCTCAGCTACTATACCCAATTTGCCGATTCTTGATATCGGTAGGCAGTCACGAGTAATCCACCATAGAGTGACTCAAGTACGTAGTGCATGGAAAATGTTCCTCTTTTGCTTCAGTGCTCATAGATGGCGTTTAGGCCGAGCAACTAAGTATTTTCTGAGTCGCTTGAGGTCTCAGCTACTATACCCAATTCGCCGAATCTTGATATCGGTAGGCAGTCACGAGTAATCCACCATAGAGTGACTCAAGTACTTAGTGCATTGAAAATGTTCCTCTTTTGCTTCAGTGCTCATAGATGGCGTTTAGGCCGAGCAACTAAGTATTTTCTGAGTCGCTTGAGATCTCAGCTACTACACCCAATTCGCCGAATCTTGCTATCGGTAGGCAGTCACGAGTAATCCACCATAGAGTGACTCAAGTACTTAGTGCATGGAAAATGTTCCTCTTTTGCTTCAGTGCTCATAGATGGCGTTTAGGCCGAGCAACTAAGTATTTTCTGAGTCGCTTGAGGTCTCAGCTACTAGGCCCAATTCACCGAATCTTGATATCGGTAGGCAGTCACGAGTAATCCACCATAGAGTGACTCAAGTACTTAGTGCATGGAAAATGTTCCTCTTTTGCTTCAGTGCTCATAGATGGCGTTTAGGCCGAGCAACTAAGTATTTTCTGAGTCGCTTGGGGTCTCAGCTACTATACCCAATTCGCCGAATCTTGATATCGGTAGGCAGGCACGAGTAATCCACCATAGAGTGACTCAAGTACTTAGTGCATGGAAAATGTTCCTCTTTTGCTTCAGTGCTCATAGATGGCGTTTAGGCCGAGCAACTAAGTATTTTCTGAGTCGCTTGAGGTCTCAGCTACTATACCCAATTCACCGAATCTTGATATCGGTAGGCAGTCACGAGTAATCCACCATAGAGTGACTCAAGTACTTAGTATATTGAAAATGTTCCTCTTTTGCTTCAGTGCTCATAGATGGCGTTTAGGCCGAGCAACTAAGTATTTTCTGAGTCGCTTGGGGTCTCAGCTACTATACCCAATTCGCCGAATCTTGATATCGGTAGGCAGTCACGAGTAATCCACCATAGAGTGACTCAAGTACTTAGTGCATGGAAAATGTTCCTCTTTTGCTTCAGTGCTCATAGATGGCGTTTAGGCCGAGCAACTAAGTATTTTCTGAGTCGCTTGAGGTCTCAGCTACTATACCCAATTCACCGAATCTTGATATCGGTAGGCAGTCACGAGTAATCCACCATAGAGTGACTCAAGTACTTAGTATATTGAAAATGTTCCTCTTTTGCTTCAGTGCTCATAGATGGCGTTTAGGCCGAGCAACTAAGTATTTTCTGAGTCGCTTGGGGTCTCAGCTACTATACCCAATTCGCCGAATCTTGATATCGGTAGGCAGTCACGAGTAATCCACCATAGAGTGACTCAAGTACTTAGTGCATTGAAAATGTTCCTCTTTTGCTTCAGTGCTCATAGATGGCGTTTAGGCCGAGCAACTAAGTATTTTCTGAGTCGCTTTGGGTCTCAGCTACTATACCCAATTTGCCGATTCTTGATATCGGTAGGCAGTCACGAGCAATCTACCATAGTGTGACTCAAATATTTAGTATATTGAAAATGTTCCTCTTTTGCTTCAGTGCTCATAGATGGCGTTTAGGCCGAGCAACTAAGTATTTTCTGAGTCGCTTGAGGTCTCAGCTACTAGGCCCAATTCACCGAATCTTGATATCGGTAGGCAGTCACGAGCAATCTACCATAGTGTGACTCAAATATTTAGTATATTTAAAATGTTCCTCTTTTGCTTCAGTGCTCATAGATGGCGTTTAGGCCGAGCAACTAAGTATTTTCTGAGTCGCTTGAGGTCTCAGCTACTATACCCAATTCGACGAATTTTGATATCGGTAGGCAGTCACGAGTAATCTACCATGTGCCACTTAACCTTCTGCGGCTGAGGTGCCCTAATCTTAACGATTGTGCTGACGTGGTGGTCTACTGGACACCGCAACTTAACCTAGTAATTCTTAATCTTGAATTATGGAAATTCAGATCTTAATTATTTCAGAATTCTATACAATTCTGTCGGGAAGACGATGCAAACTTAAAAATCAAAATACAACACTTGACGCACATGTTGCATTTTTCTGATTTCTGGTGTCTGTCGGACTACCACCTCAACCGCAGAAGATTAAGTATTAAGAATATGGTGTCTTCAATATTTCCCCGTGTGCTGCTGTAGTTATTCAGAGCGTGTTGAGCCGAGAATCATAAAATTTTCTTATTTGCCTAGACTCCTAGGTGCTCCTATTTGTTTAACTTTCCTCATGGCTAGGTTTTCCGAAATGTACATATTTGCTTTCATATTAAGCGCACGTTGGTTGAGTATCCCTAAAATGATTAATTCAAGTTATTTGTATCTTACCTCATTTTAATTAGTTTTTATTTTAATTTGATTTAGTTTATTGTCCTTTAGTCACACGTAATGTTTTGGGTCGACCAACTTAAACTCTCTGATTTGCCTGGCTGGAGTCAAATAGGTATCCCTAAAATTGTATCCATATTATTTGAGGATAATGCTTTTGCAGCAATTTGTTTCTTACCTTGGTTTTTTATTTAGTGAGTTTTTGATTTCAATTTGTTTGATTTAGTGATCCACTGTCTGTTCTGCAGTAAACATAAATATTTATTTTATTTTTAATTTTGGTGGGTGCCTTCACAGCTTTAGTTCTAGTGCTAGCCATTACGGGCGCTACCTTATATGTGTGCCGCTGTGCAAAAATGGTCAGTTTTGGTGGTTAATTCATGGTGGGTGAATTCACACTGCTATTATAAACGCGGATCTCGCCCACCATGTTTTACTGCCCTCCAAAATGAAAGATTTCAAGTTTGAAATTGAAATCTTTCATTTTTTTCGGGTGAGATTCTTGGTGGGCGAATTCACAGAAGTATTTATGACCTGTTGGCTATTTCTGGATTAAATTTTAGTTTATGAGAAGTCGCACGGCACTATCCACATAGAGCTTACTAATTTGCGATTGTGTTGGTGGTTTGTTTTCCCCCAGTTTGAAAAACCTCATGGAAAAACCAACAGCAGCAGCAACAAATCGCGTGTATACGTGTACGCGAGTGTGCGTACGGAAGCTGTCAGCAATCTCAATGGGCTGATTATGCGACCTTTTGAAAACTAAAGCCTTATTTGGCCAAATCGGTTTATTTGCAAAACGTTAACGAAACCAGGGAAATTTATCACCTAAGGACCTAGCATAGGAAAAATACAAAATAAACTCAGTCGTATTTTACGTTTTCTTTTAGAATGCAATGTTTTTATTAGAACATCTTTTGGTTATGTCTAAATGAACTTGTATTTTTACGTTGAAAGATAATGTGTCTAATAATTATCAAAAGTAGGCATTCAAAAAAAAATCAGACACATGTATGTTTTTAACCTAGCGAACAATCAAAAAACAATTAATTGCAAAGCAGGTGACTACCTTTTTGTAATTCGACTGCATGTTGAAAAGTTGAAAATTTTGTCGATCAGTGTATCTAATGTCAGATGTCATGTCACCATTATTTTTATGCGATCAAAATATCAAAGGCAAAGCCATCAGCAACAACACAGAAAATAAAGTTTTTATCCTGTCAACCTTATAAGTTCGGTCACGGCAAGATGCGAAAACAGTCAAAAAATCAACTGCTGGATCGGCTACATCGAGGTGTCGTTTATACCTGCATAGGAGTAACGCTGTGGGGCAGCTGGGTGCTAGGAACCCGACTGTACCATTACTATACCGTCGTCAAACCGGCTCGAAGAGCGGAAGAACTGCGAATGCTAGAAGCTGGCGCTAGTACGGGACCGGCTCTAGCTTCCGCCACCGGCGGCCAGTTGGATACGGCTCCGACCCTCAGGTCATAGGAGTTATTCGCCACACGTTTTAGCTGCTAGATTATGTAATGATATAATAAAAAAATTACTCTTACCTGCCTATAAAATCTGAGTTTGATTTTTATTTCGCAATGGTCTCGAATCGCCTTTTAACCGTGTTCTGATCTGACATGAGCAAGTTTGACTTGTTTGTTCATATCGACCCTCAATTGCAAGCGAAATATTCAATAGCATAAGGACTTATGCTTTGAAGTCCAGATTTAGCATCATTCCGCATTATGGCATCCTTTGCGTAAAGCAATTAGCGTAAGCGATGCGGCAGTAAAAGTTGTAAGAAAACTACGAAACCTAATGACCACGATTCAACCAAACCCAGATCCCAATACAGCAGTTGAAATCAACCGTCAATGCACGTTCATCCTATGTACCTACTGATATTGACCGCATTAATCGATTGGTGATCTCTCGGTTATGCAAACTAGATTGAGAGCACTTACAAAACACTGATTCACATTAACATAAAACGATTTTCACGTTCACCCGCGTTCGCAGCTTACTTCGATCATGTTGCAATTATGAATTTTAAGTCTTATGTTGGCCATATCGTTTGTAAATGAAGTGTTGCGGCCCTATAAAATAATTAGATGATGGCCACGTGTTCAATGCCATTTTCATTCCATACTTCTTTCAAATTTTATATAGAAATTCGTTCGGATGAGCGGGCCAAGCCTATATGGGAAAGAACCTTTGCCCTACATCACAGTGGATTAAGGTTTAAACCTGGTTCATTCAAACACGCGTTATTGACTTTTGAATAATTGAGAAATAGTTATTTTGAGCATGAATCCTTAAAATAAATAACACGTGTTTGTACCTTAAGGGA
Organism: Sabethes cyaneus; assembly: GCF_943734655.1. Taxonomy (NCBI): domain Eukaryota; kingdom Metazoa; phylum Arthropoda; class Insecta; order Diptera; family Culicidae; genus Sabethes; species Sabethes cyaneus. Next base: position 38,517,273 of record NC_071355.1, read on the forward strand.
AGATTTTCGTTGTGTTCTAACTCTCAGGTTCTAACAATCGGAAAAGGAAATTAAAAAAACAATAAACAACACGAGCGGTTTAGTTTTGGCATGAAGATAATGATTTTATTTATTTAAAATAAAATATATACGAAATATATATTAGCGCTGATGTTTTTTTTTGTTATCCTACAAGATTAGGCAAAATCTTGTCTCTATTGTTGCTTTTTACTTTTTGTTTGTTTACAGAACTTACGGAACTAGAAAACTTAGTTTTTTTCTGCCGTTACTTCGCTCTCTACATTGGAATTGCATACACTTAGGTGTTTTTCTTGTGTTGAAAAAAAAACTAATGGAAAAAACAAAACACTTTAGCAATACGAAAATGTCGCTTTTTAGTATTATTTTATATAATTATTAAATATAAATCTATTCTTCCTAACAGTACAGTATCTCAACGATGGAAATACGCGAAAGAAGAAGAAAAAGGAAACGGATTAGTGATAGAGGAAGAATTAATGCTTAAAGATTTGTTTGAAATCGTTTCGTTCTTCAGCACAGGATGGTTGGTTGTGTGTATGTGTGCACAGTACAATAGTTCAATGGTAAAATGCAGAAAACACAAATTGAAACCAACGCCAACGGTGTTGTGAATGTGATTGACAAATGCACAATGGAAAATGTTGACAACTTAAAAAAACTGGAACATAACGTTGATTCGGGGGAATTTTCAGTTTCATGCATGCAGATTTTTTGTTTCGTTCTTTTTGATAGATACTTGCATACAATATTGTTTATTATTTGCGATTCCTAGCAATTATATCTGTTACCGCTTTTGTTTTAGAGTTTAATATATTATGTTTAATTTCAATAAAAAACCTAACTGCGCAAAAAACTGACACACAAGGGTTGTTGGTTTTGTTTTTTTGCTTATTTTTCTTGCCTCGCTACTAACCCCTGCCTGCAATTTTCGTAGCACGACGCAAATACTAATACGAAGGGCCCCCCAAACTAGTGGGAGCGTGTGTGTTTACTTTTGTTGGTTTATGTGTGTGTGTGTGATTGGTTAGGATTTGCCAGACTGACTGACTGTTCAGCCCTCTTCTCAGCTTATAAACTTTTTTAGCACTCAATCCCTTCCATAAACTTCTCTGGCGAGCGGTTTGCAACTGCTCCTGCCTATCAGTCGAAAGCTCGAACGATCGTTCCCTAGTTGTAGTATAAATTGTTAATAATTTCATTTTTTTTTGTAAAAAGCTGTATAAATTTCCTCTTCTTGTAGGTAGTTTCAAGTTTACCTTTGTTCTCAGTTGAAAAAGGTAGCAACATTTTATTTTACTGTGTTATGCCTGCCCCTGCCAGAAATCTTCTGGTTTAGACCACTTAATAATTGTATGTTTGCTTTTGTATCTTTACTTTGTGTTTGTGAGTTTTGCTTTTCTCGTTCACTAAAGGATGGTTGATTTTTGTTATTTTCGTAAAACGGTTGGCTTGTTCTAGTTCTTTAATACAATTGTAATTCAATCCTTCCGCTCTAGTACATAGATAAAGGTCTTAAACAAAGTGTTAGTATTAGTACCAATTTTTTTTACTCATTTTTCGACTTTTCTGGAAAGGTTTGCTTGTCTCATCAAAACAATGCTACACCCTCCGTTGTTGTTATGTTTGTATAACATTGGTTAGATTTTTTCTTATTTTGTTACCGTTTTTAAACCATTTGTTTTTTTTTTTGTTTGTTTGCTGCTGACGACACTTTTAAAAAACAACACAAACTCGGAAGAGCTTACAGAAACTTGCACTTCCTTTTTTTCGCTGGCTCCGGGGGTTCCAACGCGGCTAGGATTGCTTCATCGAATACGTTCTTAAGTCCTTTCTGTAAGAGGAATAAAAATTTAACGCATTGCTGAATTGCTGAACGCGAATACCTAAAAGTGTACTGTTATGTAAAGTTTGAAAATAAATTTAGTGTAAATGCAATGAGAGCGATTGTATAACAATTCCCCGAAAACCATTTCCCCGAAACCCGTCTCCCCGAAAGATATTTCCCCGAATGTATCAATTCCCCGAAAACTCTTTTCCCGAAAGATATTTCCCCGAATGTAATAATTCCCCGAAATATATTTCCCCGAATGTACTAATTTCCCGAAAGATATTTCCCCGAATGTACTAATTCCCCGAAAAATATTTCCCCGAATGTACCAATTCCCCGAAAAACATTTTCCCGAAGGTATCATTTCCCCGAAAACCGGATTTCCACGAGTAAAATTCATGTTACATTGCATTGCAAGCCTGTTGTCAAGTGTATGTCTGGTCTTACCCAAAAATTTTTTCCCAGTATCTTCAAAGTAGAAATATATGTAAGATTATACGACATACGGGGAAATATTTTCCCCGAATGAAGTTTTTCTGAAAAATACTTTTCCGAATGTAGGTACTAGATTCCCAAAATACAGATTATAAAAACCAATTTCTCGAATGCCGCTTCTTCGGAAAGCATGTTTTTAAAAATAAGCCTTTACTTCCCCTGCGCAGCATTATAGAATAGGTGAAGCAGTTTTATGCTGCAAATCTGATAAGTTTAAAATTTAAAAACTGGGGTTGAGTACCACAGAAGGCTGCAAATCAAAAAGTAGAAAAACACATAAAGCTGAAACAATTGAAACGTCAATGAATTTTGACGGAACATGTAACATACTATTTAACACCTCAAAACAAAACCAGTTTTCACATATTCTTGCTGATAAAATAACTTCTGCTCGTGCGGAATCAACTGAAAATTAGTTACTACGACTGGGTATGCGGAAATTCACAAATTTGTGCGTGCGAAAGTCTGCTACATCCAACGGTGGATTGGCTATCATTTTTCTTGGTGAATAGATGGATCATTCTTCGTGAACAGACGCAGAACTTTGACCTTCTTAGGTCCCTTGGTATGATTTCCAACGTAAAAATCGTTTTCGGATCATGTAGGTAAGGTCAGTGCCGTAGCGTGCGGTTGTCAGACTAGCCACCGCTAAGGGCGCTAGGTCTTAAGGGTGCAAAAGCAATGCTCCAATAATATTTACAACCCTTTTTTACCACACTTTCACTCGAAACACTGTGTAAAGGTCAATTAAAGGTAATGACATTATATTTCATGAAAAACTGAAACAAAATTCGTCATTATTTCAAAGATATTCTCGCATTTTGCTATTGATATTTGATACCGCTCATCAGACGGCGCACATCTTCTTCAATTACGGTCTAGGCAAGCAAAGTCGCTGGTGACTGCTTCTTTCTTTCATCTTCAGTCAGAGAATTTAACTCTTGCAGTAGGGAAATATCGACTGTATGTCAAAACATTCGCAGCCTTCAGTCTACTTAATTGTTGGTTATATGCTGTCCTTACTCGCTATCGCTCGTTCGGACTCAACTAAAGGATAACCCCTACTAGTCGGCAAACCTAGGAAAACACATGCACCTAAATAGAGGTGGTTTCTGCGGGGGGGCTGCCCCCCCGCAGTGGCCGGCGCTTCCGACGGCGGGTCGCCGGCGAACACTCGCGGCCTACGGCCGTCTCGCCCTGAATCATCTAGGAAACGTTTGCTACTAGCACGATAAAATAGATGCCACATCTTGTAATAAGCGTAATTCATTGTACTCGTAACATTGATTTTAAAAACATTCGTTTATCCGAGAAAATAATTTTCGGGGAAAGTCGAAAATGCGGGCAAATGCGGTAATTAGACGATGCGCGAAAAATCCAGAAAAGAGAGATACTTAATAAACTGTAAGATAGCAGATGAAGATGTGGTTGGAAGAAAAGATATTAATAATTATAATAATACCTACTGCAGAATAATTTGGTTTTGTTTCCTGATGTAAGTTAATTCCTTTAAAGAAATGAACGCTCCATTTATTTTTAACTTTGGGTTACTCGTTGTTAAATATTTTTCTAGATATTGGTTCTTTCTTGCCAATAGCTTTTTGGTAAATAGTACTTTCTGAGAATCAGTTCTCTGGAATTTGATACTTGGAATTGGTTTTCTGGAATTTAGTACTTCCTGAGCATTGGTTTTTTGGAGAATGATTCTTTCTGGGGAATATCGGTATTTTATTTTCTGGTGTTTAGTTTTCTAGAGAAAGTCGGACAACCATTCGTTGAGTCCGTGAGGTGCCGCAATTGCGTGCGACGCCTAATTTCATACGCTTGGTCTAAAGGTGGCGGTTTCCTAGCGGAAGATACAGAACATTTTCGACAAAAATGTTTGAACGTATACTCTCAAGCATTCAAACATTGTTGAAGGAAATGTGCATGTTTTGTTCAGAGATATTGTTGACTTTAATACCATTTGCACGGAACTAGGAGCCAAAATTAGCCGAACGGAATTTGCGCGCCTCGGATCAGTAATGCCTAATACTCTGATCTCTGATGTGCCTAGCTTCAACACCTATATAATTTGTGACCTCGAAATATAAAACGTTACTTTTCGGGGAAATGGTACATTCGGACAAACGGTTTTCGGGGAAGTAGTGTATTCGGGGAAATGGTTTTCGGGGAAGTATTATATTCGGGGAAATGGTATTCGGGGAAGTAGTACATTCGGGGAAATGGTTTTCGGGAAAGTGATACATTCGGGAAAACAGTTCATTCGGGGAAATAGGCTTCGGGAAAATATCCTTCGGGGAACTGGGTTTCGGGGAAACGGTTTTCGGGAAAATGTTGTACAACCATGAGAGCATCATTTTGTCGTAAAGGGTTATTGCAAATTGCATCAAAAACGCGAAATGCAAAAATCTTGCAAACAGTTTACAAGTAAAATGCTACCAGCGAGCTGTCAAATATTTATGTCAACTTATTGCACGTGTCAATCCCAATAAATTGACATGAATAATTGACGGCTCACTGCTGGAATTTTGCTTGCAAAATGTTTGCAAGTTTCTTGCATTTCGCGTTTTTGATGCAATTTGCAATAATATATTCCCTGAATTAATATACAGGGTGCGTAGTAATAACTGTCAGTAAAGTAAATGGTCACAAAAATAACACACTTGCATAAACTTTAATTTTGAGTGTAACATTTATCTTAGTCCTATTAAAAAATTCTCACTTTATTTTAATTTGTTGATTTGTATAAAAATATCAACAGGCCTTCTGGCCCTACCGATACACTTAACCTAGAATCTACGTGCTAGTGCCAGGAAACGAGTTTTCAGTGCCACGCGGCTGACGTTTAAGTCGAACCTATGTGTAAATCGATTGAAATGGCGTTGCAGACCGGTGATTAGCACAATCAATGTGCTATAGTTGGTTCGCCGATGCAGTACACACAGAAATGGACCGTTACATAGAACACGACTTTGGGCGTGTATGTTGAGGTTCGCGAGTAGACATGGGCAATCCACTCTCGAGGTCAGCATGTCGGCGACAGCCATTGCTCTGATCACGACGCGACGAGTGTTCAACAGGTCAATATCGATGAGTCTACAGTGTTGTTCTTTGCAGGGCAGCTGATAGGGCTCGTTCTAGGGCAATCTCCGAAGTGCGAAACGTATAAATCGGCGCTGCACTGACTCGATTGGGTCAACTCCATTTTGGTAGTAAGGACTCCACACAGGAGCGCAGTACTCAAGGTTGGACCTGACAAGAGCGCAGTAGACAGCTTTGAGGCAGTAGATGTCGTTGAAGTTCTTGGCGATCCGCATGATAAATTCCAGATTCCTGCAGGCATTGTCGACAATATATGCGATGTGCTGTTTGAAGTCAAGCAATATTCCCAAGTCCTTGACACAGTTTTCGCGGCGTAAAGGCACGTCTGATAGCATGTAGTCGAAAACGAGAGGGTTAAATTTCCTTGAGAATGTAATTATTTCACATTTGTCGAAATTAAGCAGCATACGGTTATCTGTACACCATTTCGCAAAAATAGCTGCTCTTGCAGAAACGCGGCATCGGACGGACTATCGACTTTAGCATACAGCTTCAGATCGTCGGCAAAAGAGAGTCACGGGCATTTGAGCAGGAAGTTGACATCGTTGAAGTAGACGAGGAAAACCAAAGGTCCGAGATGGCTACCTTGTGGAATTCCAGAGTTAGCAGTGAAAGGTCTGGAGGTAAACCAGTCGATGCTAACTTCTAGGTGGCGGTCGGAGAGGTAAGAATTAAACTATCGTAACAACGAGCCTCCGATTCCCAGTTTGTCCAGTTTGGCGATGGCGATGCGATGGTTCAATTTGTCGAAAGCGGCGGAAAGGTCCGTGTAAATGATGTCCGTATGCGACCGGTCGTCAAAACTTTTTATCACATCGGACGTAAGAGTTAGAACATTGGTTGTCGTGGACCGGTTGGGCATGAAGCCGTGTTGATCGTCTACGAAATATTGCTTAAAGAATGCGAGTAAAGGTGCATACACGACAAGCTCGAACAGTTTCGATATTGAGTTTTGTGCAGAGATGCCGCGATAGTTATTGACATTTCTCCTATTCCCCTTTTTATGAACAGGAAACATGTATGCCGATTTCCTTATTATTGGGAGGACACCTGTACTGATTGATAAACTGAACAGGTGGCTCATCGGAGCAGCGAAGGCATTGATACACTGTTTCAGCAGAAGAGACGGAATACCATCCGGTCCAGAAGAACGAGAGGATTTTAGCTTCGCGGCGGCTGCTATGACCATCGCGTCGTCGATGGAAAGGTGAGTTAAACAGTTGCTAAGTGCGGGGACGCACTGGACGGCTGCGGAAATTTCTCCTCTTGTCAACCTTTCGTCAGTAAATACACTGGAGAATTTCCGATCGAATAGTTGGGAAATCTGTTCTGTGTTAATGGTAGTTTCATTACCCGGGAACATTACCGAAGGAAGCCCGTTGTCCTTCCGCTGTTCGTTGACGTGCTTCCAAAAGGATTTTGGATTCCTTTTCAATCTGCGTTCGATGTTGCTCAGGTAGTTCCGGAAGCAGGAGCGACTCAATCGTTTGTAATCGTTTGTAACGTTGTAATCGTTTGCTAGTGGATGGAAGCGTTTTGCGAAAGCAAAGTAGACTCGATTTTCTGCTTAAATGCGCCGCAAGATCTCCTTTTTGTGATCCCAACGATTACCGTCCACGAAAAGTGCACGTTCATCTTTTTGAGCCTCTACCAATCATGTATTTGGTCTGCGACGCATTTACTTTTAGCCCAATCCTACTAGCCTCCGCTTTCAGTCTAGCGCAGATGGCCTCCGCCGTTGCGAAGTTTCGGCCTACAATATCAAAGTCATCTGCGTAGCCAACAATTTTGCTACTTTAACTGAAAATTGAGTCTCTCGTTTCGATTTTGCTCGCCGGATCATCTTCTCAAGGACGATGTTGAAAAGCATGCAGGTTAAGCTGTCAACTTGTCTCGACTTTTGCCGCGCTTGGAAGGGACTCGATCCTATTGACTCTAATAGTCTCTCCCAGCCAAGATTTGAATTTGAGATATGAATATACTTACCACGATGTCAACTGGAAGGTGTAATTTCAACATTTACCTTTCAATTTTTTTTTTAAGTCAAATGAAGAAGCCGGAGTATATACCAAAAAAGCTTATGATGATTGAAAATAATTCCTCATTTCCTGAATAAACCCCTTAAGGTTAGGGTATGTAATTTTTTTTTGTAAAACCCCCCCTAAGAAAAATTTATGGCTACGCCCCTGCTGTCAATCCTTTAGTGCTCACCAGCTTTAGTTTGCCTAGCTATCAAGTCAGGCGAAGAGGCAAGCCACTTTTCCGAAGAAATAAAATCCGGAAAAATATCCTCACATCAAGCTTGTGAGCTTTCGTCTGGCAAGACGGTGCAAAATCTTGTTTGAAGCAGTATGGTGCATTCTCGTAGTGGTTTTGACGATGAGCAGCAAATGGTGCTTTGAAACATTATCGCTGTAATATTTAGTGCTATTTTAACATCAGGTTCAATGAACAAAAATGGAACCTTCAAATATTTGGATAAACATCCCCGTACCATCACCCTGGAAACATTCCTTAACCGTTGAACAGCTAGTTTGTCCCGACGAATATCAGAAAGATGTGCTGCATATATCCGATCATTTTGTTGGTTGTGGTGATCCTGTAACAGGAACAGTTTTTTCGTCAGAAAACAGAATTCCACAATTACTATGCCGCTTATGCAGCTGCCGACATCTTTCGACGCTTGGAACCTTCTGATTTTCAATCAAAATGTGCACCCGTCGTTTTTTTCTGTTTTTTTTTAATGGAATCAATTGAAGATCATCTTTCAAAGTATTCTTCCTGGTTGACTTTGAAACTCCCAGTTCATTAGCCATCTTACGTCCTGATTGATCTGGTTTCCGTCGAACTCGCTATCTTACTTGTTTGATGGCTTCTGGTGTTCTTACAGTGCGTTTGCAGCTAGGTTTGGAGAATATTTTTCAAGAATTGGTTCCCTTGTATCGCTCGATGGTACGAAAGATGAATATTCGTTTATTCCGAGTGGGTTCAGCTTCCTTAAAATCACCTCTATTCTGTATTTGGAACAGATCTTTATTTCGTTCGACCTGTTTCGACTTAGTTGTTTTGCCCATTTAATTTTGTTGGCGAAATGAAGAATACCATCTATGTACTACTATCAGCATTAGTGTTATGCAACGCTGTCTGTTCGTATAAAGAACTAAATATGTGAAGCAGCACTTGTTTTGTGATAGAAATTTAGTTCTTTATCCGAATGTTCTCAACAAGAAGTAGTCCACTTTACCCTCTTGCACGCTATAAACGTTTCTTTCACCTTTTTTCTACTTTGTTATTCAGTTGCTGTTTGACGGTTTATTCGTTCTAAACGACTCACCTTTTCAATCAACTAGTTAATATTTTTTTCTCTTCCGATTCAACAAGTAGGCAGAAGTGAGAATCTTAAATCACAATAAATCACAATAATTTCTGATACAATTCATTGGCACTGGCACTGGCACACGCAAACCGCTGCGATGCGCATCGTTTTGTTGGTGCGTTACACTGCGGCAGGGATGATTCCTCCTCAGAATAAAAAACGAGAAGAGAATAATTCACACTTTACTCAGTCGCGATTTATGTTGCTCCGTTTTGTTTGAAGTTTTCTCTTTTTACTGATCGCGATTGCTCAGCGACCTGCTCATTATTCTTCTCATTGAGAAATAAACTGAGCAACAAAGTGTTAATACACTTTTTGGCTGCCCATGATATGGCACAAGAAAAACTGTTTAGACTTCTCGTAGCGGCAACAGTGCAAAAAATGTTGTATATGAGGATGGTGGATGATAGATATGGTCAATGTAATTCCCGTGCCGTTGCTTGCTGCAGTACGAGCGCACAATGAGAATCTAAAGTTTGTTTATATTTCTGTTTGTTTTTGGTCTGTTTCTCATTGCGTGGATGTATTTCTCATTTGTGGCAGCAGTTCTGCTCATTGTGTTGAATGAAAAAAGTTGCACTTTTTGCACAATGAGTGAGGAAATGGCAAGCCTGCACTGCGGTGTTAACAGTCATTGTCACCGTCACTCTTCTCGAAGAGTAATCGATGTACCCAGCGGTGTTGTTCCCCACATACCCCCGGGCCATCACCATTGCCCGGTCTTCTCTTCCAGTGTAATCGCTTTCAATGCTTAACACCGCTAATTTGGATGTTACTCTTCTGAAGACTCCGCTCTTGATTCGGAACAAAGCCTGCCTAATCCTTCCATCTTTAGAAATAATTGTCTCTTCCACAATCCCACGAACCTACAACTTCCGATTTTTTTCCATCCATCACGTAAACCACATCGCCTACCTTTAATGGTTTAGTTTCCTCAAACTATTTGCTACGTTGGTTTATCATTGGTACATATACTATACGTTTCTATAACTCTTCAGCTAACTGTTGCGACCGGTGGTAAGCGTTGCGAATAACCTCTGCCGTATGTGGTGGTGGTGGAACGATAAGCGGTTCGTTCGGCGACGCACCTCTGCATCGATCGATCCTTTGGCAACTTACGTAAGAGGGCGTGAGTTGATTAGGTCCTCTACTTCTGTTATCGACGTTTGAAAAACTTTATCTGTCAGTTTCTTTCGACACGCACCCATAGAGTCCTTCACAGTCCCAACGAGGCGCTCCCACGAGCCTCCCATGTGAGGAGTAGAGGGAGGGATAGATCGCTAATTGGTACGGGCTTCGGGTGTTGCTTCGGTGCATTAATCCTCGATGACACGAATCTTTTCGATGATTTCCTTGCTGGATGCCTTCAGGTTTGTGCCTGTTCCGTCTCCAGCCGAAAATAACCCGCACCCAGCAGCATACACTGTTAGCATCGCACAACACACACTGTCATCATCCCGCAGCTATAAAAGCAGCCCACCCAGAGAAAATCATTCCATTCCGTTTTCAGCCATCCAGCCGTTCACCTCGCAGCAGTAGCAATAAGCCGAAGAACAATTAGAATAAAGTTTGTTAGCATAGCAGCCGGTGTTTGTTTGGTTCACCGTCCACTTCCCCACTGGATTTTCCCACTGAAAGGAGAGCGAGCAAAGTCAACCCCCAGCCCTTATAAGCGCTAGATGAAGAGTTAATTTTCTCACCGAGACTTTTGCTTTTGCTTTCGCTGCCGCTACCATACAGTCCACTGCCAGAAGATCGTTCAGAGGCGAACATCTTTTTGGTCCAACCCGAACCGGATTAGAAGCCATCCCGACGCCGCACCTAGGCGTGCCGGAAAGGATTGAACCTGGTGGAAAAAGCAGCATTCGGCTCTGTGCTAACAACTTGTTACCGAACCGAATTGCTACCGCTGCGGCGTGCACGCAAGAGTTTGTTTGAACGTGTTCGATCGTGTTCGCGTTCGAAACGTGCCACACCGCTACCGTTATTGAAGTGAACTTGTTTGAACGTGTTCGTTCATACCGAATTGTGTTCGTTTGCACTCGCGTTCGAAACCTTCCACCATTATTGAAAAGTGAACTTTTTGAACGTGTTCGTTCCTGCTGGACGTGTTCGAACCGTTATTGACTGAACATTTTGAAAAAGTGAACGTGTTTAAACGTGTGGCGTGTCACGATTTTCGCTCGTCGCGTTGCGATTAATTCGTCAAAAATATTTTTTGATTAAGCGATGCCCGTAATGCATTCGCCGTCGCGTTCGGAAAACGGTGAAAAAGAGGACTCAGCATCATTTCACGGATTTGAAGAAGCTGGTGCTGTTGCTGTTGCTATGAATCCTGTCACCGAAAAGGAATATCATGTGGTCTGCCGTCAGCGCTCTCAAGTAAAGCAGAAATTAGTGCGTATTCAACGAACGCTCATCACCAGTGCAGCAATTGGTTTAGCACAATTAAATGTGCTATCCAAAACGCTTTCTGCTGTATACACGGAGTACAGTGGATTCCATAGCAAGGTGCTATCGTTAGTATCGGATGAAGACCTGTTCCAGGAGGAAAATGAATATGATGCCTTCGAAGATATCTACAACAATGTGAGCAACGCCGTGGAAGAGCTGCTGCTGGAAGCAAAGAACCGTGCAGTACCAACATCTGCGCCTAACCCGTCATCTCAACAAGTGATTATCCAGCAACAGGCCCTCAAGATGCCAATTCCAACGTTCAGTGGAAGCTATACTGAATGGCCGAAGTTTAAGGCCATTTTTACCGATCTGATGGCCAATTCGGGTGATACAGACGCCATAAAACTGTATCATCTGGACAAAGCGCTTATCGGAAATGCCGCAGGTGTACTAGATGCCAAAATCCTGAGTGAAGGGAACTACCAACAGGCCTGGAACGTCTTGATGGACCGCTACGACAACAAACGAGCCATAGTGGAGAGCCATTTCCGAGGACTGCTGACATTAAAAAAGATGTCTTCCACCGCCAATAAAGAACTTCGTGCCCTCGTTGATGAAGCAGTCAACCACATCGAAAGCCTGCGCTACCTCCAGCAGGAGATCAATGGAAGCCGAGCATTTCTTCGTTTTCTTGATCGTGTCAGCTCTCGACAAGAGTGCACGCCAGGCTTGGGAAGCAACGCAGAAGAAGGGTGAGTTACCGAATTACCAGCAGACCATCGACTTCCTGAAATCCAGATGCCAAGTTCTGGAGAATTGTGAAGCAGCAGGCCAGCCAGCCCCGTCGAATCCAAAGCCCCATCCACCACAAAGAAGTGTACCACAAAGAAGCCATGCTGCATCGACCGGCCCATCCCAACCACCAGTCTCTTGTGAAATTTGTGGCGGTTCCCATCGAAACGTCCAGTGTTCGGCCCTATCCAGCCTAACCCCAGCCCAGAAGAACGAGAAGATCCGAGCAGCTGGAGTCTGTTTCAACTGCCTGCGCAAAGGCCATCGATCCAAAGATTGCCCTTCCGATAAGACATGCCACAAGTGTCAACGCCGACATCACACTTTGCTCCATGAGAATGAAGAACCCAGCCGAGGTACGAAGCCCAACGTATCACTTCCCACCGAGACAATGGCGATCCCGCCACCGATACCAGCTGCAACAACATCGCAGATGCCAGCACCAGTGAACCAACCGGTTTCAATAACGTGTTCCGCAAACTTCGCCCAATCCACCAAGACTGTACTGCTGTTGACTGCGGTGGTTCAGGTCTACGACAGGAGAAATCAAGCACATCCATGCCGTGTGCTGTTGGATAGCGGTTCCCAGGTCAACTTTATCACCGAAGAGATGGCCAACCGTCTTGGCATCCCAAAGAAGCCAGCCAACATCCCAATTGTTGGCATTAACGCCCTACGAACCCACGCTCGTGATAAGGTGACCATCAAGTTTCGATCCCGTGTATCATCGTTCCACACCAGCCTGGAGTGTCTGGTAACTCCGAGAGTAACTGGGACAATTCCAACTTCCAAGATCGACATCGCCCATTGGATGATCCCAGAAGGACTGGTCCTTGCCGATCCCAAGTTCCACATTCCCGACAAAGTGGACTTGCTGATTGGTGGGGAATTATTCTTCGACTTGCTGAAGCCAGGTCACCTTAGCCTAGCAGATGGATTACCACAGCTACGTGACACCCAGCTTGGGTGGATAATAGCTGGCGTCATCATCGAACCACCACATGCATCCAACGTTTCTCCCATGTACGTCCACGCATCGGTTGCAGACATCGAGCGGAACATGCAACAGTTCTGGCAAATCGAGGAAGTACCAGACGTCCCCAACCTGTCGACCGAAGAGATAGCATGCGAAGCCCACTTCCTATCTACCTACCAGCGTGATGAATCTGGAAGATTCATGGTCCAGCTCCCGTTCAATAGTGATCTTCCCCTCCTGGACGACTGTCGTGCTCTGGCCCTAAAGCGTTTTCTGATGTTGGAGAAACGACTCGTCCGCAATCCGGAACTTCGAATTCAGTATGTGGATTTCATCCGGGAGTACGAGGCTCTCGGGCACTGCCGGGAAATCATGGAATCTGAAGACCCGCCCAACCAGCAGAGCTACTACCTTCCTCACCATGCCGTACTTCGACCTTCTAGCTCGAGCACGAAATGCCGTGTCGTGTTCGACGCAAGTGCCAAATCTTCGCCGTCGCATCTTTCGCTGAACGAGGTACTCCACGTCGGTCCAGTAGTGCAAAACGATCTACATCACATCATGCTACGATTCCGTAAATTCAAGGTAGCATTTACCGGAGACATCTGTAAAATGTACCGTCAAGTAGTCGAAGCCCCATCGGATCGTCGATTCTTGCGCATTTTCTGGCGAGAGCAGCCGTCGTTGCCTTTGCGTGTTTTGGAGTTGTGTACTGTCACCTACGGTACCGCATCGGCCCCCTATCAAGCAACCAGGTGCTTGGTACAGCTCGTCAAGGAAGATGGCGAGAACTTTCCCATCGCCGCTCGTATAGTGAAGGAGGAGACCTACATGGACGACGTACTGTCAGGAGCTGACTCGGTGGAAGATGCTATCGTGGCTAAACAGCAGTTAAAGGAACTCCTAAGTCGAGGAGGTTTTCCTATACGAAAATGGTGCTCTAACTCCCAACAGCTGATGGAGAACATTCCTATCGATGAACGTGAGACGATGACTCCGGGGGAGCAAGGAGTGAACGAAACCATAAAAGTGTTAGGCTTGCGTTGGGACCCAACCGCCGATACGCTGAAGATCGCCTATCATCCGAATCCACCTGTGAAACAACCACCAACGAAACGTACGGTGTACTCCGAGATCGCCAAATTCTTCGACCCCCTTGGACTGGTTTCGCCGGTGATCGTCTTGGCGAAACTCCTCGCGCAGAAGCTGTGGCAGCTTAAAATCAACTGGGACGATCCGGTGGATGAAAATATTGCCAAGCAGTGGCAAAATCTTCAACTTTCCCTAATGCATCTCCACGACATCGAGATCCCTCGGTGTGTTATTTTGGACAATGCAGTCGCCTACGAGTTGCATGGTTTTTCGGATGCCTCCACAACGGCATACGGAGCATGCATCTACCTACGGTCCCTTTTTGCTGATGGTTCGGCAAAGCTTCGTCTCCTCACCAGTAAATCCAAACTGGCGCCTTTGAGTGAGCTCACCATTCCACGGAAAGAATTGTGTGCCGCCCTTCTGTTGACCCGTTTACTGGCGAAGGTACTGCCAGCTCTGGATATGCCGGTTCAGGAAGTTGTGCTGTGGAGCTACAGTACGATTGTCTTAGCCTGGCTAAAGAAACCCCTCAACCAGTTGCAGCTATTCGTCCGAAATCGAGTCGCTGTGATCCAGCAGCACACAGACAATTTCCGGTGGGAACATGTACGATCCCATCAGAATCCAGCCGATGTCATCTCCCGCGGACAGCTTCCAGAAGATTTAGCTACCAACACTCTCTGGTGGCATGGTCCGAGTTACCTTGAAGTGGTGTGCTACGAAGTGGTTATTCCGGACGAGATACCTGAGGAAGCGCTACCGGAACTGAAAGCTGCCGTCGCCATCTCGGATGTAAGAATGGATATGCCTTTATTCTTCTCCAATTACAGCAATTTCCGCAAGCTACAACGAATTGTTGGGTACATTCGTCGGTTTGCTAATAATTGCCGTAAGCAGAATCAAGCCGACCGAGAACTCAGATCCCATCTGACCGTCCATGAGCTTCGCCGTGCAACAGAAACCATCATCCACGTCTTACAGCATGCACACTTTGCTGACGAAATCAAACGAGTCCTCGACAACGAACCCTGCAAGAGGTTAGGAAATCTTCGTCCTATTTACACCAATGGTTTGCTCCGTGTTGGTGGCCGACTTGACCGATCGCAACTACCATTTGAAAGTCGCCATCAAATTATCTTACCGGATAAGGATCCGGTGATTCATCGTTTCATCCAGCAGATGCACGTCGAACTTCTTCACGTCGGGCAAACAGGTTTGCTGAATGCTCTTCGCCAAAGGTACTGGCTCCCGAAAGGTCGATCCATCATACGTTTCATCACCCGTCGATGCGTTAAATGCTTCCGAACCCATCCTACGACACCCAATCAACTAATGGGAAACCTGCCAGCGTCGAGAGTGATGCCATCGCCCCCGTTCTCCATAACTGGTGTGGATTACGCTGGCCCCTTCTGGATTAAACAAGGGTCACGTCGTCCAACGCTGACCAAGGCGTACGTAGCAGTCTTCGTCTGCATGGCAACTAAGGCTGTGCACCTGGAAGTCGTCTCCGATTTGAGCACCGATGCTTTCCTGGCATCTCTAAGAAGATTAATTGCTCGCCGAGGAATGATTCATGAATTGCACTCGGACAACGCCACCAACTTCCGAGGTGCGAATCATGAATTGAACAGCCTATATCAACAGTTCCAGAATCAGCAGACTGTGAACGCCATCGAATCCTTTTGTCGCAGCCGTGAAATCGAGTTGCATTTCATCCCGCCAGACGCACCGGAGTTCGGCGGCCTCTGGGAGGCAGCCGTGAAATCCTGTAAAACACATCTGAAGCGTGTCGTCGGCAACGTCCAGCTAACATTTGAGGAGCTTTCAACTGTCATGGCTCAAATCGAGGCCGTCTTGAATTCCCGCCCTTTATTCGCCATCTCGAATGACCCGGCGGATCCACGAGTTATCACCCCGGCTGACTACCTCATCGGACGACCACTCACCGCTCCAGCTGAGCCCTCCTTAGAAGACGTCAAGGTTTCCCGTTTGGCGCGCTGGCAACATCTTCAACTCCTTCGTGAACATTTTTGGATTGCTTGGAGCAGAGATTATCTGAACACCCTGCAACCCCGAAAGAAGAACCAACGAGAGATGCCAAATGTTCGCGAGGGCCTGATCGTCCTGCTTCATGATCGGAACCAACCACCTCTCAACTGGAAATTAGGACGTATCGTAGCAGTCTACCCTGGTGACGATGGACTTGTTCGTGCAGTCGATGTATTCTCCAAAGGCTGCAAGTATCGTCGTCCAATCAACAAGGTATCCATCCTGCCTATCGAAGACAACGAGTTAGTTGAAAAACCCGGCGATGTCCTGAGAACCGCGGATCCTTCAACCGTGGGAGGATGTTCCGTCTCCAGCCGAAAATAACCCGCACCCAGCAGCATACACTGTTAGCATCGCACAACACACACTGTCATCATCCCGCAGCTATAAAAGCAGCCCACCCAGAGAAAATCATTCCATTCCGTTTTCAGCCATCCAGCCGTTCACCTCGCAGCAGTAGCAATAAGCCGAAGAACAATTAGAATAAAGTTTGTTAGCATAGCAGCCGGTGTTTGTTTGGTTCACCGTCCACTTCCCCACTGGATTTTCCCACTGAAAGGAGAGCGAGCAAAGTCAACCCCCAGCCCTTATAAGCGCTAGATGAAGAGTTAATTTTCTCACCGAGACTTTTGCTTTTGCTTTCGCTGCCGCTACCATACAGTCCACTGCCAGAAGATCGTTCAGAGGCGAACAGTGCCGTTGTCCGAAATTCCAACGGAGGCCCACGGCGACACGCCAATCTTCGGGTTGCCATTAGGCATTAGCTGACAGATTGTGTGCAATCTCAAGATGCATCGCTCGCATGACTAAGCAGGTGAACAAAACTGTCTATTTTTTCTGCCGGCTCCGATTAACAATGTCCTCAACGGGCCCAAAATAGTCAACCCCGACATAGCTAAAGGGATGAATATAAGGGGAAAGTCTCTCGATGGCTAAGGGTGCCAAACACAACTGGCGGATACCATTAACATTCTCGATGTAGTACCGTTGGCGTAGCTCATTTTTCACCGTTTCACGGAAGCCATGCCTAAAGTTTTCGTGATAATCACTTGGCGACCTTTCGGGAGAATGATGGGAAAACCGAGATTGAACGGCAAGCCTTCAGCATCCTTTCTCTCTTTTTCCATGCGAATAATTATATCGTTATCAATCAAAGGTCTGATCTTGTATAAAGGGCTAGATTGTTCTAGTCGGTACCATTGATCCGAAGGTTGTTCTTGGTTCTTCAGTAGTACCTTCAGATCATCTGCAAGCGAAAGACGCAGGTTATCATGCGCACTAATACGGTCCACTTCACAATTTGGCGTAACTTCCTATCGCCAATCTGTCAGCCTTAAAGTCAAAATTTCACCGATGCGGAGTCCCACAAAAAGCTAGTACTGACGTTGGTCCGACTCCGAATGGATCCACGAAAGCACTGTCCGAGAATTGGACTAGAAAAACGGCTTTACGCTTACGATTTGCACCGTTTTCCCAATCGCGCTCCCAAAACAAAGGCCTGAAGCTTCAACGGCGATACCGTTAGTTATTTAAGTGGGGCCCGTCACCAAAGAACATCGAACTTCCCCGTTAACCACAACACGAAAGTAAGCAGCGCAGCCATAAGCGGCTTCGCTGGCATAAGTGAATACAGCTGTATGTCGCGCAGCTTTTCCGTTTTGGCATTTCCAAAGTACGCTCTTCTAATCGCTTCGATATTCGACACCTGCTGGACCCAGTTGTTCCACTTCAGGAGCAATTCTGCGGGAAGCGGAGTATCCCACACACCCATTACTCCATAACCCCTAGATGAACATTTTGTCGAGCACTGTGAATGGTGACAAAAAACCCATTGGATCAAACATGGACATCGCGTAGCTCCAGAACCCACGGATTGGATTGACCCCGGTGTAGTGGTTGGCATTCAGGCCGAGAACCTCGGTTCAATTCCCAACCCCGCAGAAGTCACTAATGACCCAAACTGCTAAAGTGACTATAATCAAGACAAAACAAAAATTTAATAATTCAGAATTCAGCGAAACTACTCGAACTGTTGCTGCGGCATCCCACACAAGAGACGTATTTTGCCAGGCTTGTGGGGATGTTTGACCATGATAAGTGGTAGGTACCATACGGCGGACGGGTCAGTTTCAGTTAGTTCCTTAACGATAGCCACGTTCATTTAGCAAAAAAAAAGCAAGTGCAACATGGCCACACAGCAGCGCTCGAGTATATTGCTATTCGAGTTTTCAGCATAAAACCATACAAATGTGAAAACGCTACAGTAAACCCTACAAATATAAGTAACTTCGCAACAATACACGCATAACAGAGGGTGATAGTGCGCAAGCAAAATGTATATAGAACGATGCTTTTTAAAGAAATTCCTTCTATGTGTCATGTCAGTTCGTCAGTGGTCCACTGCACTGCACAGTGGCATTCACGAGGAGCTTTAGTAGTCTGATACGTGCCTAGAATTCCTCCTCCAGCAGCAATCGAAGAACCATTACTGCTAGAGTATACAAATTGCTATGCGTTCAACACATCTGCCGAAAAGGAGCTAAATTTCGACGGCTTTAAACTGCAACTGGATCTAAAGGAGCCCTCAATCGATTGTCATGGATCAACAAGGGCATGTCTATGTCTATATCTAGGCCGTAGATGAAAAAATGCAAAGCAAAAATGGAAGTAGCTCAAAGCGACACAGCTTAGCCCGCTTAGTCAAGTGTAAAAGTGGTAGTAGTCAAGTGTAAGTAAAATATTTTTAACCCTTTACTGTAAATTCATCCTTGTTATTTAATTGAAAAAATCGACGGATCTTGTCAAGCTGCTTTATTTTCTCCGTCACCTTTCGATTTAAGCAAGCAGAGCGTCAAAATTTACTAATTTCTAAACATCACTACTGGTAACTACGTGATGCCAAATACTCCACGTTACGCAGAGTTTGTCAAATGAGTGTTGTCCGAACAGGATATAACACAAGAATATGTTTTTTTTTATCAACCATTCCAACACTAAACGACGCCAATGCAAATAAAACCTCTCCCCAGGGATGGTTCGATCACTTCGACTCAATTTTGATTCATTTGACAGTAGCGTCCTAACCGAGCAAAATTTGACAAATTGATGTATGGGTTATTTGTAGATAATAACTAGATCTACAATTTTGCTGAATAAAGTGTTGCTGTATCTTTTTTAATTACGGTGCTACAATGCTAGTACCTCATTAGTAACTAAATGAACGTTCATTTAGTTACTAAAGAGGTATTAGCATTGTAGCGCCGTAACTACAAAAGTTACAGCAACACTTTATTCAGCAAAATTGTAAATAATAACGAGTTCTACAAATGTCTCATACATAACTTTGTCAAATTTTACTCGGCTGAGACGGTAGTGTCAAATGAATCAAAATTGAGTCAAAGTGATCGAACCATCCCTGCCTCTCCCCCAAATAAAGCCCATTCTGATCAACTAACTCACCTGCGTCAGCGCTGAGCACTCCACATACTTGACCGCCTTCAGTTCCTTGGCCAGCTTCTCGCCCTGCTCGAGTGTGATCGGCTTCTGTTTGTTTTTGGCCAGCTTCTCCAGTGTGCTTTGTTCGTCCCGCAAATCGATCTGGGTGCCGACTAGCAGAAACGGCGTCTTCTGACAGTGGTGCGTTATCTCCGGAACCCACTAAAAGTGACGGAATGACTCTGAGCTTCATTCGTTGGATTCAGTTATGTACGCTGGACTTACCTTCTCTTTGACATTCTCAAACGAACTTGGGCTGACTACGGAGAAACACACCAAAAAGACGTCCGTCTGCGGGTAGGACAGGGGCCTCAGCCTGTCGTAATCCTCCTGACCTGGAATGAAACGGAGAGGGTCACGAGGTTAGCAAAATCTTCACAAGTGGAGAAAAATCCGATCGCCGATTGTTTTTCGAAGCCATGCCCGGATGGATGGCCGTTATTGCACTGTATGGTTTTGCTTCAATTGAAAAAAGAATCACGCAACGTGGGCGTGTCTTGAATTGATGAGTCGAGTCAAGTGGCGGCACCGCCGCCGAGCGCTGATTGAATTTTGTTTTCGTAAACGCTCATGACTTTCAATTATTTGCTTAACTCTTAACCATTCGCTCGCTCAAGTTTGCCGGACTGGAGCGAAGGTAGACCCAACGTTCAACCTCATTTCTGCTAGTACTCGTTACTGATAGTAGTAAAACATACCACAACATACAAGTGACTTACCGGCAGTATCAAACAGGCCCAGGGTGTACGGTTCGCCACCGATCATCACCGTGACTGCATAGTTGTCGAACACGGTCGGAACGTACTCCGACGGAAACTTATTTGTCGTGTAGGAGATCAGCAGGCAGGTTTTACCGACGGCACCGTCGCCCACCACGACGCACTTTATCGTCTGCATCTTGTGTCACCTCGGCTATGCAGTTTTCGTTCTCGCACTCCCCCGTTCTCTGTCTATCCGTACCGGTGCGCAATGGCAGTAACAATAACAAAATAACAAATCCTAGAAAAAAAGCGAAAAAATGACTTAGAAATTAACTGAACTTGTTTGCGGTTGATAAACTCGGTTAAGCACCGCCAAAAATGCGGTTTTTTTATTCACAATCAATCGCTTGGTTTGCGCGAGGCGCGACCGGCACATTAGTACAGTAGGTACAGTGGTAACGCGATAACGAACGTGCGATGACGCGAGCGCCCGATGAGTCATCATCGGCGGCGTACTTGCCAATGCAAGGTCTCTTTATTTGCATAACTCACAACACAACAGACCTCGCATCTGTTGATAATGTATAATAGCCACCACCACATATACCTATTATAGTGGCGGAAGGGCAGCACCTGGATGTGCGAAACGAAAACATCGTTCCATATAGTTACAGGGAAGACAGGGAGTTTTGAACTAATGAAAGAATATTTTACATTACATGCAAGAGACTTTGATTCGTTCTAGAACAGTATTTCCCATTATAAGGGTTCACTCAAAAATTAGCTTGCAGCAAAATAGTAGGTATTCGGAATCTCGCAAATCTAAAAAAGGTTCGGAGCCGCTGTTCTAGAGGGTACTCGAAAAAACTTTATTATATGACATAAATGGGAAGTTGTCGATCGATAGAAGTGTGTAAAAGAAATGTAGTGTTAGATCCAACTAAACTCAAGATATTCTATCAGGAGTCTCAACACGTATTGGATAACTTTTTTTTATTATTATAGTCACTTCTTGATTACAGCGTTTTACGAAGGGCAAAGTAGGACCGATTTCCCGCTTGGATGCGCCGCTGGATCTCCTTACTAGTGTTGTTGTCCGCGGTCACCGCAAGCCCAAATACACGAACTCCTCTACCACTCCTAGTTCATCGCCATCAACGGTTACCGTGCGTAGGAGACGCGCGTTTGTTTCCTTTGAGCCTCTTCCTTTCATGTGTTTGGTCTTCGACGCATTTATTTTTAGCCAATTCTCCTAGACTCCGCTTTCAGTCTGGCGTAGATTGCCTCCGCCGTCGCAAAGTTCCTGGCTATGATATCGAAGTCATCTGCAAAGCCTAGAAGTTGGCTACCCTTGGTAAAAATCGTGCCTCTCGTTTCGATGCCCGCTCGTCGGATCACCCCCTCAAGAGCGATGTTGAACAGCATGCAGGATAAACCGTCACCTGGTCTCAACCCTCGCCGCGTCTCGAAGGGACTCGAAGGTATCCCAGAGATACGTACGAAACACATCACTCGATCCAATGTAGCTCTGATCGGTCGCGTCAGTTTGTCCGCAAAACCGTATTCGTGCATTATCTGCCATAGCTTATCTCGATCGACTGTATCGTATTCTGCCTTGAAATCAATAAAGATGTGATGCGTAGGCACGTTGTACTCCTGACATTTCTGCAAGATCTGTCGGATAGTTGGTCCGTAGTTGCGCGAGCCCCCATGAAACCCGCCTGATAATTCCCTACGAAACCTTGTACTATCGGTGACAACCGGCATAACAGGATCTGGGAGAGTACCTTGTAGGCAACGTTTACCAGCGTAATACCACGATAGTTGCAGCAGTCTAGCCGATCACCTTTTTTGTAGATGGGACAAACCACTCCTTCCATCCATTCCTCTAGGTAACTTTTCCTCGTCCCCAATCCTCGAAATAACCCAGTGTAGAGCCTTTGCTAGCGTTTCTCCGCCATGTCTATAAAGCTTTACCGGTGGGCGGTCCTTCCCAGCGGCTTTATTGGTCTTCAGCAGCCCGATTTCTCGTTTGACATCTTGGAGATCAGGTGCTAGGACATTACTATCTTCCATGGGCGCTCCTAGGTTAATTTTTGTTCCGCCTCCTTCTGCGACTTCGCCATCGAGGTGTTCATCGAAGATCTGCTTTTATTTGTCGACCACCTCGTGCTCGTTTGTGATTAGATTCCCTCCCTCGCCCCTACACATATCAGGACTGACCACCGGATAACTTAATAAAACTGCCCGAAGCAAAGGAAAACTCGGTCTTGGGCTGCCACTCGTCAGTCGCCCCTAACACCGGTTGTTCTAGCATCCTCGTCAACAGCGCTCATCCAACGAGTACGGGGTCTGCCTCGAAGTCATCGGCCTCTATCGGGTTCTCTGCTAAATATTGTTTTCGCTGGTCTCTCATCCGGCATCCTTGCTACATGGCCAGCCCATTGTAGCCTGACGTATTTTAGTCGCTTCACTATATCCACATCTTTGTACACTTGGTAAATTTCATGATTCATGTGCCTGCACCACATTCCTTCGTCTAATATGCCGCCAAGAATTGATCGCAGGATCTTACGCTCGAAAACGTTAAGAGCTCGTCGGTCGCTCTTTTTCAACGTCCACGCTTCGTGGCCGTAGAGTATCACCGGGAGAATTAGCGTCTCATAGAGCGCGAGTTTTGTACGGAATTGTAGGCTACGGGACCTCAGCTGGCTACGTAATCCGTAGAAGGCCCTGTTGGCAGCCGCTATTCGCCTTTTTACTTCACGGCTCACATCGTTGTCACATGTCACTAACGTACCAATAAGGTAAACAAATTCGTCGACCACTTCAAAAGTATCTCCATCTATCACCACCGCAGTTCCAACACCCGAAGGGCTACCACGCTCTCTACCAGCCACCATATACTTCGTTTTGGTAGAATTTATGACAAGCTCTATCCTCGCAGCTTCCTCCTTAAGATGCGCGTACGCTTCTTCCACAGCTCTTCGGTTAACACCGATAATATCGATGTCGTCCCCGGCCCTTCGAATAGCACCTTCCAATGCAATGTTGAACAGCAAGTTCGATAGTCCGTCACCTTGCTCCAAACCATCTAACGTCACAAACGAGTCCGATGTCTCACCCGCTATCCTGACGCTTGATTTTAAACCATCAAGGGTAGCACATATCAGCCTAATCAGTTTTGTTGGAAAACCATGTTCAAGCATAATCTGACACAGCTCGTTTCGTTCAACTGAATCGTACGCCGCGATTCCGTTATCGTCTCAAAATTGCATGCCACGATGTCAACAGGTAACTATCAACACTCTTTGGATTACAATTTGCAGCGTGATATTTAACCGCCGGTAACTCCATCACATCAACTCGATAGCCCGTCACTTTGCTTCAAACCGTCTAACGTCATATATGAGTCCATTATTTCCCTGACTATTCTGACGTTTGGCTTTGAACCATGGAAGGGTGCACGTATTAGCCTAATAAGTTTTGTTGGAAAACTATGTTCAAGCAAAATCCACTGCAATTTTTCTCGCTTAACCGAATCGTACGCCGCTTCAAAGTCTATGAATAGCTGGTGAGTCTCAATTTGAGTTTTCTAAATAATTTGGCGAAGACTGCACTGGTATTACCAACAAAGATTTCCTGCTACGACCATTGGTATAGCTATAGAGGGTGCCTAGGGGACCAGGCTCCCTCCAAAAATTTTCACCGTTGGAATTAGAAAACCGGAAAAAAAAATTCAGTGTATATGTCCTCAAAAAAGATTCCCTCCTAATGGTGAAGTTGCAAAAGAAGGCTGAAGGTTAACCTGGGAGTGCCTATGGAAGATACTAATGTCCTAGCACCTGATCTCTAATTAAATCAAACGAGATCTTGGGATACTGAAGACCGATAAAGCCGCTTACAGGGTGTCGATTATTCAGTGAAAATAAAATTCCCTGACTTTTCCAGGTTTTTCCAGATATATTTCAAAAAAAATTCAGACGCAAAATATCTCGTTAATTTCCCTTTTTAAAGTGTTCATTTGGCTTAATTGGTTGTTTACTCTTAAATTATTATTTTCTAGTAAGTTCGTTTTTCCTTTTCATCTTTCAATGCGAAATTTCTATGTGCAAAATTAAAACTAATTCGAACTTAATTAACGCACATCGAAATTAAAGAATTGAGCTAAATAAAAATTGCAAGATGTCTTTTCGGAAAAATGAAAGTAGTCTGCTGGTTTATCCAATTGCCAAAAGGTGGTGGGATAAGCCGTTTTGTCTATTTGATCACATGTAATGAATAGGTAAATCCGTTTCAAACATTTAGCTATGCAAAACAATAAATATAGAAGTTGTTGTTGAAGAAGTTGATTAGAAGAAACTTTCTGACCCCAAGCCCGATTTGTCTGAGCAGCTATTTCGATTTGTTGGGAAAATTTACGGAAATAATTGTTCGTCAGGAATTTAAAAACTTTTGATGACAAATGACATAACGATAAATCGAGCAACGCAGCATCGTTGCATTATTTGCTTTTATTCGACCTAGGTACTTGCAGCCAACTTTTGATATTCAGGAAAATTTCGGGTTTGCGACTCTATCGACTCTCTGCTCGCAGTCTAGTTTCAAAGATAAGACTGATTTGTTGTCAGAATGTTGAGGCTGAGATGGTCTTTCATTCGAATATGCTTAAAGCGTGGGTTTTCACTAGTGTTCGACATGAGAATAAAAATTAAATTCCGGGTTCTGACTCGTTCAGGTTGAATATCGTAGCTAATTTTTACAGACTGATCTTGGTACAGTTTGATTAGTCCTCGTTCCAATTACTGTCCGATCTCGGTCCGGAAGTTTGGAATTATCTAGAGGCAAAATTTGCTTGTTTTAAATGCTGTTTTTTTCTAAACATAAATGAATATTTGTTCTCCAAGCATCGACGAGTGTTTTAACAATCTTGCTGAATTGGCCGCAGTGAAAACAGAAGAAGGATTCTTCCATCAAAGTATGCGGTTTGCGTGTCAACATCCACCAATCTGGTATGAACTTTTTATGTACATCTGTACAAAAGAAGCAAATTTCTATACACAACTTTTGATCTAAATATTCCATTAATATCGAGGAATCCAAAAAATATTAATAATAATCAATTAGATTGTTAGCCCTTCGCTTTAAACCCAAAACCGATCAAATCGATCCAACCGTTGATTTGTACACAGCAGAATAGCAGAATGCAAGTAAAAATAACATGTCATATTCTATTTGATTTGGGCACACGCAATGACCTTAAATAAAAAGGTGCCGGATACTTGAAGGCGATGCCATAACTTTTCCGGTATATTTTCTTCCCATGCCAAAAATCCCTGACTTCAAATGAAATTCCCTGACATTCCCTGACTTTTCCAGGTTGAAACGAATTTCCCTGACATTTCCAGGTTTTCCCTGATTTTCCAGGTAATCGACACCCTGTGTAAGGACCGTCTACCGGCAGAGGTTTATAAATATGGCTGAGAAACGCTGAAAACAGCACTACTGTTCGGATAGAACGGTAAACCTTTTTTGTAGCAGTATTTTGTTGTACAGCTCAAACTGAAATTTGGAAGTTTATTAATGTTACAAAATATTTCTTTCCCAACTTTTTACAACTCACAATAAATAGTTTTCGCCTATGTTTTTCCCTCCGTGCACTCACGATTTCTTTTACCAATCTTATTGTTTTTGCCTGCTTCCTGAATCTTATTTTATAGTTCACTAATTAATTACTGGTTATTCTATTAATCTGATCAATTTACCTACGATTTTTTTTGTTTACTATTCTTTTCTTCGCAGGTTGCATACAACAGGAACCACGGTTGCTGTAGGTAAGGTTTTACGAATATTGCTATTAATATTGATTTATATTTTCTCTTTTCAGCTACTTACAGGTGAATAATCATTAACTGCCACTAAGCATTCCTTCGAAACCACTTCTTTTTTAAATAGGTATAACAATTTCGACTCCAATCTTCACTAATCTTGCAAATAATCTTCCGAAAGTGTACAATATCTTACGAAAGTGTACAAATTTTCTCACTCATTATCGTAATAGTTCCTTTTTGATTTGATTCCTTCCCGCTGTCAAGTCGCTGCCAGTTGAAAGGGTTCATACTGTTTCACCTTCGGCTTTTACACCGTCGGGCTGCACGGTGCGCTCAACATATCCCAGCCCGGCCCGTAACATCCGGTGGGTCTTCCGGAAGTCCCGAATTTACCGTAACCTACCTCAAGCACCGCCAAGTTGGCTACAGCACGACGGAATATTCCTTCAGCCGTTCGGACGTTCGCTTGCCTGATTCGTCCGTCTGCTCCCTGGAACACCAGCTCGACGATGCCTCTGGTCCAGCACTTCCGGTTCTTCCCGTCGACGATGAATACCAGATCATTCACCTCCAACGGCTACTGGTCTTCGAACCACTTTGTCCACTTATTGATAGTTGACAGATATTCTTTGGTCCGCCTTTCCCAAGCCTGGTTCCTGCGGCATATACGTCAACGGTCGAGAATTAATCGCGTCTTCCGTCTCCGCAAGGGCCGTCAGCAGCACACTTCATCTGTGAGGGTGCGTCCATCATCCAACGCTTTCATACTTTCCTTCACCGACCGCACCATCCGCTCCCATATTCCGCCCATGTGCGGGGTGGCTGGCGGAGTGAAATGCCATGCTGTCGATGCGCTCCCTAGAGCTTCTGCGCATCCGTAGTGGATTTTCTGCATTTCGTTGGCGGTACCTCGGAAGCACGTAGCATTGTCCGAAAAGATTTCTGTCGGAGCTCCAAGTGCTTTGCAGAACCTTCGGATGGCTATCTTGCAAGACTGGGTACTGAGAGTATGGACGACTTCCAGGTGTATCGCGCGTATGGCTAGGCAGGTGAACACTGCGACTTACCTTTTCATCTTCTTCCGGTAGACGGTCACTTCGATGGGACCCAAATAGTCTATGCCCACCGCGCTAAATGGCCAAAGCTATGATGTTACCCGCTGGATCGGAAGCGGACTCATCCGCGGAGCTACTGGAAGACAGCGATGCACTTTGCACCAAATGCACTGTCGCGTTACTTGGAAAATTACTTCGGATGCTCGGGATCCAGAACCGCTGGCGAAGCTCATTCACCACGGTCTCCCGATTGGCATGTCCAAATTTCTCGTGGTAAACTTGAATTAGCTTTCCCGTCAGCCCATGCTTTCGAGGGAAGATGATGGGAAGTCTCTTATCGAACGGTATGCCGGTCGACGTCTCCATTCGGCCGCCCATCCGTAGAATTCCGTCCTGAACTAGGACCGGTGTTAACTTATAGATGCTGCTGGATCTCGCTAACCTTTCGGGTTGCTGCTCTGGCTTCAGTGTCAAGTTTGTCGTCAACACAGGCAGCTCGTCTGGAAAACCGTCGAACTGCGCTTGTTTTCACAGAACAGAATTCCTCCTGGCTAAGAGGCTTTTGGACCGAAGAGTACTGAGCTTTGATCAGCAGCCGTTGCTTTTCTGTCGCCTTTGTCGTGACAATCCGCTTACCATTCTTTTTGCGAATGCAGTTGCTTATAAATCGCAATGCATATGCTGTTCCCCGCAGCAAGGTAATCCATCGGGAACATCTTTCGTCGTTGATCACTTCGTGAAACAGCACCAACCCCCTTGCTTTCTCGGTGGTGTCACCAATCTGCGTATCGGTAGATGGCCATTGATCTTCGGACTGGTGCAGGAATGATGGACTGGTGAACCACTCACTGACGCTCTGTAGTATCGGATTCCGACTCAATTTGGTCAGGACGTCGGCAATGTTGAGCTTCGTTGAAATCCACCGCCAATCCGTCGCTCGTGTCAGTTCCAGGATTCCTCCGATCCTGAACGCAACAAACTGCTTGAAGTTTTGCTGATTAGAGCGGATCCAACTGCACACGGTCTTAGTCTTTCCAGAAAACACACCTGTCGATTTTGAGTGTGTGCGTTGTCAGGATGGTTTCGCTCAACCGCGCACCTAGGACGGCGGCCATCAGCTCCAGCCGGGGAACCGACTGGCGTTTCAGCGGGGCTACTTTGGACCGACACATGACCAGACTGCATCGCACTACTCCCTCAACTACTACACGCAAATACGCAACACATCCGTACGCATGTTCGCTGGCATCGGTGAAGACATGCAGCTCGATTGATTCGACAATGGAGGAAAGAGAATCGCCGAGATAGCAACGGGGGATACGAACGCTTTCTACGTCCGACAACAGACCTGTCCAACGCTTCCACATATCCCAGCAGTCGCTGCCGATCTCTTCGTCCTAGTCACAGCCGCTTCGCCATAAGTGTTGCACAATGATCTTCCCGTGGATAGTGAACGGTGAGAGCATGCCCGGGGGATCGAAAAAGCTGATTACGCAGCTGAGTACCATTCGTTTAGTAGGTTGTTTGTCCCCACGTAGATACGGAAGAAGCTCATCACGAAGCTGCGTCGAGAATTAGAATTCATCACCAACCTGGTTCCACGTAATTCCCAGCACGCGTTCCTTCATCGTCATTTTATCCTGGGTGAAGTGCACAAACAGAGCTGACTTTTGCTCACCCAGACTCTGCAGCACTTTGGGGGAATTGGAAACCCAGTTCCGTATCTCGAACCCACCTCGCTGGTGAATATACCGCACCTGCTTTGCTCGATCTATGGCTTCTTTAACAGTGTCGACGCTGTCGAAATAATCGAAGTACCAAACAGGTTTCATGGGGGCTCGGGCAACTATGGATCATATTCCCTGCAGCACTGAAAACCGAGGACCTTTAGGGACGACATTTTGAAATAGCTAGAAACAAAAACAATGGTCCGAGATGACTGCCTTGCGGAATCCAGAAGTGATAAAAAATATGCAGACAATAGCGAAAACAAAAACCGATTCAAGCACTCGCGTGTAAACGTTAGTTGCAATTATCTATGATATTGACTTCCCAAACAAAACGTTTTTAAAGATTTTTGGAAGAAATCTTCTTGTCATTATTTTGGTCATTCGACCTTAGATACTGGTCATTCGGTAGGGTTTTTTTTTATCACCAACCGTCTTGTACATCTACAGATCTTTCAGTTTAAAACCGGGTATAACATGGTAAAAATAGTTGGCCGAAAAATATACGTTTAGAACAGGCTAACCCATGTGTATTTAGGTTCAGTGCGGTCCAGTTCGCCTGCTTCAGGAACTATCGAATTGCAATTAATTATGCCAGAAATGTATGATTGTAAAACTGTTCACGCACCTTATATCAAAAATCATTTATGTTGTCATTCCGTTATTATCGCCTGGCCAAGAAAATCTCCAGCCAAACCAGTTATCAGTTTCAATTTTTCTCTTTTTCCCCTAGAGATAAAATCGCACGACAGATAACGGTAAATATCAAAATACATTTTTTTTTATCAAATCATTAGTAACACACGTAGCCACAGTTTTAGGTTAAACCAAAATAGCAAGAAAAAATTGTTCTGTAATGACTTCTATGGAAGACCGGCTAGAAAAATTTCCATTCTATTGGATGTACCATTTTTCCGGCTGAAGCCAGCTGGACAGTCCGTCTGCCAGTGGAAAATCGATAATTCGTTTGACAACTGCATCCGACCGCACACATCCCTCGGTAGCCATTGACCTTTTCTTGTACGCTTCGTTTCGCTGATATTCTTCTAAAGATGACTCAAACTAAAATTGCGTAAGTTATGAACAGGAGCGAAACCAAAATCGAGAATCAAATTCTCCTATGCAGTATACCATTATATAACGTCAGCTTTATTCTTTACTTTGAAGAACAATATTTTTCTTATGCATGCATAATACCCTGAGCCGAAGAGAAATTTTGTCTGCAAAAAAATAACGATAAGCCTTTAGCCTGCCACGGCAGCAGCTGCTGTTAAATCCAGCAGAATTCTATCCGCAGGAAAGCCTTCAACTATCAAAAGCATTCCAGCTTAAACCAGTCGGCAGACAGTCCCAATATTCGCTTCAAGAATCGCCTTTCACCGTTTCCGATTCCGCAAACGCAGCGAAAAACAATAAAACATTCATAAAAATTCATTAAATTCCACAAACGCCATTTTAATTTTTTCCCTCTCGCTCTGGCTCGCGCACTTGCGACACTACACTTGTCACGAACTGCTCTGTCCAGCTGCAGTGCCATTTCACTCGCACTAGTGGGGCTGGGCTGGCTTTCCGTCGCCGCTGCTGCCAATGATTTGGTCATCAGCTCTGCTGTGAGGAATTCGTCCCCATAAGAAGCACAGGCGAAAAAAACACACAACCGTAAAGAGAAACCGGATTCGAATCGCACAAGGTCCCGCGAGAATGTGAAACAACTCCTTCGTTTTGTTGGGTTAGTTTTCGTCCTCCCCCGGAGACACTTACTGCCGAATTTCACTGCGGATCGCTGGCGAAACTCTGGGACTAGAACTTCCGGAACAAAACTCGACCACTTTCCTTTAACTTGGGCAGGGCAAACGCGCGACGAATCAAAAAATTCAACCGTATCGAAACTCGCTTTTCACTGCACTGACTGACTGGATGATGACGAAAGATAATGAACTCTGCTGCTGAAAAATGCTATATTATGCAGTTCATTACCGGGCAGAGTTGCCAATAGAGTTGTTTTTAAAACTTCAACGAAGTTTGGGAAGGATTAGAGAAACTAGAGAGTCGACAATAAAGATTGCTACCCAAGTAACCACAAGCATTAACGCATAACCCCATATTGGCTGTAGCTCGGCATCGCTAATACCAGACAGCGGTATATCAGCAATTCGCATGGTTAAAACTTTTGTATAAACATTGCTAATGCGTTTAAGTATTATCGTAAATTAGCATTATTAAAAACACTATTTGCGTATATAATGTTACAATATGTTGCTTACAAGCTTTAGGACAAATCTTTAAAACGTACCGTAAATGTTAATAAAATTCTTATACCTGACTTCGTTTTTGCTTATTTACGGCCACTGCTCATGCTCTGTTTCACCTAACTGCTGCTGTCTTTTTTCAACCAATTGAATTCTAAAACGAACTACGAACGACGATTTAAGTATGACTGATTACAACACACTCATCTACAGTAGCTGTGGTTGAGATGTCAAAAGCGCCAGCAAATGAATGATGCAGGGATACACGCACCAAGGTTCGATTCTAATCAGGGATGGTTCGATCACTTTGACTTAATTTTGATTCATTTGAGAGTACCGTCTCAGCCGAGCAAAATTTGACAAAGATATGTATGAGACATTTATAGAACAAGTTATTATCTACAATTTTGCTGAATAAAGTTTTGCTGTATCTTTTGTAGTTACGGCGCTACAATGCTAGTAACTCTAAACTAAATGAACGTTCATTTAGTTAATAAAGAGGTACTAGCATTGTAGCACCGTAAATACAAAAGATACAGCAAAACTTGATTCAGTAAAAATGTAGGCAAAAACTATTTCTACAAATGTCCCATACATCACATTGTCAAATTTTGCTCAGCTGAGACGGTACTGTCAAATGAATCAAAATTGAGTCAAAGTGATCGAACCATCCTTGATTCTAATTAAAGGACACATTTGAAATGCGAAATAAAATGTGTTTCATTCATCGTAAATAATGGAACGCATAGCTTGACAAGCTGTATTAGAAACTGCGGATTTGAAAAATAAATATGAAAATATATTCATTTTTGTCTTTTGACATGCCGGGCAAAATGATGTTTTTATATTTTTTCACAAACAAGCTAAAAATAACGATATGTCGATAATGCAGGCGAAACGATGTTTAATACACGCCGTAATGGTGCTTTAGCAATTGCTGTTACAATGCAGCTTTAATTTGACAATAGTGGGGCCCTTTTCCACTTTATTACGGCATTAATTGTACATGTAAGAAAATTATACATTATATTATATGTTTTGTAGTGCACTATAAAGCATTACAATTGAATTGATATAAAGCTTTATGGTTACTTGGGTAATTTCGCGACTATCCAGCTTTCCACGAGCGATAATGGCGGCTATTGAACACAAGTGGGCACAATCTTTTGACATTCATTGCAGGAGCGTTGAGTTTGCCCTGGCGGAGTTACTATGGAAACATCCATGATCGTTTGTTGTTCGAGTGTAAAAATGTAAACATTGATTAATTTTGCAGATCAGCTGAAGTGGAACATAACTGAACGGATTCAAACTTTTGTAGTGGTTTGCAGCCAAGGGGTGTCTCACTACGCAATTTTGCCTTAGCTTTTTACATCATTTGCATTCATTGCAAAAATGCAAGCGCGATTTTGTTGCTGCAAATTTTTTTTATTGGCTGCAACCGTGGATGCAAAGCGATATTTGCAGTGATTGCAGCATTTGCAGTGAATATATTTAAATAAATCTAGTGAGACGCCTCTACACTGAGAAAACTTTTCGTATAGTTTCTATGTGTCCCACACATAGATTTTTGCAATGTGCCTAGTCAATAAACTTTATTGGCCACACAGTTTTAATTTATGGGTACGCGAAACTTTTGCACATACTATTCACATGCGTATATTTTTTATGTGTATAACTGCACATACTATTCATATCCGTATAATATTGTCAATTGCAAGGAAAATTGTACCATCCAAAGTGCGATATCGCTCATAAAAGTGCTATTTTGCAATAAATCGTTTCGGTATCTTCGGCGCACTTTTTCGTCATATTCCAAGCAATAAGTGCGCCGAAGATACCGAAACGATTTAATGCAAAATAGCACTTTTATGAGCGATATCGCACTTTGGATGGTACAATTTTCCTTGCAATCGACAATATCTATGTGTATTTCTTGGCGGATTGTGTTTATATGCGGCACATGATTATCATCTAGAATTTCATATGGAAATTTACCATTAGTTATGTGCAGAATATTTTGAGTGTAGTTTGCGGCCATAATTTCCTGAAATTATCGGTTAAAAATACTTATTGCAATCGTGCGAATTAAACACTCGAGTGCACTCAGAGGCAAACATTAACTTCATATTGGTCGAGCCATTGCCAAATTGCTCGAATACCGTCTCGGCTTGATGAGAAACTTTCCGTTGCGTATTTAGTCATTCTCACTAAAGTTTGTGAAAACTGCTAAGCCACAATCCATAAAACTTATTATCCGTTCATAATAAGAACATAATTCCTCTTCAGCTGATCTGGAAAATTAAACAATGTTTACATTTTTACACTCGAACAACAAACAATCATGGATGTCTCCATAGTAACTCCGTCAGAGTGAACTCGACGCTCCTGTCAAAAGATTGTGCCCACTTGTGCTCAATAGCCGCCATTATCGCTCGTGGAAAGCTTGATAGTCTGTATAGCAAGCAAGAGAAAAATGAAGGATGGCAACCCAAAACAAATTTACATTCACGTTTGCATTAAATTTTGCATCCAGCTTTTTACGCGCTATAATGGCGGACGCTATAAATTGTGTTCGTAATATGCGAATCTTTTTGACAACTCTGCATAAGGTTCCATAGTCAGCCTTTGTAATGGCAATCTGCGCCTGAACTTGTAAAAAGTACGGATGTTTTTCACGTATTTGAAGCTGTCTCCGTCTAATATTAAGAACGCATTAGCTCCTTCTGCCAGACTACTTACGTTTAGCTGCTTGTTAAAACAGCTTTTCTTAGAAAGGCGATAAGGGCATTTCAACTCAACAGTAGCTATTCCACAACATTCGCATTGCATAATGAAATCCGGCGTTGCAGCCAGGTAGGGCTTGTCTTTATATATAAATATCCCACACTCGTGAAATTTAACACCACGGTGATCCTTGAACTCCTTTTTAAACGATCGTTTGGCTTTCGGTTCGTTTTTACGGCCATAGCTGGATGCTTCCGTGTCAAGCTCTGACAGATAGGGATGACAGATTTTTTCAAGAGAGACATTTTATTTGGCACGATCACTGATGATGCATGGATGCATTCACTCATTAGTGAAGCTGTAATTCGACCAATCCTTACCCAATGCCACAGCTGACTTCGCGCTTGCTGCCTTGTAAGCTCCTCGATCTGCTGTATCTCTGACGCGGAGATATTGATCAAGACCATATTGCATACTCTTTTGATACTCTCCAAGCTTTCTCCCTCGTAGGCTGGATCGAACCAGTTTGCCAGCAAAATATTTCTATTTAAGAAGATTTCATCCGGAACTCCGTCTGAACGACAAGTGTTGCACGTGATATTATTATCACCACAAAACTTTTTAACAGCTACTGGCTCAGCATCATCGTTCACCAAGCTGGACACAAAGGAGACGAAACTTCTACGGTCGGCATGGATTATTATGTCATCCGTTCTGGTTATTTTGAACCCGTAGTCGATTTCTTCTACTGGGTGGTAGAGATAATCTTTTATACGTTTAGCTGGACGTGCCCAATATGATGGTAACTCTGTTACACTCAACTGTGAAGTGAAATAGTCAAAAAAGCAAGTGGCGTAATAGTTAAACCAACAAATCTTATACGTTGTGGTCATAAAATGTAAGTTAGCCAAAGCGTATAATAAAGTTGCGACGTGGGAGCACATCTTGCTAACGCCGGCTACGCAGTGACAATGCGCGCAGAGGATGTTACCGTCTTTTTGAATAAGTATCCATGTGGTTCACAAAGATTTATTCAACCTCATGGAATGGTACACCTGAAACCAATTTAATATAGTACCGTGGACCCCCGTTCGTTTGACCATTTTTAATCTGAACACTTTTTAATTTGAACCCCGTTGGTTTGCACGACGTGCAAATTAAAAATGGTTCAAACGTCATACTCAATATGACATCATTTGCTTATGCAGACAATGCACATAAACACGATTTGTTTGTGCTGATCTAGCGTGTTTAATCTGCTTCACATTGCGTTTTCCCAACGATTATGGTAGAAATCCAATCGGAGAATGAATATTCGCTGCTTGCAACTGCCAACTGAATCAAGCCACCAAAACAA
Organism: Sabethes cyaneus; assembly: GCF_943734655.1. Taxonomy (NCBI): domain Eukaryota; kingdom Metazoa; phylum Arthropoda; class Insecta; order Diptera; family Culicidae; genus Sabethes; species Sabethes cyaneus. Next base: position 38,552,549 of record NC_071355.1, read on the forward strand.
TAACAAAGAGCAGGGCAGCCATTTCACACAAGTTCCAGCATATTTAGGGTTACCAGTTGTTCAAATTAAAAACTAACCCCGTTAGTTTGCATGAGGAATCGTTCAAACGAACGGGGGTCCACTGTACTTAGTTTTCTTTAAAACATTCATTATCATTACCGTTCCTCGCACGACATGTAAGTTGTTAATTAAACCACCTGCGACGTTTGAGATAAATCCGGATTCAAATTTCCGGTAGGCTTCAATGCTTCGCATGTTTTTTTCATGTTTTCCGGAAGATGACAATGCTTCTTTTATAAGATATTCTATTATGTGGCCTGTTGTTACCGTAGTGGGAAAATCCGTGTTGTTCAAGGTGGCTTCGTATGGATCCGTGAAATTTATGGCTTTTATTTTTGCGATATATCTTGCCTGTTCTGCTGCCGGCAGCGCATTCGCATAGGCGGAGAGCTTACCAATGACGGTCGCGTTCATTTTTTCGAATTAGTTATACGAAAATGGTTTATTTTTTGATTTTTCAAAATAAAACTTGGTTGTTAGCGTAACAAATTTGAAATTTATTTGTTTGTAAACAAACCACTGGTAGACGTCAAGATTTGATGTATGCAGAGTTGTCAAAAAAATTGTTCGCATATTCTTCTTCTTCTTCAGCAGCACAGAGCCGGGGTGGCTCGTGCTGTTTCAAGCACTCGTCTTCATTCAACTCGCGGTCTTGGGTCACTCGTCGCCAATTTCCTAGTCGTCTCAGAGGTCGCAAATCCCTTTCGACCTGGTCGAGCCATCGTGCACGTTGGGCCCCCCTGTTCCTGGTGGCGGTGGGGTTGTTGAAGAGGATTATTTTCGTCGCACTGTCGTCCGGCATCCTTATGACGTGTCCGGCCTACCGTAGCCTGCTGACTTTCGCTAGATGTACGATGGGAGTATCCCCAAGCAGTGCCTGTAGCTCGTGATTCATACGCCTCCGCCACTCTCCGCTTTCAGTTTGTACTCCGCCAAGTATCGTCCGCAGCACTTTCCGCTCAAACACGGCAAGGGCGCGTATGTCCTCCGTAAGCAGCGTCACGGCTTCAAGTCCATAAAGAACTACCGGTCTAATAATGGTTTTGTACATTGTTAGCTTCGTGCGGCGGCGTATGCTTCCTGATCGTAGCGTTTTGCGAAGGGCAAAGTAGGCCCGATTTCCCGCCTGGATGCGCCGCTGGATCTCCTTACTAGTGTTATTACGCATATTACGAACACATTTTATAGCGTCCGCCATTATAGCGCGTAAAAAGCTGGATAGAAAGAATGGCGTCTACAACAGTTTTTATTGTGGACATTGAAACTTATGGTAAATTTAATGTAAAAGTGTCTCAAATTCAAATTTTATACATATTTTTGTTTCTTTTTTAAACAATAGAATGGCCATATTTCATCACAAATTTACTGCCTTTCTTAATTATTTTGTTTTTTTAGCTTAAAAAATCACCATAAAAGGACGATAACTTTCACAAAGTATATTTGTGGGCGAAAGAAAAGGCAAAGGCTGAGTTTAGAAACCTGCTGAACCCCCCTCCCCCTTCCCCCGTACTTTATACGTCGCAAGTCGATTGTTACGGTTTTCAACTGCAACCTAGACTATAGTAGAAAAATCCGCTATTAAGTTTGTTTATCAGCTCTTGGGAGAGAACTGGTTTGAAAAACTTAAAGTAGCTTAAACATCGCTTATTTAAACACCATTTGAGTGCCTGCTTTATGCAGCTTTGATCACCTTAAGCCAAGCCATTGCTCTTGCAATTCACCTACCGTTGTTACTTGGGCCGAAACAAACCCAATAGAGCTTGCTGACGTTTATCGTACGCACACATCGACGAGCGATTTGTTGTTGCTGTTGTTAGATTTTACATTGATTTTACACGTTTGTTTTTGTTTTCCCCCAGTTATACCCCGGTAAAAAAACATACGTTTGAGTGATAAACGATAAGTTTTTGTAGCCTTTTGCACTGGGCTTAGCAAGCTCTATGTTCGATGAAACTTGAAAGATCCAAGAAAATCGTACAAAAATACTTTTCAGTGCAAATCACAGTGAACGCGCTCCAGTCAAGCTGTCAAACACGCACCTTTTTTTCTCGTTGCGCATGAAAAATCGTCCCGTTTCTTTGCTTTTTACTGGTGTATCGTGTTTGAAGCAGCATTGAAATACTCGTTGTTGGCTGAATATCTGTGAAAATGGCTTCAATCAGTCTGTTAAACCCGAAAGCGGAATTTGCCCGTGCCGCACAGGCACTGGCCGTTAACATCGGCGCAGCCAAAGGCATCCAGGATGTGATGCGAACAAATCTCGGTCCAAAGGGAACGATGAAAATGTGAGTAGCCACGGGTTGTACGCCTACGCTTCAGGTGGAACTGTTTTTTCCATTATAATGATTATAATGCATTAAGATTAAATTTTTACTATTGTACAATATTAGGGAAAGTGAGAAATTTTGACTTTGCCAGGAAACTATCTGAAATTCCTATCATACAGCGTCTTATGAGTGAGTCATTGAACATAACCTCGATTGCGTGTTATTTTTTTTTATTCAAAGGTTGGTCTCCGGTGCCGGTGACATCAAGATCACGAAGGATGGAAACGTGCTGCTGCATGAAATGCAGATTCAGCACCCGACGGCATCGCTGATTGCACGGGCCAGTACTGCGCAGGATGATATGACCGGCGATGGAACTACGTCGACGGTATTGATTATCGGAGAGTTACTCAAACAGGCGGATATGTACATCGCTGACGGGCTGCATCCACGAATCTTAGCCGAGGGATTCGATCAAGCACGAGCACAGGCTCTGCAAATTTTAGACGAGATGGCCTGTCCGATTGAGGTGAACAGGGAAAGCTTGCTCAACATTGCTCGCACCTCACTGAGGACCAAGGTTCACCCACAGCTGGCTGATCTGTTGACGGAAGTCTGTGTTGATGCTATCTTGGCTATTCGAACGGAGGGAAAGCCAGTGGATTTACATATGGTCGAGTTGATGGAGATGCAGCATAAATCGGCCACCGATACGCAGCTGGTTAAGGGAATCGTAATGGATCATGGCTCCCGTCATCCGGATATGCCAAAACGCTTAGAAAATGCCTACATTCTGACATGCAATGTCTCAATGGAATATGAAAAGAGTGAGGTCAACTCAGGGTTTTTCTACAAGACGGCTGAAGAGCGTGAGAAGTTTGTCCTTGCGGAGCGGGAGTTTATTGAAGAACGTGTCAAGAAGGTCATCGAGCTTAAGCGCAAGGTTTGCCAAGGAACTGATAAGAGCTTTGTTGTAATTAATCAGAAAGGTATCGATCCGATGTCGTTGGATATGTTAGCCAAGGAAGGGATTATGGCTTTGCGACGAGCTAAGCGTCGCAACATGGAACGGTTGGCGTTGGCCTGCGGTGGCGTGGCCCTTAACTCCTTCGACAACATGGATGAGACCAACCTTGGATATGCTGGAGTGGTCTATGAACACGTTCTTGGAGAGAATAAGTATACTTTTGTGGAGGACTGCAAGAATCCGCAATCGGTGACGATTCTTATGAAGGGACCCAACAAATACACGTTGACACAAATCAAGGACGCTGTTCGTGATGGACTTCGCTCCATTCACAACGCAGTGGAAGATCGTAAGCTGGTGCCGGGAGCTGGAGCTTTGGAAGTTCGAGTTCATAATAAACTGAAGGAACACGCGAAAGATGTGAAAGGAAAAACTCGTCTAGCCATCCAGGCGTACGCTGATGCTCTGCTCGTCATTCCGAAGGTTCTGGCCGTAAACAGCGGCTACGACGCGCAGGATACCATTGTTCGGCTGCAGGAGGAAAGTCGCCTGGACGGAGATCCTATTGGGCTAGATCTGTCTACCGGAGAGCCGATGAAACCGGTAGATATGGGCGTGTTCGATAACTACATCGTCAAGAAGCAAATCCTCAATTCGTGCACCGTCATAGCCAGCAATCTACTGCTGGTGGATGAGATTATGCGTGCCGGAATGAGCAGCCTCAAGGGATAATTTAAGCTGGCATAGAAGTTTCTCTCATAATTTTTACATTGCGTCAACGTATTAAGCACGATTTTGTTCATCTAACCAGTTTCGCAGCGTTCGGCACGCTTGTTCTATAATTGTAACCTTACTAAAAATGCAACCAGCAGAGTGCGTGGTTTCAGTTCATTTAAACATAAATAAAGCCTGCACGCGTAATTTCTAGCTTGAAACTAAAAAAAGTAATTTAACTTTCGATCCGTTTTCCCTACTTCCAGTCGGTAAATTAACAGTTATCAATTTGCCTAATTTCGGTGGTGTACCTATATTTGTTTGTTTACTGGCTTGAAAAAAGTGGACGAGCTTGGACATGATTCCGGGTGCTTTCTATATGAATACGGGTAAAATACCGTTTGGATCTGGGGTTACCCCACGGCATTCTATTCGTTTAGTTAGTAAACAGTTGGAAATGAAATGGATTGTGGTTCTACGTTGTAATTACTTTTGTGCAGTGTCCAGTTTAGCTAAAGTAAAAAAGCAAAACCTTGGGCATAACCGTCTTTAGGCATTACCCGTCTCTATCGACAGACTGCCCAGCCGGCTGTTAGAGTACAAGACAGTTACGGGGCTAGTGCAGGCAGCACCGCCTAGCCGAGATTCGAATATACGAGGACTGGCTTGTTAGACCAGCATCGTACCTCGAAGCTAAAGTATGAAATGTCATTTTGGTGCAAAGTCAGAAATTTAGACAAACATCATTTGAAGGAGCTTCATGTGCTTTTCCTTGGATCACCATGTCAGTGTTGTATCTTTCCGACTGTCGCAGGTTTGTACGGAGAAAGATCTAATGCCTCATGTCCATTTAGAAAAATGGATTTATTTTAAAAATTTCATAAATATATTGACATTTGTCAGGAGCAGGAGTAAGGTGCTCAAGTAGGTATACTCACCACTGTTGTTGACATCCGAAATCCGAACTGCCCCAAATTGTAATGGACGTTGTAATCACAGCCGACCAAGAGAGGTTTGTTGAATGGCCTGAAGTCTTCAGAAGTCCGAATTCCTTTGGTAGAATGGTAGAAGTACTTCGTCCACATAGCCTTGAATTGTCCTGCCATCGCTAGGTGTGGTTGTGGTCACTAGTGGTCGGTGTTAAATCATACCAGACCAAGACGCAAAATAAAAAAAAATAAAAAAAAAATAGTTAATGACAGCAAATGATCGAGAATTTTCTAAGATATGTACAGGGATACCTCGATATAAGACAATTTATAATTTCTAAAAGTTGTCTTATATCGAAATTGTCTTATATCGAAACATGGTTTTTTTAAAAATAAAATGCATTAGCGGTCGCCAGTTTTGCTCTGTGTTATGTGTTTACGGTTTTTGAACTATTTATTATTGTTATTTGTTATTTATTATTTGTTATTGTTATTTTTTACTATTTTTGGGGTTATTTTGAAATAATGAACATCTTCATGGCACCGATTTCAGAATGGAAAATCAGCTCTGGTATCGTTATCAGCTATGTCAAAGGGATTTGTTTCGATATAAGACAAAATTGTCTTATATCGAATTGTCTTATATCGAGGTTGTTTTATAACGAGGCTGTCTTATATCGAGGTATACCTGTACATTTTACTCTAATCAGACTACATAAATGTTGCAAACAGCCAGCGAGTTATGAGATGATTTCGAACGATTGATTGTTATAAACCATACAGAGCAGCAAACTTTGAACGCGTTTTTCTCGAAATCAAAGTTTTGTCACTTGGCTTGGTCTGACTAAACACCGGCCAAGTATGAAAATGAAGAAAAAAAAACTATTAGATAGGTATTTCCAAAAATTACTTAATATTTTTCATTAAAAACGAAACAAATATATGTACAACGTCGTTCTTTCATAATTTGGACATAGATCAATGAAGCCGTTGCGTAGGTTATACCCAATACCATTCCTTAGTCTAAGGCTGCCATCCTTTTATCGACCCCAGGTATCAGGTATCAGCATCTTTGGCTCGAGCAGCACGTTCCTCACAATCATGTGGAAGATTTGTGCCTTGCTCATCTTGCCCGTGTCATCATTTACCTGATGAGGACGGGAAGGAAAACAGGAGGGATATGAAGGGGTGGATGAGGAATTTAGACAAACACAAACACATACATACCGAGAGATTTTTGTACCCCCGAGGGGATACTGCAATCCTTGGTAGTTAACTTATCAAAAGTACACCCCCTGGGAGGTATACTCATGGTAAATAAGAGCTTCTAGCTCAATACCGCTTTCGGTGAGAAACATCAAAATGTCTCGTAATTTTAGTTTCCTAAAATCCGATTCATTTAAGACGTAGGATCCACAGATCCTATGACGCAATTGTGCTACTGCAGGACAGTTGCAAATTACGTGATATGGTGTACCGTAGTCGAATTCACATAAATTACAATGATAATTTATATGATTTATATGCCATATGATAATTTAGTCTGCAGTGACCAGTCAGTGATCTGACAAGAATACTGCAATTTACCTTTGAGTGTTGCAAAAGAAATTTCGCAACCTTCTCACAAGGCTTAACAATGAAACTTTTCGTTTGACGACAAGTTTCAAGATTTTCCCAATAACGTACATGTTCAGATGAAAACCAAGATCGAATCTTTTGTTTTATCCAACATGCCGCAATTGGTAAAGCAGGTTCCGGTCCGAAAACCGACTTTTCTGCTCCAGATCTTGCTAGTTCATCAGCCCATTCATTTCCGGTTATACCAGAATGGCCAGGAACCCAAACCAGATGAACGGCATTTAGAATGCTTAGTTCTTCTAATTGGGTGTGGCAGGCGATGACTGTTTTAGATTTAGAATTAGCCGCACAAAGGGCTTTTATAGCGGCTTGACTGTCAGAACAGAAGTAGATATTCTTGCCTATCAGTGCAAACTGAGCTCCGCACGTAATTGCACAGATTTCAGCTTGAAACATAGTGCAGTAACCACCCAACGATTGACATATATTACCAATACTAATGCAATATTCAAATAAACGTTTAGGTTTTTAACGAATACATGAGATGTACAGTACAGTGTTTGTCGCACTAACACAATAACGTTAGCCACTTTCGGTTCCGCCTTAAACACATCCTTTGAAGATGGTTTAGCTTTGTCTGGAGAGTCACAACTTCCCCTCTCTGCCACCATACAAGACAAGCATACGCCAGTATTGGTCTGACAATGACCGTGTATAACCAGTGTATGTATTTGGGTTTAAGCCCCCAAGAATTACCATTTACCAATTGCTCGTCTACATTGCCCAAAGGCCATGCACGCTTTTTTAAAATTCGGAAATCAATATTTGTGGACCAGTCAAGCTTAGAGTTGAGAATCAACCCCACGTACTTCACCTCGTTCACAACATCAACATCCGAATCGTAAAAGCGAAGAGTGCGAGCTCCATTGGTATTTCTATGTCTTGAAAATAAGAAGATAGATGTTTTGCTCGGATTTACCGAAAGTGCAGTTTCACCACGTTTCCACGACGTGTAGTGCCTGCTGCATTAAGTCAAATAATGTGCTTATGCACTTTCCAACTACTAGGGCACGCTATGTCTGAAGGGTGCGATTATGCAACTTTCATGTACACAAAAGTTTCTTTCACAACGTGTTAGGGTCTTTTTCTAATTCCCGTCATAATAAGGAAAGCCATTCTAATTTTCATCATTTGCTGGATGGATTTAGTGAATACTCCAAAAGTTCTTGTACTGATTTGACTAAAACACACTTACCTTCCGATCCGTGAACTTTGAAATCACTGAAAAGCGACTATTAAAGCATATTATTGAAATTACGCAACTGACTTTATTGCTAGAATTCGTCGTACCGTTTTAAAATCCGTCCAACAAAATTTTTCATCGTCCGAACTAAAAATCACAACAATGTTTACGAAGCTAACGCGCATGTATTTGTGTAGGACGGCATGACAAATGTTATTCTACAAAATTTCTGCAGGTCAGGCAAGTTTTTCTGGCTGTAGAATAACGACAATGCCTTGCAATATTCTTGGGATATGGCGGTTCGGTTTGGAGTAAGAATACTAGATGTGGTCCTCGTAACGTGTCGTTCTCGACTATATTGTACTGAAATATTTCTTCCTATGCTATGTGTCGTACGTTTTACGCTATGCGCTGTGTCAGCGTATAATTGTCACCGTTCGACGCGGTACAGTCCGTTTACGCTTATACAGCATAACCGATCCGCGTCGCGCTGAACCATTTCAATCATGAGCGTCCACCACACGCCCTATTTACATTTTTTAAAAATTGTTATCTATAGTTAAGAATTTTTAAACTAAACAAGGAAATATGAACTAGGATTTATATAATGCGTATTATTCCCATGTAATTTGAAAGAACTCATTATGAAACAATCGTCCACCACACGTCCTATTGTTTCAAATTATATGTATTATTATATTCATTCCTTATAACTTTTTATTCTATTTTTATGTATTATATCCTCTTTACCATTGATCTCTACCCTTATATTTGGGTCTATGTCCTCTACTACTCTGTATGGACCTATAAATTTATTGTCCAATTTTTTACCTATTTCATTTTTAATTAGGACTAAGTCATCTTTGTTATAACATTTTGGTACAATGTTTAAGTTATTTTTCATTGTTCTTTTCATCTTGCTAGAAAGAAGGTTTTCTCTTATTTCTTGATGGCATACTTGTAACTTTAACGTCAATTGCTTGCTATAGTTGTCTATGTCATAAATAGGCACTGGATTATCATTTGTTAAATTTGAAGGCATGTTACTATTTTTTCCGAATACTAAATAAAAAGGTGTGTATCCAGTGTTAGTGTGAACGGTATTGTTATATGCGAATGTGTAAAATGGTATCCAATGTACCCAAGAAAATAATTTTTCGTTACAATAGATGCGTAAAAAGTTTCCTAAACATTTGTGTGTGTTCTCCAAAGAACCTATAGTTTCATGATGGTAAGCTGTAGAATTTAGTTTTTGAATATTCAATAATTTGGCAATGGATGTAAACAAACTCGACATAAACTCTGTTCCTCTATCCGACGCAATTCGTTGTGGAACACCATATTTTAAAATAACATGCTCCACGAATGCTTTAGCTACTGTCTCTGTTGACTTGTTAGGTATCGGTGTTGCGGTTATAAATTTTGTTAACTCGCATTGCGTTGTTAGTATATATTCGTATCCATTGGTAGGTATCAAAGGACCAACCAAATCTACGTAGATTTTTTCAAATGCTGTGCTTGCTGTTGTCGTAATGATCATTGGAGTTTTTCCGCATCTTCCAACTTTTGATATCTGGCATTGCTTGCATTTTTTAATGAAATTCTCTACATCGCATTTCATGTTTTTCCAAAAATATCTTTTGCTTATAGTTGCAAGTGTGCGTCTAATACCCGCATGTCCCGCTGTCGGTAATATATGGTAGTCGTTTAGTATTAAAAGCTTTGACCTTTCGTCTGTTACTTCTTCTATTTGCTCTCCGATTTTTATTAAAATTGGTAATGTTTTTACTGATGATGGTCGACCATATATCTGTAGTTCTTCATATTTTTTAATGACGTCATATGTCTCCTTATTATTTTTGATGATTATATATTTTATATTATTAATTTTTGAATATTCCGCCACCTTCGACAACATTGCCCGTAGGTCAATTTGTGTCCTTTTGAGGGGAATTTCAATTACATCTGTGGAGATTTGCATGCTTTTTATGTTATCTTTCATTACCATTTTAACGTATTTGTCTTGTTTAGACGAAGGTTGATCAGTCCTATCGTCATTCGCTTTTTCGCCTTTAAGTTTCGAAGCTCTGGTAACGACTAGAACAGTTTTCCCATGAAGTGTTTTCAGGTCTTGAATCGAAATGCGTGACAACGCGTCCGCTATCACATTCTCGCTTCCTTTCCTGAAAGTTACTTCAAAATCATATTCTTCTAAAGCTAACCTGAATTTTGTTAATCTGCTGGAGGGGTCAGCTAAAGTAAAAAGGTAAACTAATGGTCTATGGTCACTGTAGACTTCAAATCTTCTTCCATACAGGTATGGTCGAAAATGCTTGATAGCCCACACCATAGCCAATAACTCCCTTTCTATCGTACTGTAATTTGATTCGGCTTTATTCAGAGTCTTGCTGGCATATGCAACCGGTTTGCCGTTGCTATTAGATAGCACAGCACCAATCGCATATCCAGACGCATCCGTATGTAAGTTGAATTTGTTGGTCTCCGTTAGATCCGGGTAATCCAGTACTGGTGGATTTATAAAACATTGTTTTAAATTCTCGAATGAGTTGTGGCATTCGCTACTCCATTCAAACTTTACACCCTTTCTGGTCAACTTGTTTAACGGTGTGCAAAGCCTAGCAAAGTCTTTTATGTGCTTCCGATAGTAATTTGCGAAAGCAACGAATCGCTTGACTTCATCCGCAGTGGAAGGGATCGGCCATTTTTTCACTGCTTCGATTTTAGCAGGATTAGGCCTGATGCCTTCAGCAGATATGTAATGTCCCAGGTATACTAAATTTTCTTGCAAAAAATTGCATTTTTCGGGGTTTAGTTTTAAATTTACCTCTCGCAATCTTCGGAAAACGTTCGAGAGATTTTTGTTATGCTCTTCTAGATTTCTACCAAATATGATGAGATCATCCAAATATACTAAACACTTCTCTCCATTAAGACCTGCCATCGCTATGGTCATTAGTCTTGAAAATGATGCTGGGCTTATTTTTAGTCCCATTGGAAGCCTTGTCATCTGATATTGTCCAGACGACGTCGAGAAGGCTGTTAGTGGCCTATCCTCTTGCTTCAAATTGCATTGGTAGTACCCTTGGGACAAGTCTAAATGCGAAAAGTACTTCGCTCCTGCCAATGAGTCTATGACCTCCTCTATATTTGGGAGTGGAAATGTATCGTTCTCAAGAACATTGTTAAGTTTCCGATAATCAACAACCAACCTCCATTTCTTTTTGTCATTCGCCGACTTTTTTGGCACTAGTAAAATTGGGCTATTCCATTCGGAACTAGTCTTTTCAATGACTCCATCTGACATCATCCTATCAATCTGGTCATTTATTTCCCTTTTTTGCGCCAGGGGAAGGCGATATTGTTTAGAAAATATTGGAGTTGTGCCATCCTTTATTTTAATACTGGATGTGTACTTATCCGTTACTGTTAATTTATCGTCTTTTAAGCAAAACACATCAGCGTATTTTAAGCATAGCCTCTGCATCTCTGCCTGATCTTGTTTTGTCAAATGTTTCAAGTTCAACTCATTTAAAAGTTTACTTGCTCTATTAGTATCGTATTTTGGCAGTTTAATTTTTCCTACCACATTGTAATCCCTTAGATCCTTTGTTTCAATATTTTTTGTTTCAATGCAAATTTCCTTATTTGCTATATTAATAATTCTTACGGGTAATTTCCCTTCTTTTGGAACTGATATTGAATTTGCTATGAAAACATGTGGCACTATTTCTTGTTGTAGTACCACACAAGTACCCGTCACACCGGTATCAACGTACCTTACCACCTCAGTACGAGCCGGTATAATGTAGCATGTTTCAGTTTTTGGTTGTTGCAATCTCATCTCCATACCCACAAAATCAACAATGGCTCCAAATTCTCTCAAAAAATCTGTGCCAATCAAGCCGTTAACTGCATCCGGCAAGCTCTCTATAATATTAAATTTAATGGGATATTCCACAGACTTGTACCCCACAAAAGTGTCAACGGATCCCAGAGTACGGGTTACTCCGTTTACACCACTGATTTCTAATGTGTGTGAATTATTGATATTGATAAATTCGGGAAGACATCTTTTGTCCAGAATACAACAAGATGCTCCACTGTCAATTATGAGTTCTATTACTCTGCCAAATAATTTAAATTTTGCTCTGAGAGCCTTCTTCGCACTAAAATTAACGAAAAAGATCGATTAAATGTGCCTCTTCTACAGGTTGTTGTTGTTGCTGTTGTTGTGTTTGTTGTTGCTGTTGTTGTCGTTGCTGAGGTTCGGCCATATGTGCCACATGTCCGTTGTTCCTCCCGCGACTGTTATTTCCTCGGTAGGTTTGGTTGGTTTGGTGGTTATTGTTATAACCATAGTTGTTATTGTGTTGTGTACCCCTACCACGGTACCTAGTGTTTCCTCGGTAACCACCACGACCTCTAGAGCTTCCTCGGCTTCTCCAATTATTTCGATCGTTGCCCCTATAGGGCGTTCTTCCTGATGTGCACCATAGTGCCATCATATTTTCTAAACTATTTTCAGTTTTTGGAGTACTTTGGCACTCCAACGCATCCGATATCGCTTTATTTAGCGATGTCGGATTCCGTGCTTTTACGAAAAATTGTGTTGAGGGATCTTTCAATCCCTCGACAAATGCCTGAACCGCTACAGGTTCGACAATATTTAGGGCTGCCGCCTCACTTGGGAAAGTTCCCATTGAAACGTGTGCGGCTGCCAATTTAGCGGACAGGTTTTCTATGTCCGCGCCGAACTCTGCGATTTGCTTAGAATGTTGTTTTTTCAATGCCATCTCCTTTTCCACCGCTCTCGGTGTAATCTTCACCGAAAATTTTCTTTTCAGTGCATCAAACGCCTCGGCGGTTGTTCGGGCATTATCGATTGCCCCGTGGGCTGCGCCTACTAGTCTTGTTTTTAAAAATTTCAGGACGTCTGCTGGTGGAACTCCGTTGGAGTATTCCTCCAGCAATTCGACGGTTTCAATAAATATGGACAGTTTCGATGGTTCGCCATTATATCTGTCGACTACCTTCATGGCCAAGCTAAGGTCTAGTTTGGTCGCCATTTCGTAGCGTTCTTCTTCTTCGAAGTCTGAAAATTCTTCTTGAAGAACTTCCTCGTCGTCGTTTGATTCCTCTGAGTCTTCTTCGTTATCTTGTATTTTCGAATTTTCACCCTCACCCCCTTTAGTGCCTTCAGGGGCTAAGGTGTCGTCTAGGTTAGCAGGTACTGAGCCAAGCAGCTTATAGCACTGCCTAGCAACAGACTTTAGTTGTAGATATCTTCTTTTAAATTGGGCTTTAGTCTCTATTGCTTTACATTTGTTTACGGCCCTTTTTAGCTCTTCTAATATGGTTTGGATTTCCTTTATTTTCCTTACCTTAGTGCCTGGTTTATAATTGGCATGTTTTTTTAAATTAGCATGTAATTTCCCTAACGCATCTCCTGCTTTGAAAAATTCTTCCATTCCAGTGATAGTGCCTAAAACAAAATTTTTTTTTTTTTTTTTTTTGTAAAGTAATTTATATTCTTCTTTTTTTACTAATGGATACTTCCCAATTATTTCTCTGGTTATATTTGAGATGTTCTATGGTCATCACATTTGACATTTTTTCCCCGCAGCAGCCGAAATTTCCCATATCTCGCTAGTGTGAAATTTTCCATCCATCCGAAGCTGGAATCATCGAACGAAATTTTCTCTCGCAGTCATCGTCTGGTTGATTGAAATCATTTCCAGTTGTACAACTGAATCAGCACTTTTATCCGTAGAATGTATGTCGATGTACGAATGCAACGTGGAAGCTACTTGGGACAGCACTACACTTTTTTTTTTTTTTTTTTTTTATTATACGTTTGTTTTTTAAAGCAATTGTTTATTGTTTTAATTGTTTTTATTTTGAATCACAACATTTGGTAGTTTCTTACACGTTTGGCAAATTTGCCATACTAATAGCTCTTTGGGCGACACTTTCTGTCTGTTGGCGGTGCAGTTTTGCTACTATCCGCACTACAATGTATCCTACAGCCAACGCTGCTATCACGCACAGTGCAATTGTTTGTGCGGTATGGTTCTGTTCAATGACGCTATTTGATGCGGCCGGTGCGATGATTTCATCCGCACTAAACCATCCCATTTTAATTTTTTTTTTTTTTCACTCTACGATTCACGTATTACGTGGTCTCTTCCAGAACACTGTTCGAAGCGTGCTTTTTCGCTTTGCAACCAACAAGGACGTTTTTCATTGCACAATTTTTGAAACTATAACTTCCGGAACAAAACTCGACCACTTTTTTTTTTTAACTTGGGCATCTCCAACGCGTGAATCAGAAAATTTAACCGTATCGAAACTCGCTTTCACTGCATACTGGCGAGGATCGCCATGCAATATTCTTGGGATATGGCGGTTCGGTTTGGAGTAAGAATACTAGATGTGGTCCTCGTAACGTGTCGTTCTCGACTATATTGTACTGAAATATTTCTTCCTATGCTATGTGTCGTACGTTTTACGCTATGCGCTGTGTCAGCGTATAATTGTCACCGTTCGACGCGGTACAGTCCGTTTACGCTTATACAGCATAACCGATCCGCGTCGCGCTGAACCATTTCAATCATGAGCGTCCACCACAGCCTTGCGTGAGTTATTTTCATTTATGAATGACGGAAATTAAAACGATTAGTCGACATTGTCTTCTTCGTCGCACGAAAAAACGTAGGAAATTTGGCTGGTAGGACTTCTTTAATGATAAAAAGCATTTAAATAGATCTCACCTCACTTTGATTGATTGCGTATGATAGACAACTAACTAAAATATTAGGGAATAACTAGTTTTGCATTGTGTGTCATAAAAATGCTGATATTTTTAATAATTTGTGTTGGATAGGACGGGAATAGGCAATTACGACGATGTAGCAACATACCCTAGTATAAGTCTTCACGATTCAGAATATGCTAATTTTAAAAAAATCCATCGGGAAAAAATTGAAAAAAGTCAATTTAAAAATTTTTACAGGGTGACGCGCTTAGAAATTCTATGATCAAAAGTGCTCAAATTTTGTTCAAACTTTGTGTATTTATCCTTTTTCTGAAATTTTTAGACCTGTAGTTTTCGTTTGACGCTTAATGAACACACTCTTGGGAAGGGGCGTGTGGAGCACTTAGGATGGTACCAGAAATCATCATTTGTGTCATGACACCTTTTTTAAATACTTAACTTTTGACTCGCTCACCCGATTCCAACAATTTTGACAGTAGTCGAAAGGTACATGTGGTACATTAATGAGTATCTAATCAGAACGTTGCATTATAATCTATACTAGTTTTTATGAATAATATTGGTTTGAAATCCAAACCATCCAAACCATGCCAAAATTACAAAAACATTGAAATTGTTTATCATGCAATGACAACAAAAGAGATCCCAGCTTTCATATTTTTTGAAAGCTTAAAATTTTGTACAAAATTTGTTTGTTTGTTTTGGAGATACAGTTTTTTCAAAAATAGTTGCGATTATTTTTGGTACCACCTTAAGCATTAAATAAAAATATTAGTATCTAGCATTTTCAAAGATGGAATAAGTTTACAAAGTTTAAAACAAAATCGGAGCTCTTTTTACTATGTAATTGCTAAGTGGGTACGCCTGTGCCCGACTGATCAAAATCGTAATATTAGACTGTCCAAACCTCAATTACTTCTGCCCTGTTTCTATTCAAACGATAGAATTTACTCTAATTCGTTCATATAACGAGGACCTGGAGTCATTTAATGTCAAATCATCAATCAATATCAAGAAGAACATACCGAAATCAGACAATAAAATATAAAATGAGTGTTGATATAGAATTGGGTTACTGGCAAGGGGTCTTTAAATATTGATGTTTTTATGCTTGGTTAATTGAAAATGACTAAAAGCTAAGAATTACACTTTTAACAAACAGTAAACTGACTGGTGTGCGAGGAACCAGTTTTCAAAAAAGTTGATTTTTAGCTAATCTTGACATCTTTGTCATGTAATATTTCCTAAATTTGCTATGAAATAAAAGACAAACAGCATAGTTTTGTAAAGAAGAACGACAGAGCATTCAAATTAAGTGAAAATTATGCTAGCGGCCATCTTAGATCTTAGATAAAATCGGTTGATGTGCCTGAAAAGTCGATTTCATGGTAAAATCTAATATGACGACAATCCAAGAGGGCCGCAAAACATGTTTCACTTAATTTGAAAGCCTCATTCTTCCTTTTTACAAAACTAAGTCTTTTGTTATTTGTTTATATAGCAAATTTAGGGAATATCACTCGATAAAATTGTTAAAGTTCGCAAAAAATCAACTCTTTTGAATACTGTCTGGCCACTTGGCGAACGAGGGGTCCACTGTTTCGAGTTATTGAAAGTGTAATTCTCAATACTTAACAATTTTTAATTCAATCAAGCACAAAAATTTAAATATTTAAAGATCTTGTGTCAGTAGTGAGATTCAAAATTAAGTATTCAAAAAAAGTGTCATGACTCTAATGCTGAGTTTTGAGTTTTGTCACTCCAAATCAAGAAGGGTCACCCGAGGGGCTATACATTGCTGAAAATATATGACTTTTCCCCTTGGAAATATTTTTTCAACCTCAATATATTTACCGTTCCCACCATAATATAACCTAAAGCCCTAAAAAGATGTATATTTATAGGGCTTTAATAGGGCCTAATATATTATTATATAATAGCCCTCGGGGCCACCCCAAGCGCCAAATTAAAAATACGGGTCTAAATTTTTCATAAAGAAAACAAAGGTTGAACAAAATCGGAGCAATTTGATCATGGCATTACTAAGCGCGTACAGCTGTACCCGGTTGATTACAGCTAAAATATTTAAATTGACTTTTTTCAATTTTTTCCCGATGGATTTTTTTAAAATTAGCATATTCTGAATCATGATGACCTGTGCTAACACGTTGTGAAAGAAAATTTTATGTACATGAAAGTTGCATAATCGCACCCTTCAGACATAGCGTGTAGGGTGAGATAGTCATCCGCAAAAGCATATGACGGATAGTCTAGACCATTGAGTTTCCTCAGTAGGCCATCCGCCATAAGGTTCCATAAAAGAGGCGAGAGAACGCCACCTTGTGGACATCCACAAACACTTTGCTTCCAAATGCTTGCTTGTCATAAGGACGAAAAAAGCAATCGGTTACTAAGCATTTGTTCTATCCACTTTATGATTATTGAAGGCACATTATGATAACGAGCAGCCTCTAAAATGGAAGCGAAAGATACGTTATCAAACGCGCCTTCAATATCCAAAAAAGTTCCTAAGCAAGACTCCTTTTGTGAAAAAGCAACCTCAATTTTATTCACCACATCATGTAATAAAGTGGTTGTAGACTTGCCACTTTGATAAGCTTGTTTCGCGGATGTGGTGATCAACAATCCGCTCAAGTGATCTAAGCAAGAAAGACGTTAGACTGATTGGTCTAAAACTTTTTGCTTGCTCGTTTGTCGAACGTCCACCTTTAGGAATAAACTTGATGGTTATTTCACGCCATTGAGCTGGGATGTACCCAATCAGGGTGTCGATTTCCTGGAAAAACCTGGAAAATCAGGGAATTCATTTTTGGATCAGGGAAATCAGGGAATATCAGGGAATTTCGAAATTCAATCAGGGAAATTTTGTTTACCCGGCAATATTGTTGATCAACTTTCGAATCAAATCAATTTTCGTGTAAAATATACGCAGATTGATCGGTTGAATTAAAACTTGTTACATGTCTAGTGGCGATTCGATTATCTTTCAGTTTGCCGTAAATTTTTTATTTGTTTTGCGCCGTACAATTGTCAGACTTTACTCGCTGTAGTGCTCGAAATCGGCAATGGCAGGTCTCACGCACTTCACGGTGCAGACATCAAGAGCACAAAGCGGGATACATACTGTTATTTACACGCGATCTACAGCGTTTTCACCAATTGCAGAATTTTACACTCATAAGTCCCAAGCATTGATCATCTTCCTTCAGTGTCCATGATTCATGTCCGTTAAGGGTTACCGGGAGCATTAACGTTCTGTAGAATTTGCGTTTATGTGAGTTGGCAACCTTCGGGACTGGTTCAGCTGGTTACGTAATACGCAGAAAGCTTACATGTTTCTCTGTTCTGACGTGATCCGCAGTGAGCATGCGACTCTTGGCCTGGTTCTTCTCATTTGTCATTTTCTGGCATTCGACATCAAACAAGCTGTTACACTCACCCTTATTCTGTGAGGCGAGTGACGTAACTAATTTGGAGTCATCGCGAATGAGGTGACAATTGTCGCCTAGGTGACACGGGGTTGTTACCTAGGTAACACGGTTGTCACCTAGGTGACAGCACTCAATTCGACTCGAGTCACGGCAAATGACAATTGTCGTATTGAGTCACGTGACTCGCGGAATAAGGGTGATTGTCTTCCCCACGTCGTGCCTATCACTTCCCTCGTAGTTGTTGGCGCTATGGCGGATCCTCCACAGCCTACTTACGTCTTATTCCCTTTTGTCCTGCTGTTCTGCGATTCGTTGATCAAGCTTTCTGGTGTACTCCACTGTAACGTCATATGCCGTAAACCGCTAGATGTTGAAATGCAACATCCTCTCAGTGCGAGCCTTCGCCGATTTCGATAACCTTGCGTGGATCTTACGTCGAGATAGTGCTCAAAGTCGCTAAGAAAAGACTGTATATTGTGACTTCCAAAAAGTTTCGACCGTTAAACACGATCGATCAGGGAGCTAGAGTCTTGAATTTTCAAGTCGTGCGCACCCCATAAATAATTTCGAACCTGTCATAGAATTCGTCCCTAGCAAAGCAAAGCAAAGTCTTGAGCATTAACCGTCACTAGACATTATCCTTCTTTATCGACAGACTTCGCAGCCTACTGTTAGAGTACAGGAAAATTACGGGGTCAGTGCAACGATCCTACTGATTCCGTCTAACAAAAACCGGCTAGCCGAGATTCGAACACAACTGGCTTGTTAGAACAGCATCGTACCTCGAAGCTAACTGGGCGGTTTAATTCGTCCCTAGTACCATCGAATTTATGATTTGTTGGTGACTATACGTTGATTAAGCTGTAGTTGAAGAATTTGCCTTAATTCTCAACACCCATATACGGTCATCGGACCGAACGGCCGGCCACCGAACTACCTTCGAGTCAATGTTGCTTTCAAGCCTCGATAGTTGCAATCCGAAATCATGACACACAGCTTTAGTCTTAACTGTCCACCATTGAGGGTTAAAATATTTGCCATTTGGACATTTTCCAATAATATATCTAGCTAAAGTTTTGCCGTACCTCGAAGCCAGCAAAACGCACATTTTTGTACCAAAAATCTTTGGAAAATCATCTCCTTAACCCCATGCTTTTTGCAGCAAAGATAACAAGCTGGAACTTCCAGGAAAGTTTTGTTTTAGTTTAACTGAAAACTCGCAGACATGTGTCCACCTTCCAGCGGTAAAGTTACTAGTTTGAGCTGACTGAAAATTAGCAAGATTTGTTATGTTTACACGGCTGTAATTTTTTTGTATGTAACATCTAAGCTTTGTGCAAAAACAGGTCGATTAGATTATTTCTCAATCTTTGTTTCTTTGGATTCAAGTTGGTACCTCAAACATAACTGTCCCTCGATACTCGATAGAAAAGGGCGTTTTCGAAACGTTGGTAAGAAATAGGTTAAGAATCTTTGATATGTGTTCGTAAAACATGAAGAAATCTAGCTTTAGTTTTCAGCAGCTCGCATAAGCCATGCTAAAGGATTAAAAACTTAAGCCAGAAATCACCCAAATAAGCTTGATATTCGAGTTTTGAGGGTCAGGGAAAAATATTTGAAGCATCAGGGAAAATCAGGGAAAGTCAGGGAATTTTATTTTTGGATTTGAGTCGACACCCTGCCAATAGCAATACTACATACAAACATCCTTCTCAGAATGTGTTTCAAGTACTTGAATCCTTTCTGCAGTAGAATAGGGTATATTCCATCTGTTCCAGGAGATTTGTATGGAGAGAAGCTGTTCAGGGCCCACCCAATCGCTTCAGTTGTGACAAGTCTCCGAGCAAAAGCCCATGAGTCTAAGCTACCTAAAACGATTTCTGGATCGTTTCGAACTTCAGGTTCCACACAGCCTGGAAAGTGACTATAAAAGAGACATTCCAGGATTTCATTGTCATTCAAACAGTATTCGCCGTTCGAACTTCGAATGTTGTTAACCTGATAATCTTTCGATTTTGATAGTATTTTATTAAGTCGAGTTGCCTCGCCGGAACAGGGGAACAGGAAACGTTGCTGCAGAACCTGTGCCAGCTCGTGCGTGCTGAAGATCGTAGAGCCTTTGCATAGGCTCTCCGGGCCTGCTTGAAAGGCTCCACGCCATCCCTACGTCTATTCCAGGTTCTCCTGCATCGTTTCTTTAGTTCCGCGAGATGAGAGTTCCACCATGGTGTTCCTCTAGTCGTTTTAATAGTTCAAAAGCTTCCGCAATAAAAGATGTTGTGACATCTACAGCCACATCCAAGTCGATCGATGACTCAATCGTCGTTTCGAATCCTTGAAATTTCGTCGCCAGTTCCTCCTCAAAGAGTTCCCAGTCGGAAAATCTCGGGTTGCGAAAAATTGCAGTGGTCAAGGAGTCATTTGAAACATGCCATTGTGCCAACTCATGACTGATCCTGTTAGAGCAGTGTTATATCTAACACTTCCTCTCTACCAGCTCGTATGAAAGTTAGACAATTGCCAATGTTGAGTATTCCAAGGTTGGCAGTACTCAAATATTCCAGCCAATCAGAGCCTCTCAGATTGATATCCGAGCTGCCCCAAATGATGTGATGGGCATTGGCATCACTGCCTACAATGAGCGGAAGTCCATTAGATTGGCAGTATCTCACCACATTTCTGAAATCGTCGCTGGGAGACGGTTCATCGTGTGGTAAGTATGCAGAACAGTAGACATAGCGCCTATGGACATCATCCACGAGTTCTACTGTGACTGCACAAATATCTCGAGTAGTCAACTCAGAGATAAGGCATGCACTTATTGACCTATGCAACAATATGCATGCCCTGGGCATCAAACGAGGATTTGTCATACCAGTTTTGCTGAAAACAGCAAAGTTCTTCGCATAAATACAAATTTCCTGCCCGTTTGTGTTGAAGATTTATTTGTGCGACTCTAACTATTTGACTAGCGGAGTATATGCACAAACAATCTCCAACACAGATCAGACAGCAAATTGTAAGCGAAGCCAATTATGTTGCCCAGAACGCACTTGGCGTAAAACCCGTAAGGGAAATTGGGAAGGACTCCTATGTTGTTCCCACGAAACGCAAGGGACAACAAAGACTCCCAGAGCCCGGATGGCACAGTAGGGGCAAGATGGCCAAAGCACTCCGTTTGCGACTGGCATGTTTTCACCCCTCTAGCCATTCAGTCATCTGCACGGAATTAGACCTTGACTTAGGGGCTCCTGATTTGCCGGCTCTCACGGCAGGGTCAAGCCCCGTGGCTCAATTTTCGGCTAAACGTACAATTACCAACCGTCAAAGGGCATAACTCCAGAATCTGTAAACAGGCTGATTGAAAGTCTCTCTCTCTCTCTGTGCTAATCCAGCAGAGAAAATAACTCCCTCGGTGTGCCCAGATTCCGCAGCCACGCCCTCCGAAAAACCGGCGCCGAAATACATGATTAGGTAACCGGAGACCGCACGGCGAGTGTTCCACCTTCTCTGTCTGCGTACGACAACCAAGGTTGCGCAGCACCAGGTGCGCCATCTTGGCTGCCGTACCCCAGCCGGCACCACGTGGAGGTAGAGATAGGAGTTAAAACAGAGGTGATATATTTGCACATGTTCACTCATGCCCTAAATGATCTTCTTAATCAGCGCACATTCAACGGGCACGAGGTATGCCTCGGAGTCGTCGGAGCTCTCTACTGAATACTGCTTTCCCTACTTGATCATTTGACATCCTTGCTGGTTACTGCACAGCCATCAGTGTCACTTGCCGTATTTCGGTCGCTTCACAATATTCGCATTTTTATACACCTGGCCTATCTAGTGATCCATACATCTGCGTCAGACTTCTTCTGGCAGAATAAAGCCGGGGTGGCTCTTGCCGTATCAAGAATTCCTCTCCACTGTACTCGGTCCTGGCTACTCGTTGCCAATTCGTTGCCAAACCTGGTCGAGCCATCTAACACATTGGACCCCTCTATTTCTGGTGCCCGTGGAGTTCTTGAAGAGAACAGAGGACTACCGGGCTGATTAGCGTTTTATACATCGTGGGCATTGTGCGGTGGCATATGCTCCTAGATCGTAGCGTTATGCGGTGGGAAAAGTAGGCTCGATAACCAGCTTGAATGCGTTCCAGTTCATCGCCGTCAATAGTCACTGTTCGCGGGAGGCAAACGTTGCTTTCTCTGGAGCCTCTTTCTACCATATATTTGGTTTTCGACGCATTGATTTGTAACCCAATCTACCTAACCTCCATTTTGAGCCTGGCGTAGATTGCCTCCGCCGTCCAAAGCTTTCTAGTAATGATGGCGAGGTCGTCTGCGAAGGCTAGGAGTTGGCTACTGTTGCTGAAGATCATTCCTCTCGTTTTAATGCCCGCTCGCCGGATCACACCTTCAATAGCGATATCGAATAACATACAGGACAGTCCATCTCCTTGCCGCAACCCTCTGCGCGATTCGAAAGAACTCGAGTGTCTCCGAAACGCGCATGTAGCACATCACTCGCTCCAGAGTAGCTTTGATCAGCCGCGTCATTTTATCCGGAAACCCGCACTTGTGCATTAGCTGTTTGCGTTCAACTGTATTAAATGCTGCCCTGAAATCCACGAAAATATGATGCGTGATATTGGGGATAGATGACGCAACAAAATCTGGGAGAGCACCTTGCAGGCGGCGTTGATGGAGAATGGTTGAGGGAATCCCGAAAAGGGACATTTGAATCCACCTATTGTACATCAACGCATAAGTATGCTTCAACACCGTAAACCTTGAACGTATCTTGGGACGCTATGGCTTAGGGAAGGTATCGCTCTTTCCGCACATTACTGGTCATCGTCCCAAAAAAGGAGACCTAACTGAATGCGGTAACCTACTATATTAGTTGATAACCGACCAAATTGAGGATTGCCTGGGAATCCTCTAACGATGGAGTAGCTAAATGACCTTGACCTAATCGAGAACAAGATTTTCTTGCTCCCACAACGCCGAATCGATATGCAGAGCAAGAGATGACCTCTCCGAGAGCACTCAGGGGCAGCAGATTTTGTAGGCAATGCAGTAGTACTTACTTACTTACTTAGGTGGCTTGCCGTCCTAACACAACGCCTGTTGAACAAAGTTTCTCCATGTAACTCGGTTGAAGGCTACCGCTCGCGCCCAGGTGAGCGGAGTTACCTAAAAAATTTAGGTGAGAAGACTGTGAGAATAGGGCCCTTAATCAATTTGATGAGCTTCCTGGGGAAGCTGTTCTCGGCTTCTCGGTTGTTGTGATTTTTCCATAATTCTTTCCAGGTCGATAGTATCATATGCGGCTTTGAAGTCAACGAACAAACGACCCTTTTGGGGGATCTACCGCAGTGTAAATATCGAAGCCGGCTCGATAAGCTCTCACAAATCTGTTCGCAATTGGTGATAGTCGCTGGGAAATGATTTGAGACAGCACTTTAAAGCCGCCATTGAGAACGGTTATCGTTCGATAGTTCTCACAGTCCAACTTGTCGCCCTTTTTATAGATCGGGCAGATAACCCCATCTTTCCACTCCTCCGGTAGTTGTTCCGTATCCCAAATTCTAAAAATTAGCCGTTGCATACAAACGGCCAGCTTTTCTGGTCCCATTTTAATAAGCTCCGCTCCGATGCCATCTTTCCCAGCTGACTTGTTGTTCTTTAGCTGCATGATGGCCTCCTTAACTTCGCCTATCATTAGGGCTGGCACCGCTTTACCGTTTGTTGCACCGTTGAAATCGCTTTCTCCGCCGTCAAGGTTCTCCGTCTGGGACGAACATTCAGGTGTTCGTCGAAGAGCTGCTTCCACCTATCGGTCACCTCACGATCGTCCGTCAGAATACTACCAGTCTTAACCCGACACATTTCGGTTCAAAATCAAATCAAAAGTAAGTTATTTTAATTCCGAAGTCCACGAACGTTTTGGTAACGAATCCAAAATCCAGTAATCAGTCAGAGCATCGTCAGCAAGACTTTGTCCAACAGGGACCAGTACACGATTATCGTGTTGTGCAGTACTAGAAGCACCGTACGGGTCAGTGAAGGGATAGATACTAATCAAAAGGTACTTCCCGTGAGACACTAAAAGTGAGATAAGACCTTCTTTCCTAACACTAGTAAATCGTTTGCTTCGGTATTTTTTTGTTTTATTATTTTTTTCTCTTTTTCTCAATAATAATTTACAAACATAAATTAAAAACATTCTTCATCCTTACACTTCATCTTGATTTAATTTTTTGTTTTCCCTAATTTTGATGCAACACGCTTTCTTTCCTTTTTTATTTCCTTCCGGTTTATCGTTTCTCCACTTTTACTTTACTTAGTTCGTTCTCATATATGTATGTGTGTGTGTGTTTGTGTTCTGTGAATGTGATTCACTACTAGCGCACGAAGCAGTCGCTGCTGTACCGATTCAACTTGCATCGCGCACACACTCATTTAATTTGCCGATTGTTTTAACTTATTCAGCAAGGCTCGAAAAATACAACGGTCTCACGCATTCGCGCAACAATTATTATTATGAAGGTATATTGAATGCCTTCGGCTTAACGAACTGGTCAACACGCGCAAGCACACACTTTTTAGTTTTCTTCACGCTCACTCGAATATTTTTTGCATGAATTATTTACCTTATCGTGTAAAGTTAATGCTAACCTTTCTTCAATATTATACATAAGTTAATCACAATTGCCCATTGAAAGCGTTTGCATTCATCACTCTCAGCCACACAACACTAGAGCTTACACTGCCGTGCCACAAACACATACACACACATACATAGGTTCAACTCGAACGCCCGCAGGCCTCACCGAACTCCGAAGTTCGGGATGCGCGAAATCTTTCCTTTTTTTTATTTACCCACCACTGAAGAGTGTGGGGCCATTTGTTATACACCTACGTATTATTAATTTTAAATATTTTGCAGCCTCGCTCCGCACGCAAAACATGCCTACAAAATCGAATCCATGTACGCGTCTAGCCTATGTTTTTTTTCCTCTACTGATAGAACAGGAAGAGAAGAAAATTTCTATGAACTGTGTGTGTGTGACTTCTTTCTCTCCTTCTTTGCTTCTTCCGTTTTCAATGAATGCTGTCCTCGTCGTGCTCATTCGCTCGGCTAATAAGTTCGCGTGCAATCATTTCCTCTCTCATCCATTCCCAAGCACTGCACCCAAGTCTCGCCAATTCACTCGTCGCACTCGCGCGCGATTCTAACCTTATCCAATATATAACAAAAGTTTCATTTTTTTCGCGCTTTTGTTTGTCGTTTGCCGTTTTTTTTGTTTTCTTTCTTTTTTATTCAGTTTTGATCTCGATTAAATTAAACATCTGCCCAACTTTCGTTTCTTTCTGGCTGTTTTTTTTCGCGTTCCAACAAACATTGATGAATCTCAACTTGCCAACTTATTTGCTTTTCATCACGTTTTCGGGGGGAGGGCATTTTCCAAAATGCTGTTTTTGTTTTGTTTTCTTTGCTTATTGGTTTTTAACTTCTTTTTCCCGAAGCAGAAAAAGATGAAACAATAACAATTCTATGCGACTACTCGTACACTCGCGCTTGCGCGCACGCACATCTGCGCCGTTGTTCGCATGGGTTAAGCAGAAATCAACAACAGGAAAAATATACAATTTTCTCGACTGGATTTCAAGTTTTTTTTTTGCTTCTGCTCCGCTTCTAGTTTTTTTTTCTCTTTATTATATTATTTTACACACACTGAAATACATGAGCAGCGTTGACCATGGCGACGATGGCAATGATGATAAGCGACCTGTGACGACAATAGATAAGAACGATGAGGATGGGTGAGTGTTTTTCTTCTGGTGTGTGTGTGTGGGTATGTGTGCTGAAAAGACGCGTATGTGTGTGTGAGTTTGGTGATGGTTTCGCGCGTGTTTGTGTGATTTTAGAGGGCACACTCACACACGATGGTACGTCGGTGTTTTGTTTTCACAGCTGGCTAGTTAGAAATTAATAGGTAATCCTTGCTTTTATTCTTTTAATTTTTTCCGAAACTATCTAATGGATCGTCCTTTTGTTTTGCTCGATTTATTATTTCATTCATTTGTTTTTTTTCTATCGCAACAACATCGCGCAACATACCATCCCTAGCGTCGGTTTCTGTTCCATTTCTTAATTTTCTTTGCTATTAGATACTAAATATGTAAGCATTCTATTTTCCTCTCATTTCTTTTAAATATAAATTATTTTTTTCTTTTCTTCTTTTAATATATTCTTAAATACAGTCAGTAACTTTGATACAGTTTTGAAGCTGCAGCAGTCCTTGTTTTTTTTTTTAATGTTTTAAACCCTAGTTTCTCCCCGCTCCAGTGCGTGTGGCATCGGGAATAGGCAGGGCAACCTCCTCCACTCCACGGCACCTAACCGGAGGGACAGCTTCTTCAGTAGGGGGGGAGCACGCGCTCGCAACTTCTGTGGCAGCCCTAGCGTAGATTTTCTTGCTTTGTTTCTTCGCCTATCGATTAGTTAGTTACTCTAAAAATCACATTAACTGTTATGGGACAACTTACTGTCTCGTTCTCTCGCTCTTGTTCGACCGTAGTTTTTTTTTAATAAACCGTTAAGACACACTCGCACTCGATTGACTCACCCGTGCACACATACGCACACCCACGCACGTACTCTTGCGGCGCGACATTCACAATGACTAAGTGTAATGATATCCTTCGTTTTATGTGTTTAGAAAAAAACTGATATTCTTTATTTTCACCAACTGATTCGTACCATTTCCCTACTACTTATTACTCAAAAACATGGGACTCTCTCTCTCTCGTTCGCTCGCTCTCGATTCACTCAAACTCACTTTCACTTTCGTGCATTTTGGTTTTTATTCTTAACTTTTCCCGAAACAATAGGCAATAAAAAAAACTGAAAACAAACTAAAGAATCTTGAATAAAATAAACAGTATGTTGATAATAATGATAATAATGTTTAACTAGAGTTAGTAAACCTCACCGTTCTCTGTTTCTCTCTATTCATGTTTTTTTTCTCTCTTGTTTGTTTCTTGTGTCGCCTTTCCTTTAGATAATATACAACAGTTTAATCCAACAGACAGTTGGATTGGTTTCTGGTTTTAATAACGTTCTTTTTTTTCGCCACAAAACAAACCAAACACGAAGGGTACGACAGAACAGGCTACTTGATGCTTGCCAGTAAATATTCTTCATTTTTTTTTCGTTTGTCATTTCTATGTCCGTCCACGTGTAGGGACAACAACCATAACAATCGCTATTGGTAATATACAAAACAGAGCTGGCTGGCTGGCGGTAGGCTTCTTAACTTAAGAATATTGTCCGAAGGAAAAATGAAACGATGTTCAAGTTCACTTCGAGAAGCAGAGAAAACAAGAACGTAAATTGCGTGCGGGCGGTTTTTCTTTGTGAGTGCGTGCATGAGTGTGGGCGTGTGTCTGTGTGTTGTGTCTATATGAGAGGGAGTGTTTTAAACTCCATCTAAGGTTTGTGAAGATTTTACTCTTGCTCTCACTCACTCTTATTACCCCGGCACGCGCGCGTATCTCGTTTAGTTTAATATAGTTTTTTTTTGTTAATGCTTGGCATTAGTTATCGTTTGATTTTTTTTCATTCTTCAATCATTTTTTTTCTATTCCTACAATGACATAGATTCTTGTTGCTGCTCGATTTAGTCTTGCTTTCTTCCTGCTACCTGTTTTCGGTATTATTTTTCTCTGGCATTCACGTTTTCTCGTCACTTTCAGTCCGAAGTGCGCGCGTTTGTGTCGCGGGCCGACCTGTGGAAAGTTTTTGTTTTCTTATTCTTGTTTTTTTTTGGCGATCGCTTACGTTGAGGCTCCAAATCCGATTTCTTCAACATTCCTTCATTGGTGCGACGTCGCCTCACCGAGCGTGGGGGTATGTGTGTGGGTGCTTATTGTCCGTCGTAATATTTGGCGCTACCATTGGTTCCGCAGATGATGTCCTCCCAGGCTGTAAAAGAAAAAGAGAGAAATTATCATTCATGATCTAAGAGGAAGAGCAAGAAAAAATCCTAAAAAAGGAAGCAACCGTACAAAGTGTGTTTATAGAAACACACTTACAACTTATAACAACAATGCTGCATTTAACATTGCACACTGCGAAATTTTTAGCTTCCTCTCCTGTTTTTCGTAGCTGATATTGAAACTGGCCTTTCGAAATTGAAAACATGTTTTTCTGCGGGTCCAGATGGAATTTCATCAGTGGTGCTAAAAAGATGTGCTGGAGCTCGGTGTAAACCGTTGCAAAAGATTTGTAATATGCCATTAGAACAGAACAAGTTCCCGGAGTGTTGGAAAAGATCCTATGTCTTTCCAATCTACAAGAAAGGGGATAAACGTGACATAGCAAACTACCGAGGTATCACCTCTTTATGTGCCGGGTCGAAACTGCTGGAGATTCTTGTGGGAAAGCTGCTGCTTAGCAAAGTGAAATCGTAGATCTCTGTAGAACAACATGGCTTTTTCCCTAAATGCTCAATCAACACGAACCTTCTACAGTTCTGTTCATTTTGTCTTCGTCAGGTTGAAGACGCTGCGCAAGTTGATGCCATTTACACGGATCTTAAAGCTGCATTTGATCGTATTGATCACCAAATTCTGATGGCTTTGTCCGCTGGCTTAAGAGTTACTTAACAAATCGACAAGTCTCAGTAAAGTTAGGCACTACTGAATCGTACAGTTTTTGTAATCGATCAGGAGTTCCACAGGGAAGTAACTTAGAACCGTTACTATTCCTTATATTCTTTAACGATGTTTGCTTTGCGATACCTCCTGGCTGCAAGCTGTTGCATGCAGATGATTTAAAAATGCTCTTCACTGTGCGATCTGCTGAAGACTGCAAACAACTGCAAGATTATATTAATCTGTTTACAGAGTGGTGTCACTTGAATAATCTTACCGTCAGTGTGTCAAAATGCTCAGTCATCACCTTTAGTCGAAGCAAGACTCCAATCGTGTACGCTTACGAGATCGAAGATCCCGCCTTGAACGTGTCTGTGTAGTTAAAGATTTAGGGGTTGCATTGGACTCTAGAATGACCTTTCAAAACCACTACTCTAACTTCATTTCTAAAGCGAATCATAATTTAGTCTTCACTTATACGTGCAACGTACTCAAAAAAACCTGAAGCAGAATCCCAAACGGTTCTGGTCATTTGTGAACGGTAAACGGAAAAAGCGAGGGCTTCCATCGATAATGTCACATGGGACAAATACAGCGAGCTCTGCAGATGGAATCTGCCACTTATTTGCAAATCATTTCTCTAGCGTATTCAAGACTGAACCAGATGCTTCACGAATAATCGACGATGCTCTCCGAAATGTACCACAAGGAATACTTGACATGCGAGATATTTCCTTTTCCGAAACAGACGTTGCAGCTGCAATTAAGAAGCTAAAACCGTCTTTGCAACCGAGACCAGATGGTATACCACCAATCATCTTCAAGAACTGTGTAGATACGTTATGTGCACCCTTAACCGCAATTTGCAACTTGTCGCTGAGTCAATCATCATTCCCAGATGCCAGCAAGGAATCATTTTTGTTTCCTGTGTTTAAGAAAGGCAATCGCACAGCTGTGGAAAACTACCGAGGAATTACCTCTTTATGCGCAGGATCGAAGCTACTGGAGACTCTCGTAAATAAGCTTCTATTTCAGGAAGTAAAGCGTCATATCTCCTGTGACCAGCATGGATTTTTTCCAGGACGGTCGATCACCACAAATCTCACAGAGTTCACATCATTCTGCATCCAGAACATGGAAAACAGCACTCAAATAGATACTATATACACAGACCTGAAGGCGGCCTTTGACCGTGTGGACCATGATTTGCTTCTGGTCAAAGTAAAACGGATGGGTGCGGTACCGACCTTTGTAGACTGGCTGAGGTCATATCTAGTTAACCGGCGTCTTTCTGTGAGACTGGGCAGCGCACGTTCGAATCAATTTTCTATTCGATCTGGTGTTCCGCAAGGTAGCAATCTTGGCCCTTTGCTGTTTTCACTAATCTTCAATGATGTATGCGCTGTGTTACCTCGAGGATGCAGATTTGAAGATCTTCCTCAGTGTAAAGTCTAATGAAGATTGCCGCGAGCTTCAAAGGCTTCTCAACAACTTCGTCGACTGGTGCAAAACGAACGAGCTCCTCAACAGTGTGCGTAAATGCTCTTTCAACCGCAAAAAACAACCGATTCAATGAAGCTACACTATCGATGGCGAGTCACTGGATAGAGTCTCAGTTATTAAAGACCTTGGCGTACACCTGGATGAGAAGCTCTCGTTCCGTGAGCATTACTCGTATATAATAGCGAAGGCCAATAAAAACTTGGGATTTATCTTTCGAGTCACCAAGGAATTTCGGGATCCATATTGCCTGCAGGCTCTTCACTACTCCCTTGTGCGATCCGTAATTGAATACGCAGCTGTAGTGCAGAGCCGTTATTCAGGTATTTGGTCGTCCAGATTGGAAGCCATCCAGCGTAGATTCGTTCGATACGCGCTTAAAGATCTTCCATGGAGAAACACATACGATCTGCCTCCGTATCAAGACCGCTGTCGTTTGTTGCATATGGACACTTTGGAAAGCCGACGGAAAATTGAAAGAGTCCTCTTCATTAGAAAGGTTTTAATCGGCGAATTAGATTGCCCAGCGATCCTGGCTCAAATCAACATCAGTGTCATTCCAAGTTTTCTACGAAATAGAGAGTTTCTTCGACTGGACTTTAGACGCACCGAATATGGCCAAAATGAACCCATTCGGGTTATGTGTTGTTTGTTTAACAGCGTATATAATTGTTTTGATTTCCATGTTTCATGTAGTAAATTCAAAGAACAACTGTTGCTCTCAAGAGCCTTTAATTAAGTTAGTTGGTAGTGTTTTTATTCATGTAGACAACAGCGTCAGATGATTTATTCTCGGGTACTTTCATCTCGACGTATCTGCAAATGAGAGATTCTCTTCATGTCTCCTCTCTTCCGCTGTTTACGGCGATACGAATGCATTTTGACACATCAGGTTTGCCTGAATCGGTTGCCGGAGTCACTAGCTAGCCAACTGTTTTGAAAATTTTCTTTTCAATGCATTAGTAGGTATCGCCGTAAAAAGCGGAAGAGAGGAGACACGAAGAGAATCTCTCATTTGCAGATACGTCGAAATGAAAAAGTACCCGAGTATTGAACAATATATAATGCGCATAGCCGACGATTTCCGTGATCTACATTGCTTGCGAGCTTTATACTTTTCGTTGGTGCGATCAATTCATGACATGCAGAGGTTGGAAAACTCGCAAAATGAATAGATACGCCGAGCATCGCATCGGCAAACGGTTTTTATCATGATAAAACAGCTACGCGAGTGGTTCAATTCGCCTATAACAATGAGCAACATACACTCACGCTTCGTAGCATCGCTGAATATACGAATATCGTGAGCTACGCAAAAGTGCGAATTGACGCTTTCTGCTTCTTGTAAAGCCACTAACACTACTTTAAACTATTCCCTTTTCGTGGTAATACTATTTTGAATACTTTCCGACGTCCCCGGGCATTCTATATCCGAAAAATCGAACACACTCAATGTTCAATATTCAATTTTTGAAAGAATTCTGATGTTCACATTGAGGTTCTGTTCGTGATAAAATTCAAAGCTGATGCGTGCATTACCGGCGAGGCAGGTGAATAGTGTATGTTCATGAGGGATGTTCATCGATTCAAATGATCACTTTTTCGCGAATTCTCCAACCACTGCTGACATGGCTTCTGTGGTGTGGTGTCCGTTTACATATATTTGGTCGGCCAAAATCGAAGCTGTGCAACGTAGATTCGTCAGATACGCGCTGAGACATCTTCCGTGGTCGGACCCTAGAAATCTCCCACTATATGAGGACAGATGCAAGTTATTTAATATCAAAACGCTGAGTAGCAAGAGATTTGGATCAAGCTGTCTTCGTTGCTCAACTCCTAAAGAGCGAAATCGATGCTCCTGAACTTCTGACCTGCATGAACCCTAACATTATGCCTCGTCCGCACAGATCCCGAGAATTTGTTCGGCCTGTTTATCATCGTACGCAATACGGACAACACGAATCAATCCAGGCGATGTGCAGTGTTTTTCATGACGTATATGACCAATTTGATTTTACGAATTCGACGAATACTTTTAAAAATAGGATCATGACAAGTTTAATGTGATACGAATTTAATGTTTTTTGTGTTTGGTTTGTATTTCTGTCAGGGTGTCGACTCAAATCCAAAAATAAAATTCCCTGACTTTCCCTGATTTTCCCTGATGCTTCAAGTATTTTTCCCTGACCCTCAAAACTCGAATATCAAGCTTATTTGGGCGATTTCTGGCTTAAGTTTTTAACCCTTTAGCATGACTTATGCGAGCTGCTGAAAACTAAAGCTAGATTTCTTCATGATTTAAGAACACATATCAAAGATTCTTAACCTATTTCTTACCAGCGTTTCGAAAACGCCCTCTTCTATCGAGTCTAGGGACAGTTTTGTTTGAGGTATCAACTTGAATCCAAAGAAACAAAGATTGAGAAATAATCTAATCGACCTGTTTTTGCACAAAGCTTAGATGTTACATACAACAAAATTACAGCCGTGTAAACATAACAAATCTTGCTAATTTTCAGTCAGCTCAAACTAGTAACTTTGCCGCTGGAAGGTGGACACATGTCTGCGGGTTTTCAGTTAAACTAAAACAAAACTTTCCTGGAAGTTCCAGCTTGTTATCTTTGCTGCAAAAAGTATGGGGTTAAGAAGATGATTCCTCAAAGATTTTTGGTACAAAAATGTGCGTTTTGCTGGCTTCGAGGTACGGCAAAACTTTAGCTAGATATATTGTTAGAAAATGTCCAAATGGCAAATATTTTAACCATTGAGGTGGACAGTTAAGTTAAGTTAAGTCTATAAGACGAAGTTAAGACTATAAGACTAAAGCTGTGTGTCATGATTTCGGATTGCAACTATCGAGGCTTGAGAGCAACAATGACTCGAAGGTAGTTCGGTGGCCGGCCGTTCGTTCCGGTGACCGTATATGGGTGTTGAGAATTAAGGCAAATTCTTCAACTACAGCTTAATCAACGTATAGTCACCAACAAATCATAAATTCGATGATACTAGGAACGAATTGAACCGCCCAGTTAGCTTCGAGGTACGATGCTGATCTAACAAGCCAGTTGTTCGCCAGTTCGAATCTCGGCTAACCGGTTTTTGTTAGATAGAATCAGTAGGATGGTTGCACTGACCCCGTAATTTGCCTGTACTCTAACAGCCGGCTGCGAAGTCTGTCGATAAAGAAGGATAATGTCTAGTGACGGTTAATGCTCAAGACTTTGCTTTGCTTTGCTAGAGACGAATTCTATGACAGGTTCGAAAGGATTTATGGGGTGCGCACGACTTGAAAATTCAAGACTCTAGCTCCCAGATCGATCCTGTTTAACGGTCAATACTTTTTGGAAGTCACAATATACAGTCTTTTCTTAGCGACTTTGACCACTATCTCGTCGTAAGATCCACGCAGATCCACTCCACGTTGCAGTGGAGTACATCAGAAAGCTTGATCAACGAATCGCAGAACAGCATGACGAAAGGGAATAAGACGTAAGTAGGCTGTGGAGGATCCGCCATGGCGCCAACAACTACGAGGGAAGTGATAGGCACGACGTGGGGAAGACATAACGGCTTGTTTGATGTCGAATGCCAGAAAATGTCAGATGAGAAGAACCAGACCAAGAGTCGCATGCTCATTGCGAATCACGTCAGAACAGAGAAACATGTAAGCTTTCTGCGTAGTACGTAAGCAGCTGAACCAGTCCCGAAGGTTGCCAACTCGCATAAACGCAAATTCTACAGAACGTTAATGCTCCCGGTAACCCTTAACGGACATGAATCATGGACACTGAAGGAAGATGATCAATGCTTGGGGCTTCTGAGTGTAGAATTCTGCAATTGGTGAAAACGCTGTGGATCGCGTGTAAATAACAGTCTGTATCCCTGCCTGCCATTGCCGATTTCGAGCACTACAGCGAGTGAAGTTTGACAATTGTACGGCGCAAAACAAATAAGAAATTTACGGCAAACTGAAAGATAATCGAATCGCCACTAGACATGTAACAAGTTTTAATTCAACCGATCAATCCGATCAACCGATGCGTATATTTTACACGAAAATGGATTTGATTCCAAAGTTGATCAACAATATTGCCGGGTAAACAAAATTTCCCTGATTGAATTTCGAAATTCCCTGATATTCCCTGATTTCCCTGATCCAAAAATAAATTCCCTGATATTCCCTGATTTTCCAGGTTTTTCCAGGAAATCGACACCCTGTTCTGTGTAATAAGTTAAATGTTAATGTTAAATTGATTAATCGTGAAAAGATAATGGGTTTTTGTGGCGATTTGAGAATGAAATTATTAATCGCAACTCAAACCGGCTTTTCCCGTTCAAACCTTCACTTAGACATAAGGTCAGATGAAGAAAGTTATTAAATAAATAAATAAATAACTGTTCTTTTCTAGGAGGAAAGTTACTTGAGCAAGTCGTATACGCAAATCGATTCTAAACGGTTCAGCTATGTCAGTCATAGTCACAATTTCCTGCTTCTGCGCAACCGTCTCTTATCGGAAACGTCTAGATTCGTTTCATAGGTTTGCCGACTACGAGTTTTTCCTCAGTCCTCAGTTCCTCATGGATTTATCTTTTGTAAACGATTGTCAATTAGTGCCTCTTGTAAGCAAGCCCTTAATAACAATATCTGGATAAATCCAGAGTAGTTCATTCGCATGCGACAAAGGTGTTCAGTAATATCACCCAACCATTCGACCAACAAACGCCCTGCAAATAACACTCGTGTAATAACAGTCCCACTGCTACAAACGATAGGTTATGGGCCCAGTTTCTTGCGGTGGTGACAGGCCAGCGATTTCTTTCCACCCTTTCCGATTTTCCTAGCCGAATCCGTCCCGGAGCTCTGCCGTTTTGCGGCTTCGTCCACGAGTTTTCGCTTGACAACTTCCAGGGTCAGGACCCTCCATCCGACTAGGTCTCCAGAATCTTGAGGTGTCAAACGAGCTTAGAGGACTTCTCAAGAGTATGAGATGACCATGAGATTTTTCTCCAGCTTCATTCGCAAGACTGCTGAATAGTTCCGCCAAGGCGAAAACGTCCTCTGCCATATCCACTCCTTCCGAATAACGTTTGTGAAGTATCCGCTTCAACAACAGGACCTTTGACGTGAGCGCTTTCCAGGTTTCTTTCGTAGACTTCGACGGACGAATCACCGCATGTCGGTTGTCTTCGATCAACCCCCCTGGCCTTGGTATTTCCAGCTGTCCAAATAACAGCTTCGGCTTTCGCAGTCGGTTTCACAAGTCCTCCCGCATCATGAGAAGCTCCACCTTGAAGCGCCAGCTTGTGTAGTTGAAGTTGTTCAGCTTTTGAATTGACTTCAGTCCATCTTCCAAATAAATTTTTATTCTTGTAGGAAACAGTCCGTGCTTGTCGACGCAGATTGGGCTAGAGACGGAGGACCGTAAATCCAACTTCGGTTATCTGATCAAGTTTTGGTTAAGTTGGAGCACACACAAGCAAACCTGTGTTGCGTTCGTAGCACTGGTTGATAAATACCAGAAGCTGCTATCGATGTGCAAACTATTGAAGGATATCAAGAAGAACTCATCTACCCAACCGAACAACCAATCGTGCATCAAGATGGTGGAATCCGAGGTGGAATGGAGGTTCAAACACATCGACACGAAACATGCGTTCACCAGAGATCTTCCCTAACAACGGATCATCGACCTGCAGTATCTACCGACCTCCGGGATGGAAGCCGACCTGATGACCAAACCATTGAAGTGAGTGAAGCTGGAGAAACATAGATATGCAATGGGCGTCCGAATAGCTCTGGATAACGCTGGATCGTTGACTTCGTTGAGGAGAAGTGTTGTGTGCAAATCCAGTTGCATATCAACGAAGCAACAAACAACCAAATCGTGTCAAACCATAACAATCTCTGTGTTGGAGTTCAAAAGCTAGTTGAGTTTTACTTCAGTCCAACTGCTGCGATCACAATATGTCGCGTGTTCGGACTTAATTGAGGGAGATAGATCTTAGGGTTAAATAATCCTTGTAATTGAATAAACTCGAAGAATAAATAAAAGGGTTGCATTCATTAGGATGTCCGATGCCGCTTGGACAGTGATGTAACGATCGACGACGATGAGTTTAAGGTAGGCGAGGAATTTGTTTACCTTGGGACAATGGTAACGGCGGACAATGACCGCTGTGAGATTCGGAGTCGTATTATCAGCATCAGCCGTGCTTACCATTGGCTTCACAAGCAACTGCGGTCGAATAGACTACGCCTCCATACAGGAATCACACACGTAACCCCACGTAAATATCACCCAACCACTCGACCAATGTACAGGGTTGTTCAATAAGTTCGAATACAACTTTTCATCGTTGTGTAAGTGCGCATCATGTGCATTCTGTGTATTGGTATTGGTTTCAGCCAATAGGTATAGAGGCTAACCGACGCGCAAGGTGTCGACTTGATGACATTTGTTATTTGTTTACCGCGAGCGGTGAGCGACCCGGCGACATATTTCGGCGGTTGAAATCCCACGGGATGAAGCGGAATTTCATCTATACCACCATCCGTCGGTCCCGGAAGACGGGCTCGGCCAACGACCGTGCTAGATCCGGGCGGCCGTGTTCGGCGATGACGTCAGCAGCCATCAAAGTGGTGAAGGAGCGGAAGACCGCTGTTGACCTGGATGTGTCGATCGGGACTGCCCACACCATCATGGCGAAGGACCTGGGATGCAAGCAAGAAACGCAAGGTTCGCAGGGTAACGAAGGTTACAACGAAGAAGAGGCTGGACAGAGCAAAACTGATACTTTCGCGGCACGCTGGTCAGGAGTTCGTGTTTTCTGATGAGAAACTCTTCATCTTGCAACAGCCGCATAATATCCAAAATGATTGGCTGTGGGTGCCGACGTTGGCCAGCATCCCCCCGTCCAACATAAACATCCCGCGGTTCCAGAGCGCCGCGTCGGTGATGGTTTGGGGGGCCGTATCCAAGCGTGGGAAGCTTCCACTGGTCTGCCGCCGGAAGCATATCTGTCCCATGTTACAAAACACGAAAATGAGAAAATCGCACTCAAAGTTGAAAAACTGATTTTTCTAAAATTACTTAGTTTTCATGTTATTATTCATCCCTCTTTGAGATAATGTTGAAAAACTTCACTAAATTTTGTATACAACTTGAAACCATTTTATATGAAAAGGTATATGCAGCGAGACAAATATGCGTTCATTTTTCTAGTGGGACAAATTGGCTTCAAATTTTTTTGAGTTTTTCTAGTATAAACACCATGTTTTCGATTCATATTATAAAAATATATATATAATTATAAAGTTAGACAACAAATTGTCGAAAATGACAAAATGTAACATGGGACAGTTATGCTTCCACCGGCAGTGGTGTTTATCGAGAAAAACGTGAAAAACAGCGACGCGTACTATAAAACCGAGGTTCTGGAGAAGGTTGTGGCCTCGGCACTTCGTGTCCTCTTTGGGAAAGATCATTACGTTTTTCAACACACAAAAAAAAAGTTTGTGATTCGGCCAAACAGGGGTTCGGTCCTTCGTGTTTTGGCCAAATACAATTTCGGCCTTTTGTGACAGTTATTGAAATTCAGGCATTTGAATTTCGGCTCCTAGCCCCTTTCGTATTTCATTCCACGTTTTCTAGCACACTCATTTGCATAAGTTTTATCGAAAAACTTCGCTAACAGAATTAACGAAAAAATTACATCTAGAACAGTGTTGCGAAGCCCGCATTCGCGTGGTTTAATTTTCACATACGCGTTCTTGTTCTAACGCACACACTGCCATGAGCATATCCCTGTCTGACTCCATTTCTTATTCTTCCACAACCTACGACAAGTTTTTACGAGTTTGTATTCAGTTATCAACCGTGGCGGTTGTCGCTCTCGCTCGTCATTGCAACCTGTGCAGTTGATACCGAACGCTCACCAAGGCCCGAACGCTTACCCGAAGCGTGAGCGTAAAATGGAGAGAAAAAGAAGTAAAGCAAAATCTGGAGCCATACATCCTACTCACGCTTGCGGGCTCTCGACAGTTCATAAGCTGTTGGTTTCGTGAGCGAGCTGCGCAGAACGAAGCTGTGAGACTGAGCGCTTGCGAGTGTATCGGTAGCAGAATGTATGCATACTTCACCAGCGCCAGCGGTTGTTTGTCGTACGATTGCGTCAGTGGAATAAGCGATTGCGTCAGTGGACGATATGCTGCTCACACCCACTCGCATACGGCTCGGTATCATTTCTTTCTCGCTTGATTTGTAACATTGATCTAAACTAGGAGGTCGAAGATCTTAGCAACTTGGGCGATACAAGCGGTATTGACAGACTCGTAATGAAGAAATTGTCGGCATTTGAATCCAACGTCAATCGCAATAGCTTGGTCACTTCATTTGGTCTACATTCGAAAAAATATTGCTGTTTCTTACGGTGATCAGGTAAAACAGGCTGAAGAAATTCTACTGAACCCATTTTCTCAAAGAAAAACCACCTTTAGTTAGTACCGATACCAATCGGCCTATTTCATTGTTTGAGTCACCACCTCAGAAAACGTTATGCACATAGAAATCAAAACCTCATCAGAAAATGCGTTGACAACATAGTAAGTAACACACCTTCTTTATCTGGAGGGAGGATCGTCGGCTTCATTTGCCGCTTCCAGGCTTCGTACTCCCTAATAAAATCTACGTACATTTGACACCTTCTCTCGTCACAGGGGTAATTTGTTTTGTCTATCAAACACATGAACTTTTGAGCTGAGAATGAATACAGGAACATGCTGAAACAACAGGATTTTCAATGCAAATTTTAAATTGGCAACCATGCAGAGCCTCTTCTGGCTTCGGCAGACATACAATTGAATTCACTTTCTCTTTCATACTTCCAGTGCCACTTACATGAAACATGGTGCGTGTGATAGATCGAATATGATTTTGTTTATTTTTTTTTTTTTTGAGTGGTTTTAACCCAATTTTTGTTTATTTGTTATACATCATCTGACAAAAAGTCTTAATGAAGCAATTAAAATGAACTACTTCTAAAAGATACTTTTGGTGGCAAATCATAACTTAATCATATGGAATTCAATAGCTATTTTCTTTCCACCTTTAAATATAAAGGTGTGATCGTCAAAATAGTAAAGATGTTCTCAATCCTCACACAAAACACTGTTGGTTCAAAATAAACGAAAATCGTTCGGTGAAACTGGTCTATAACCATTGAGGATGGTCGCAGCACACGTTGTGATGCACGGAAGTTCATCATGGACAGCAGTTTTGGGGAGTCATCGCAAAGCACGTTCGCCACGAGTAAGGCCTGTTGTAGTTTGCGGCGTCGTTCGAGTGTGTCTAGTTCAATTATGTGGCAGCGATTCGGAATAAGACGAGAGTCTTGCCCGGGGTAAATCCCTCAAGGCTAAACGAACGAATCTTCTCTGCACACGCTCAATCCGCAAGTTCTAATCGAGCTGGTAGCAAAGCTAAAAGCAAAGCCTGGGTGCTAATTGCGTTATCTAAATTTGACCTTCTGTTTTTTTAGACAACAGACTTCGCAACCAGCTGTAAGAATACACGACAGTGCGGAGTCAGTGCTACGATTCTCGAGCTGGTGCGGAGTCCAGCCCACACATGCATTTTACAGTACCACGGACGTACAAGTGAACAGTAGAAGGCTTTCAGACAATGAGAAACCTTGAAGTCCCGTCGTAATTTCCGATGAATCTTACTTGCTAGTACTTGCTTTAGACACGATCGATATCAGTTTTCTATCGAGAATAACGCCAAGGTTATTAACGTGAACTACGTGTTTGAGTGCGATAAAAAGTAACCACTTCACATTAGTAGTGTCAATAATCAAGGAATTCAGTTTACACTACGTCGTAAATTTATCTAGCAAAGACTGCAGGCTATAACAATTCTCTATGCTAGGAATCGTTAGATAGGTTTTCAAGTAACGGCGTAAACAAGACGACATCCATTGTCTATGGCAAGAGCTGCGTCGTTGAAAAATATGATAAAAAAACTGAGCCTGCGGTACATCTGATTTGTTTGAAAATGCCGATGATAAATCCGATCCAAGCTTAACTTGTAAAAGTCTGTCACACAGGAAAGATTTCAGCCACGTGACGAATCGCTGTGAAGCGCTCAAACGTATAATTTTGGTAAGCTGTGTATGATGATTTGACCGGATGTGGAAAATGCTGCAGAGTAGCCGGAATACCATCCGGACCGATATCGAGACTTTTGAGGAGTTAGCGACGGACAACCAGGGAATGGGTGGAGTGAAGTCGAGTTATTAAAGTATGGCGTGATGACGCTTTCGCCACTTTTTGCAGATGTTTCTAGAGATGATAAGTTTTAAACTAATGTTCTTTACCCAAAAAGTTATTGGTGTACGTGTCTACAGCTCTAATTTTTGCGAGCTTTTAATTGGAAAAGCATTGGTTGCTTAACTCTAATTTACTGTTATCTGCAAGTGCGTTTTGCAAGCATTTTGGAAGCCTGGATGGTAACTTCGGCACAGTCAGGTTATTCCCAGCATGTTCGACTGTGTATATTCTTATCTTTCTAACGCGTTATAGTAGGCAAGCGTACGCGTCGTCGAAACTTTGAGACCTGTCTAGTACAGACACACTCGTCCAGTCATCAACCGTCCTTGGCGGAAACGAAGGTAATATCTGGCATTTGATTTTTGATTTATTACCAGAATGTGAGAGGCTTACATACTAAAATCACTCAATTGCGGTTGTTATGGTTGCAATTATAACGTTCTCGTCATTACGAAAACATGAGTCTACGAGCACATCAAAGCAAAGCAAAGTCTTGACGATACATTTCAAGGAGATTTGGTCTTTTGCTTTATTTTTTCTATACTCTGTCCATAGAATTTACCACATGAGTACCGTATGGTCGCCATCTACCGCTCATTTAAAGTTAGTTTGTCCATAGAAAATCCATCGAAACCCAATTTGCGTCATAAGATAGCGAAAACAATTGTGTTTACAAGAAAAATTTACTTAGTTTCTAAATATTTAGTAATAGTGACTTTTTTAAAAAAAAAAGTAATGCAATCTCATGAGCATGACCCATTTTACCGCTCACTTGAAATATGATGATCCATTCACCGGTACTACGTTGCCAAATAAATAAAACCCGCGTTTTGGCCCTTGTTTTGGGTTTGGCATTTATAGCAGAATAGAACGCTAATATAAATACTGTTGACTTATTTAACGTTATTTAGTAGAATAGTTTCTAAATAACCAAAGCAACAAGTTCGCTTGAGCTAATAATTAATTTAGTCATTTGCACTCGGTCTTAATAAAGACGCGATCAAAATGTCGTTTTTCGCTTCTCACTATAAAGATTATTCATTTTGGAAATGAGCTTTTATGAATATAGTGGAAATTTATGTTTAATTCGTATCATTAAACATACAAAATTATTGTTTGTCAATAGTTTTTACAATAATGAACCATTTTAAAAAGATATAAGCATTTTTTGTTTGAAATGAGCGGTAAATGGCGACCTTATGGTATCAATTTACCACTGAAGTACCATATAAGTGAAAAATTAAGCAAAAGCTACTCACCCATTCCAACAAAATTCACAATTTTGTCGTGGTTGTGATTGGTCGGCAACTGTTCCGGGGCAATGAAGCGCAGATTGATCTCCTTCACCTTTTCGCGGATGATAGAAACAGCCGAACCGCCGCAGGTGGCAGTACTGACGGACTGCCGCTGCGGTTTCGGTTCCTGCTGGGAAGCAATGGAGCTGATGCTGCTGTTGCTGCCACTGCTGGTCGTCGATTGGTTGATGAGACTAGCGGTATTGTTGGTTGCGTTGTTGCTCGCGTTGCTGCTGCTGCTGTTACAGCTGACAACGGCTGCCGCTGGGCTGTTGGTGGTGCTGTTGCTGCGACTGCTAACGTAACCGGTGTTGTTCGTGTTAACGGAAATAACTACCGGTGGCAGAAGTACAACCGTGGCTGGCGGTTGACCAACAACCAGCGGGAGTGGCGCTGCCACCCCCGCCGACGCAACTGGTGGCAACGGAGGCGGGGGAACCGTCATGATGGCCGGTGCAGTATTCGGCGAAATGACCATCGCCGGTGACGTGTTGGTTGCACTGTCCTGCTTCAGTGGCAACGGAGGCTGCTGCTGTATGCTGTGATGAGGACCCGGAATGACTGGCGGCGGCAGGTTGTAGTGGTTTGTCGTGTTAACTGGGCGAGCTTGTTGTCGTGATTGGTGGTGATGGTGTTGGTGCTGCTGTTGCTGCTGCTGCTGTTGATGAGCGGCCAGCACATGAGGCGGGGGTAATTGCGGTGGTGGTTGAGAGTAAAGAGGTGCCGGTGGAAGCACCATTGGCGGTGGCGGTTGGTGGAACTTGTGCTCGATGCTGTCCCGATAAGTGTCTGTAATGAAAGGTTATGGATAAATTTGCTGGGTTCTTTCGGGGACAAGGGATCTTACCAGGGTCAGTCGAGTTGTTCAATGCTTCGAAGGATGAGTCCGATTGTTGCTGGTGCTGTGGTTGGTTGTGATAATGATGCTGTTGATGGTGTGGAGGCGGTGGTTGTTGTTGTTGTTGCTGGCTGTGTTGTGACGACGAGCTGCTCGAAGAGGGCGACGAAATCGAAAGCGATTGATGCAGTGAGCCATAACCAAAATCCGCTGAATGGCCGGAAGTGTTACTCGTCGGGGAAGGAACATTATGATCGTTGCTGTTGTGGTAAGTCGATTGTTGTTGTGGTTGCTGTTGTTGTTGCTGCGAATGATGTAAGGAAGGATTCTGCTGGTTGTGATACTGGTGGTGGTATTGCTGTTGTTGCGGATGAAGTGGAGGTTGATCAACCATGTTCAGGTCGTCTTCTTGGAAGTCACCAAACAGTAGGTCCTGATCGATGTCGAAACCAAACGTGAACTCGTGCTTCGTCGATCCCGAAGAGTCGTTGTTGTCGTTCATGATTATCACTGCTGGACGATGGTTGGATCCTGAGTTCGCAACCGCGTTAGTGTGGGCGAGGACAGACTGATGGCTGAGAGGACCGTGGATTTGTTGTGGCTGTGTGTTCGACTGGGAGGTAGATTTCTCCTTCTTGTTTTTCTTTGAGGAAACAACGACGTTCGACGTTGTAGAGGAGATCGAATTGAAGTTGCTGTTATTGTTACTGGCATACGTTTTCGGGGCGTTCTGAGACGAATGAGACTGCTGCTGAGGATTGGCCGGTCCATTCGTGTTTCGATTCATCAGTCCGTTGTTCTGTGAGTAGTCGATAGCGTTTTCTTCGACATTCTCGATCAGCACCGGATTATTGTTAATTGTATCCAGCAACGGAGGCTGGAAGGATGCAACGTTTCGAGCATTGTTGATCGTTTCAACTTCGGTTGCAGTGATTGATGCAGAGGCAGCGTGGAACGATGGGTCCTTCTTTTTCGACTTTTTGGCACCGGTCAAACTGCTCGGATTCGTGCTGCTGTTGACAGCAGGCATGCTTGGGGGGTACGCGGGGGAATTCTGAAACTGTCCGGTAGCCGAAGTAGCAACCACTGGGCCTGTTTTGCTAACGGAAGAGATTTTCGCATCCGGCGAATTCGTGCTGTTTGCAGAAGCGACAGGGAAAGGACCCGTCTTGCTTGACTTGACAGTCTTTTCGAGTGCTGGATAGTGTTCGTTCGAATAGTAGATGTCCGTGTTATCTACGCTCTTTGATTTGTGCAACGCTAGCTTGGAATTGCTGCTGCTACTGTTGCTACTGGTACTGCTATTGCTACTACTGCTAGTATTGTTGCTATTGGTACTGGCGGCAAAACTGCTATTAACAGTCGGTTCATTAATCACACTGCTGGCAGCAGCTAGCTTACCACTGGCTGCTCGCTGTCTGACCACATCTTCCTCCTCT
This sequence comes from Sabethes cyaneus, assembly GCF_943734655.1. Lineage (NCBI taxonomy): Eukaryota > Metazoa > Arthropoda > Insecta > Diptera > Culicidae > Sabethes > Sabethes cyaneus. Next base: position 38,596,615 of record NC_071355.1, read on the forward strand.
GTGGCGGACGTTGCTTTGGTACTCGCTGCCGCTATCAGGAGACTTTGCGAGTAAGTTGCTTTATTGTTGTTACCTACATTGTTACTACTAACGCTATTAACACTATTATTCACATACTGCTGCTGCTGTTGCTGTTGACATTGCTGTTGATTTGGATGTTGTGATTGAGGCAGCGATGATGACGATGAATCGGGGACGAGTTCGGGGAACGCAGACGGTGACTTAAGAGCTTGAGCTAAATCTTCACTGGTTGTGGCCTGTACCGGTGGCCACCGGTCCGCACTGGTACTGTCCAGCGCTGACGGGGTATTATTGCTTGTGCCACTTGCTAACAGATTGTTGTTCAGTTTATCGGCGTTTGGAATCCGGGCGATATCTGCGTACGACTGTGGAACCATTCCCGATTGGTTTCGATTCGGTTGGTGACTTGCAGCACTATTCTTCTGTTGTTGCTTCCGAGTGGGCTCGATTGGAAGCGACTGCACCGATTCGGCATCACTGGAGTCAGACTTTTCCGAGGGTGGCATTGACGAGGTGGATTTCCTTCGTGAAACGTCATTTCCACTACTCGCTAGTGAGCTCATGTAAACGTCGCGATCGTTCGTAAAGTTGTGACTAGGCTGGTATCGGCCTGTTATGTTTGCGTTGCGGCCACTGCTACCGGCACTGCTCATGCTGTAGCTTTGGCCAACAGTCGAATGTCGTTTGTTGGAGGCATTTGAACTGGCGCTAGTTCCCGTGTTTGTTTCTTCGGCAAACAAGCTTTGAGATTTTTTCTTCATCTTTTTCTTCTTTGTTACGACGTGAAACTCGGCCGTCTCAGCTGTTCCGCTAACGCTAACCGCAGACAACGACTCAACTGACATTCGTAAGGAATCGCGCTTTTTGGTGAGATTGAAGGTAGGGATAGCAGCTTCGGCACTATCTTTGGCTTCCTTTTTACTTTCTTTCTTGGAGGAGACTTTCTCCTCAGATTTCTCGTTCGCGTTGGCACCAAGCTGGTTTCTGTCTTCCAAGAAACTAAGTTCTTCCGTTCCCCAAGACCTTCGTTCACCGCGTTTACCTCCGCCTGCTGCCGTGCTGGCCGAAGTATCCTTCGAAGATTGCGATGAGGTCGTTGAAGAAGCTGACGACGATCCTGTGCTATTGCCGTTCTGACCTTTCTTGTTTGCTTTGTTGTTCCTCAAGGTAACCACACTGGGCTCTGTTGCTTCCTGCGCCGGTACCCTAGAAACTGATTGTTGCTCTGCAGAGTGATTCGGTTGTCGTTGCGTGTGTTGTTCATCTTCTGCTTGCTGCTTTTTCCTGCTGCAACTGCTCAACTCCTCCAGCGAGTTACTCTTCTTCAGCTTGGCCTTTTCCTTCTTTTTCTCTCCCTTTTTCTTCGAAGCTCTTTCTTCGGGAAGCCCATTCTCGACACCGGTAGCGCTGTTTCCATTTCCAGCACTGTTACCACTAGCACCAACCTTCAACAGCGTTCCGTTCTTGGGATTTGAGCCACCACTACCACCTCCGGTTCCATTTCCTGCTCCTCCTCCTCCGCTTCCCTTACCATCTTTTTGTTTGTCCTTGTTCTCGATGTAGCAAACCAATGACTCAATGTCAGTATCCTTACCCCGGTAACCTTCGATGTTTTCCGGTATCACCAGCACCGTATTCCGATCGGATTTCGGTTTGCGGCTTTTCTTGCCTCCGGCGCTTCCGGTTCCTGTGCCACCGCTTCCACCCAACGATGAACTGTTATTGCCACTTGCCCCACTACCGCTATTACCTCCGGCGCCGCTTCCGCCTCCGCCAGCGGATGACGAAGCCGAACTGCCAAATTGCTGCACCGAGTTTCCGTTCTCGTCCAAATATTTCTACCGATCCGGGGAAACAAAACAAAAACATTAGATTGTTTTAACTACAAGCAGCAGTGAAACTTACCTGAGAAATTATCTGATTGAAGCTCTGCGTTGTAATGTATTTGGTGTTGTTGGCACTGATGCCCATCAGGACGTGCTTCGCTTGGTCGCTCTTGCTGCTGTCGCTGGGTACGATACATTTGACCGCCTGGTAGCTGGATCCGAGCTGTATCGGCGTGATGTCGACGCTCTTGTTGCTTTCGAGCATCGGCAGCGAGACGGTCTTGTCGACGTGATGAACCGACGAAGGGCGCACCGTGGATGACGGTTCGCCAATTTCCAGCTTGGCATGACTAGTGTAGCTGGCAGTCGGGAAGCGTGGAATTTTTTTCAGCGCACTGCAACCGCTACCGGCACCGCCGGTCGTACTGCCGCTCCCGGTGTTAGATGTGCTTCCGTACAGGTCCGTGCTGTTGCCCTCGAAATCGTCCAACACCGAGTCGTACAGGTTCTGTAAGTTAAAAATTAGTAAAGGACACAGCGAAAGGAAAAGGGGTTTTCTAATCCTACCTGTTGCAGCGCATCGTGCGCCAGCAGGTGCTGCGTTTCGTCAGATTCCAGTTCTCCCATGTCGATGACGGTGTGGCTTCCGCCGATGCCACCACCGCAGCCGTCAATCAGCTGAGATTCGGTATTTTTCATTCCGCTGGAAAATCCGGTACCACCGGCAACCTCCGCTACGGTGGTGATAAGTTCGGCCGCCCCAGCGCTGGTCATCGGTGCCGTCAGCAACATCGCACTATAGTCGCTCTTCGAACCACCCTCGCGCTTTTTGATTTTGGTGATCGTGCCGGTTGTGTGATGATGGCCAACCTCGTTGAACACCGGATATTCCACGTTGACGTTGCTCGGCAGACTTCCGCCTTCCCGTTGCCGGGACGATACCGAGCTGGTGTACTTTTTCTGTCGTGGGTTCATTATAGCCCGATCGCCGCCACCAGGGCCACAGCTTACCCCGGAGCTGCCGATGCCATGGTGCCGCCGGGAAGGCGGCATTCCCAGCCCCCCGCTCAGATTTGTGTAATAGTCGTTTGCGAAGGAAAACTCCGAGTAGCAGTAATCATGCAGACTTGCCTCCTGGAGGTCCTGTAGGGAGCCGCCTTGCGTGGGCCGACTCGAGGCACGCTTGGATTGCACAGAACGACTTGTGAAGGGAAAATTTTGTTCCTGGTCTTCCATTTCGGTTTTGTTGAGCAGTTCCTGCGGAAGGGTTAGGAAAAAACGGGGGCGGTTGAGTTGAGAGCTATATACATATGCTCACCAAATGTGAGGACCAGCTGGATTTTTCGAAACCAATTGTGGTTCGCTTCTTATTTAGAACACTGGTTTACCAGTTGACTGAATAAAACACTAAAACACAAATAGATAGATTGAATCATTGGACATTTTGTACTACTTCAATTGTAAAATGCAGTATAGTGAAGAAGAGGAGATCTCGTCAGCTTCGCCTAATACCGGTTGTCCGCATTCATGTTGCCAACACAAACAACCACAAATGAACCAATAGGAAGACAAACCTTTGGACCATTAGTGTTTACCAACTTATCAGGGCTCGACCCATGGAACAAATTTCATCTGCTATCCCCCTGGCAATTATACATTGTCCCAAGAAAGGATACAAAGTAAATTACGCGCAGCACGACGTGGGCGTTCGCGGCAGTCGACAGACGCTTTAAACTATAGAGTCGCACTTGTCTCTTCTGATGTTCTCGGCAGTTTGCAACAATTCGCGCAGATGAAAAAATTTCTAGTTGAAACCCGAACGCCGCACTACACGCACGACATTCCCTCGATGAAACCAGCCACTGAAGGTGGTCCTACGTGGTCTGCCACCAATAGAGGTTGCAATCATACAAACTGAACTGTACAGGATTGGACTGAAGCCATAGGCCATCTACTCGATGAATCGTCGAGCTGAAGCCAAGGACAGCTTTCGGGATCAGTTGCTTCTGGTTCACTTCGTCAAGGGATCCACAACCATCAGCACATTACGCAACATCCGGGACTTATTCCGGGTAATCGTGAAGTGGGATCCCTACCGCCCGCAGTATCGTGATGTGACGCAATGTACAAAATGCCTTCGGTAACGTGGGTCCGCGTTGTGACAAGTGTGCTGGGGTGCCCACAACTGCGATCTACATCCATCCTGATGACGAGTTAACCTATTTCCTTCCAGCATTGCGAAAACGCAATGCACCCTTTTCTCGATTCTAGAGAAGGCCAGGTTTAAGATATCAACTTGGATCCCAAGAGACACAGAAAGACTGGGAAAAAATCTAATCGACTGTTTTTGCGCAAATCTTAAATGTTACATGTAACAAAATTACAACCGTGTAAACATAACAGGCCATGCTAATTTTTAGTCAGTCGAAATTAGATCCGAATCTAATGTTCTAACCTCTCCGGAATGACAACAAACTGCAAAACCATCTCCCTGCATGCCATCCCCGATTGACCAATCCGTACAAAACTTTGGGAAATTGAATGTGGGGTCGGAATGAGCAATTATACCAAATTTGGTTGAAATCTGAGGTGGTCGATTACAACGGATATGATCACTTGAGTGGGGATGACCCCTAAATAACCTTGAAAATTGATTTTTTTTTGAAAACCCAAGATAGAATATTTTAAGACCTTCTTTAAATTAATTGTTTTGACCAATACTAACATCCTATGAAGAAAAATCTGAAATGCATGTAAGTTAAATAATAAATGCCTTCGGACAGCGTGCAGCGTACTGGGAACCGGTAGAAAAAATCGATGGCAAACAGTTACCCAGGAGCGAATTCAAGAGTTAAGCAACACGGAATTCTAACAGTAGCTGCAACAAATTCCACCTCATTCAAAACCATTTTGGTCTTTGACTAAAGTCCTTAAAAAGAAGCCAAAGTCTATTTCTCCTCTTGTCAGGTGTCAGCTGGCTCCGGCGATAGAATTTTACTGAGTACTCCAAGTGAAAAACTCTGTTGCCAAGGGAATCGCCGAGGTCGATCGATCAGACCGGAGGAAGAAAAAATCACCACCAAGGGATCTAAAAACATAAAGGCCCCCAGATTCGATAGCACGTTTAATATCAAGCTGAAGCACTTCAGCTACGGCTCATTAACTTTTATAGCAAACCTGTTCAACCGGTGTTTGGAGTTTGGCTACTTCCCTTCAAGGTGGAAACTAGTTAAAGTTATTCCAGTGCTGAAACCGGGAAAGGATCCTGCTGTTTCCAAGAGCTAACGGCCCATCTCTTTGCCCTCGCCAAGCTGTTTGAGAAGTCAATCCAAAACCGGATTCTTATGTCGTTTGCTGATGAGAATGGTGTCTTCCTGGAGGTACAGTTTGGATTTCGCAAAGAAAGGTCCACCATCCATCAACTCCATCGAGTTACCAACATAATCCAGCGAAATAAGCCGGCTTCCAAGACGACAGCAAAGGCGCTCTTAGCTATCGAAAAAGAATTCGACCATGTGTGACACGACGGCCTGGTGTTCAAGCTGCATCGATACAATTTTCCGATGTATCTTATCAAGATCATCAGAAGCTATCTGTCAGGCAGAGTGTTCTGGGTATCTCTAAATAGTGTCTGTTCGCAAACATTTAAAATTCCTGCAGGTGTGCCTCAAGGAAGTATCCTGGACCCCATTTTGTATAATATATATGGGTCATTCCAGGCGAAGTGTTCGAGTCCCGTGTAATCGACCTTCACGAATTTGAACCAAATTTCGCCAGATTGTTCGTTTTCGGTCAGAAAGCAGAAATCGAAAATTTGGTGCCGATCGGACATTCCCTCGATTAATAGGAGCACCTCCATTTTTAAGGAAAATACCCTTTTTTGTCAAAACCTCTTATTTTCTTTTGCTTATATCTCCGGAAGTATTGGGTTTAGAGACACTATTTTCAAATTTTCAAAGGAAATTACTCAAGAAATTCGAAAAAAATATTATTTTTAAGCACCAGTGCTGCCAAATATTTTTAAACTCAATTTGAAAACTAAATTTTCATTTTTCTCTCAATGAAGACATTTTGATATCAAAAATTCCAACTTCATCGTGTTTCGCAGATTTTTTTACATAAGAATCACTCATCACCCCGAAGTATTCTTTACCGATCCCTAGTTATAGCGTTTTAAATCAAGCAATACCCCATTTTTTATGTAAAACTATAAGCAAAATAACTTTTTTTAAAGCAGTGATTCTCTATGCAATGTAAAACTATATCGGGAAAGCATTTAAACTATATATAGCAAAGTTTTTCTTATTGTGTTGCCAGCTTTTCAGTTTTTCGTTTGATTTATAACACTAGATGAGGAAATGTTACTTCTAAAAGGCGTAAAATATACGTTAGTTGTTTGATCATAGCCTTGTAAACTATTTTTTATCTCGCTAATAGACATGAGCTTCCTTGTTTATCGCGTTTCTTGTTGCTAGGAGACTAATATTCCCTTAATTAATGTAACTAATCATGCGGGAAACTGAAAAGTTGGCAACACTGATAGGAAAATCCTTTTTATATACTGTATAAATGCTTTTCCGATATACCAAATTATTTTTACCTAAGAACCTAAAATTAAAAAAGGAGAAAACTTATCCAATTTAATTCTACTATGTATATTTTATTCACGATAGATACATATTTCGCCTACGACTTGCAGGCTTCCTCAGTGTCTGTTTTCGAACTCAGAACAGACACTGAGGAAGCATTTTAAGTAAAAAGAATATTTATAAGAATTTATTATTTAAAATATCTTGTTTATCAGGGAATACATCATGCAAAATACAAGAAAATCATATAGAGTGACCCGCTCGGAGGAATTAATGAGTGCTTGCAAGAAATCAGCAACGGTGTGGCAGTTAAAACAGCATGTCGCCAGTATGGCATTTCCAGATCAACGATCAAGTTTCGGCTAAGCAATTAATACAAAAACCAGTCAACACCTGGAACTGCTTCAGCACTTGATCATGCTGACGAACTTCAGCTTGTTGAATGGGTGAAGAAAATGACTCGGAAGGGATACCCTGTCACTAAATACTAGGGTTGGGACGATATCGATAAATCCGATAATATCGATAATATCGCGCATATTTTATCGATACGATATCCGATACGCAGCGTCCGAAATATATCGGATATCGATAATAAATTTTGTATCCTGTGAATGAGAGTTATACTTTGTAGGCGAAGGAAAATGAACTCTCATTCCTTTTGCTTAAATTTGCGTCTTAGGGAAGCTACCGAGAAATAAGCGATTTAACCCACTGTTAACCCTAGAGCGGTCGCGCTAGTGTACTGAGTACACGCGTTTTCGAAAAACGCGAAAAAATCATCGAAATTTTAATCAAATCACACCAGGTTTTGGTTGTATTCGAAGATCTACTCTTCCTCTTTCTAATGATGCCAAAATATAGAAAAAAGAAATAAAAAAGTGGTCGAAAGATGCTTGTAAAAATGGTGTGTCCGCGCGCGTGTACTCAGTACACCAGCGCGACCACTAACGTAACTTTTTTGAAATGAAAAAAGTTACGCAAGCGGTCGCGTCGTGTACTGAGTACACGGCGGGCAATAACTCAAGTTTGTGAATAGATAGAAGGTTGAGACTTTCGACAAAGTTGCTTATCTAGTTAAGACACATCCCGTGATATACAACAAAATTCGGAACTGATTCGCTAGATGGCGCTAATAATGAAGCAATTAAATTCATTTAAGAATATTTTAAAACCGTAATGAGCTAAAAGGTTACTATTTACTACAAAGTTGTTTGTAAAGCCAAGACGCATTTGGTAACGAACTCTGAAGTTTGGAACTAGTCCGCTAGATGGAGTATACGGTGAAATTTAATTCATTTGGCGATATTTCCGAACCATGACGAGATAGAAGGTTGATGTTTTCGACAAAGTTGTTTATCATGTCAATATGCTTCCGATGAAGGTAAATTAAATTCGGAATGAAGTAGTAGTAGGTGGAGATGATGAGAAAATCAAATTATTTTCGGAATATTGCGGAACCATGATGGCATAGAACACTGCTGTTCGCTACAAAGTGGTTTCTGTAGTCAAAACACGTTAGATAACGTATCGTTGTCCTTTTCATCATCGATTGCGTTGTCAATTCCAGTCAATCAACAGCTATTTTTATGGTTTCCTGAAAGAAGCAATTGATACGTATTGCTTCAACTTTTATCAAAAGACAAGATGAAGAGCACAGACTGATCAAAATGCTTTTGACGAAGCAATTTCGTCGTCTACATCGTCTATATAGAAATATCACCAGAACAAGATTCCTGGAAACCCGTGCTGCGTTTCCATCACATTCATAAAAAAATATTTTAGAGTGTTTGAGTCCCTATTCTTCCCAGGGTCGCTAATAGGTTTATTCGAAAACCTGGCAAACACGAATAAATGTCAAAATCTGGCGATCAATTTGACCGATGGGGAGGACTTTTTCGGGAAACGTCTTGCCAGTTTTGATCAACGCCGATACAAAATGTTGTCTGAAATTAGGAGCGATGACTCCTTTGCAGAACGGAGTAACAAAAATCTGGCAAAAATCTGGGACATTACCAAATATCTGGAAGATTTAGAACTTTGTCTGGCATGCAATAAAAAATCTGGTAAAATCTAGATTTATCAGCAAAGCAAAACCATGCATGGATATAAACGTCCTTCAGAACTTGACCCTTCTTTATCGATAGATATCGCTGCCGGTTATTAGAGTACAGGAAAATCACTGGGCTAGTGCAAAGATCCTATTAACTCTGAAGCGGCACCGCCCAGTCGAGACTCGAACATACGACGAGTGGCTTGTTGGGCCAGCAACGTATCCCGGAGTTAACTTGGCAGACAGGCATAATGGCAACGTTGATGCTTGCAATTATTAACGTGTGCGTGATGATAAAACCAAAGCTATTTGTTTTGCTAACACGACAACACGACTGAAGTGCACTCTCTTGATACTCATTTGCAAAACAGCTTGCTTTTTTCATTGGGCTCGAATTCTTTACTCTTTCCTTGTATTACGTGTGTGTTATTTCCGTAAGTGACCGTAATAAGAATATTATAGAATTGTTAGGAATCTAATGTACATTTTTCATTCTCATTATCACAGCAGGAAATAAAACAAACAAATGCTCGTTTTGTATTGTTTTATGGTAAGTGTCAACATAATTCTAACATTCTAATGTTTAAAGCATTACCTCAACATACCATAGCAAGCTTCCCTAATAACATACTCATTATAAAACTGTACAACTAATTGTTATACAACTAATGTGAGTCATTAATAAATTGATTTAAATAAAAGTATCGTAAGTGTGCTACTTGGGTAAGTTGAATAAGTATCATGTATCCCTAGGTGATATGTGCATTATTCAGTTTGTCAACATTGTCGATGATTCACAAACTCTGTTTTGGGAAAATCGTCAAAAGAATACTATTTACAAACATTTTGGTGTTCTTTTCCAGACCAGATAAGCCATTTTACCGTTTATTCGACATAAGCTGAGATATCGCAAAAAGAAATATGATTTTACCAACTGCGACATCTAGCGGGACAGTTCTGAATTTGACCGATCATTTTCAAATTCGTCTTGTCTAGACACACAACTTTGTCAAAAACCGCCACTTTCTATCGTATCATGGTCATGAGATATCATCATAAGATTATAATATGACCACGCGCGCCACCTACTGAGACAGTTTCAAACTTTGTTATGAATTTCCAAATGTGTCTTGTTCGAACAAATAACTTTGTAGAACACAATAACAGTCTATCTCGTCACGACTCTGAGATATTCCAAAAAAAAAACTCAATATGCTCGTTATAAGCGCCATCTACCGTATCAGTTCCGAATTTTGTTATCCGCAGTCAGATTGATCTCGTCCAGATAAACAACTTTGCCAAAGACAGCAATCGTCTATCTCTTCTCAGTCCCGAGATATTAGAGATTCTAGTATCGAGATTCTAGAATCATTTGTTTTGGTCGCCATTTGCGCCATCTAGCGGATCAGTTTTCAAACTTTATTGTTCGTTTCCAGATGCGTCTTAAATTGATAAACAACTTTGTCGAAAACCGCAACCTTCTATTTCATGTCAGTCCTGAGATATAGGCAGTATTATTCGCCGTGTACTCAGTACACGACGCGACCGCTTATGTAACTTTTTTTAACGCGACCGCTCTAAGGTTAAAAAGTTTTACTCGTTAACTAAAAAAGCAAATGTCGGAGGGACGGTAAGTCATCAATTGTAGAATCATCGTTTCAAAAAAAAATATTAATATATGCCTGACCGCATTTCAAGGTCATGACTAAGGTCACGAGTTTGGTCAATTTGGTCAAATGTCGGAGGTTTGGTGTACTTTGTTAGAACAAGTACTACGATGTAAAATTGGAACATGTTATTTTGAAAGGTAACACAGTAAATTTAAGTTTATTTGGAAAAGTATCCAGTCAGATAAAAAACAACTCGAAGACCCAAAAATAAAAAAAAAATTGCATTATGCAAAAGCTTTGGAGCGTTTTTCAAAGTATCGGAACTATAAGCATGTATGTAGTCAAATGTGCAGATTAAATTTAGTTTAATTTGAATGTAAGAGCAGATGATTCCATATTTGGCTAAAAATGGGCAAATTTCTACTTACAGTTAAAAAACTTGTTGAAAATTGTTTTTCATTAAAATATCGGTTATCGGTACGATATCGATAATTTAAAATCCGATATCGAGCGATACCGATATTAGATACAAAATGATATCGCGATAACGATAAACTACTGTTTTGCCCATCACTACTAAATACCGTATCATGAACAAAATAATTCGCAAATCGAGACTGGTAGTGAGCTGCAAATTAGAGCTCTAACTCCCCTGAAAACGTTTCCAGTAATCGGACGCAGAAGCAAGTATTTCTCGATAGGATTTTCTCGACGAATCCGATACCAAGAATGCAATAATTTGGACTTTGCTTACATTAAATTTTGAATATTTTATCCTCCTGCCTGAGGATATTTGCTAACGTTTCAACTATATTAAATCGAATATTTAAATTTCACGTCCGATATAATCAATAAACATGAAGACTGATAACTGTAATGTTAAATGATAAACGGAGGGTATTTTTTTACAGTAATTAAATTTGGCTGAAGTCTTCCAAAAAAGCATAATTAAAAAACGGATTTAAACCATTTAAAGTCGTGATTGACTTTATATTCAAATTTACGATCTCATCCCATGATAAATTTCTGATATTAAATGAATTTAAATACTAAAAGAAGACTGCACTATCATCCTGGTTGAATGAAGCTTAGAGTGTCCAAAATATATTCGTTGATATTTGCCGTGTCCAAAATACATTTTCGACACTGTCTAAAATAAAGTGAAAAGGTCCAAAATATGAAAACTACATAGTCAATAAAAATGTCTATAGCACATTTTTATCGACAAATAGATGACCCAAAACTTTGCCATTTAGGTAAGTTGTTCTAAAAGAGAGTCGTGCTTGAATTGCATAACAGAAGAAGCTAATAAATAATTTATTCCAATAAATGTAAATTACTTCCTCTAGGGGTCCAAATTCGGTTGGTTACCCTATTCGTTCTAATTTTATTGACTCAATTTTATCTTTTTTTTGTCACTTGTATGCTACACACCAATATAACTTAATTTGATAATTATTTGATTTTTGACGTAGGACTACGTCTTTGTTTACTCTCTGGGACTGGATAGCACTTTGTGAAAACGAAAAGAAGTGTAACGTTGGAATGAAAGATTTCAAATGCTAATAACTACTAAACTACTGAACGAAACTGAACAATTTATATGTCGTTAGAAAGATAAAATGACCAGCAATTTTATGAGGGGGCGAAGGGGCAATTTTATGGACGGCGTAAGAGGGGGGCTCCTATACAAATGAAATACAAATTTCCTCAAAACTCGAAAACTAATCAAGCAAATGGAACCAAATTTGGTATGTTGGGGTTTTAGAAGATAGCATTTTTTCTATGATGTACTGAGACCCCTTTCCCTTCTAATAGGGAGGGCTCCCGTACAAATGAAATACAAATTTCTCATAATTCGAGAACTAATCAACCAAAGGAACCAAATTTGGCATGTGCGTGTTTTTGGAGGAGAGACTTTTTTCTATGGTGTGCTGAGACCTCTTTCCCTTCTAAGAGGGGGGGCCTTCCATACAAATGAAATACAAATTTCTTCTTAACTCTAGAACTAATCAAGCAAATGGAACCAAATTTGGCATTTGGGGGCTAATGGAGGCATGAATTTATTTTATGATGGTTTGAGACCCCTCATCTCTGTGGTCGGAGGATAAATCAGAAATTTTTGCGTATGTGTCATATTTTTTGCTATGTAACAAGCGGTAAGCTGTGAAAGTAAACTAGTATTAGACCTTCTCGGAGCAAGACATTGAATCGACGCCGTTAACTTACGTGCCTGTTGCCATTCATGTCAAAAGTAGTGATGTCCGGTAATCGCTCGATTAATCGAGTAATCGATTAGAGCATGGAATAAAATAGAATAATTTGTAATCGAATACTGCCGGCACGAGTAATTCCGTAATCGAATAGTTCAAAGGGGATAAAAAATGCGAATAATCCCCATAATTGTCCGATTAATCGAATTTTTAAACGAATAGTTCGAATATTTATGGTCGCTACTAGCACGATTACTGAACTAATCGATTATTGCATACAACGCTAACCGATTAATCGGTAATCGAATAATTGAAAATTTCGGACATCACTAGTCAAAGAAGAACATTCGTATGGCACGTCATATTTGCGATGAACGTGCTTTGGCTTTAATGATATTTGTAACCAGTGGCCCTTTTAAAGGTCACAAGCGAGTAAAAGTAAGATTATTGAAACATGTCACAACAACATACAATAATCTGTGGGCTGGTCATTCATTACTATTTCAATCTTTATGATGCACACTAGTGATTTTTAAAAGAAACCTTTCATGTCTCAATGGTTGCAGGCATTGTACTTATGAACCCCCGTTCACGTATTTTCAAAGCCACCATCGCATTCAATGAAGAATTGAATCTGAATATTTCGCTCTTCACTTAAACAATGGCACTCACAGATTCTTACATATGCCGCAAATGCAGTTTACATTAGTCTTTGATCTAAGTAGCTGATATAGTTCTACGTCACCCATTCGTACAACCCTTAGGGCTGTATACCTTGTAGTTTTTCAATCACGTCTCTGTTTCATTTTTTCTTTTTTTTTTTTCCTTTTTTTCGGGTTATCCAACTGGTCGCTTAATAGCGTATAAAACTCTGCGCTGGGCCCTTTTGTGATGTCAACAAAGTGTCAGGGAGACCTCAAACATCAGTTCTACCTGACGAGACAGGCACTGGCGCCCACTAAAACACAGGTAGAGCCCCAAGCATAGCCGTCACGCCTATACCCGCAGGCGGAGGCGTTTCGGCCCTGCGCGGACTCCACGAACTGACTCTAAGATCTCTCTGCCAAAGGCCGGAATGTCATATTTTAAATATAATGATGATGATGACGATGATGATGATAATGATGATGATGAGAAGAAAAATAATAGATCGAATTTGTAAATGTGCTTTGGACTTTTTGTACCACTCGAGCTGCAATATGTGGTATAGTGAAGAAGTGGAGGATTCGTCAGCCCCGCCTGACACCGGTCTTCAACCGAGCGCCCGCTTTCAGTTTTCCAACACAAACAACCACAAATGAACCAATAGGTAAGACAAATTTCGGAGCATTAGTGGTTATCAACTTATCAGGGCAAATTTAATCTTTCATCCCCTTAGCATTCACAGTGCATTCCCACGATACAAAGCAAATTGAGCGCAGCACAAGCTGGACGTTCGCGGTAGTCGACAGAAGCTTCAAAATATAGAGACTCGCCCGCCTTCCAACCCTCGAGACCAAAGTGCTGTAAAGCTCTGGGCTTAAACAGAGCCCGCGGGCGGCCATCAGAGCTCAGAACAGCCACGAGGCCAGTGCAAAAATCCTACTCTATCTAGCAGCACAGCCTAGCCGAAACTCGAACACGCGACACGAATTGACTTAATTTTCCCATCTGCTACCTAAGAAGTGCTATTACCCGTAATCATTACAGAGTGGTCCTTCGGCATCCAATCGGATCTGGTATCCCGCTTACATACCCTTGCTAACCCTAAGCCCCCGACCAACTCAATCAATCCGACATTTTTCGGAGATATTTGTGACAGTTGTAATAAATAGGGATGAATCCCAGAAAACTTCATCTATTGTCAGAGATCCCCATACTGGCCTTATTCTTAAACGGAATAAAAGCACTTTCTGAACAACGCAACAATCACATTTGGTAAATTTTTACCCCGAGTCCCACTTGAAATCACAAAAGTATTTTGATATATATTCACATTCAGAAGTAAACGTGACCGCTGTTCATTTACTGATTAGTTAAAAAGCCCTACACCACGACAAGGTTCAGTTTTATCGTAGGGGTCTCTGTTTCATTTTTTCTAAATTATACTTAAATATTGCGGAAACTGGTTTGTATTTCGTCAGCTTTGTTGAGTGATTTTTTTAAGAAAAAATCAAAGCCTCGGGCTCAAACGTCTTCCTGAAACTTGACCCTTCATTATCGACAGTCTTCGCAGCCGGCTATTAGAGTACAGAATTATTACGGGGCTAATCCATTGGTCCTACTGACCAATACTATACAGCAAAACATACGACGACTGGGTTGTTAGACCAGCATCGTACCTCGAAGCTAACTGGACGGATATGTGATGAGATTTTAAATAGATTCAAATTCAGCATAATTCTGATTTTATTTCAAATTTTTTGCATTTCAAAAATCTATTCTTTTAATCTGAAATCTGAAGTTTGCCCTTATTTCGTGTGAAGTTTGATTTTTTACTGTCTAGGTTTTTCGATTTACATATATTGTTTCATGCCCAGTTTGGTTCAACATAATGTCAATTTTGTCATTATTCTATTCGTCCAAATATCAATTGCGCTTTTCAAGAATAAGACTCATTTGAATTTAGTGATAGTTTTGATCAATTATACGGCTATTTACCAATATGAACGATATAAATTTAAGGCAACGTGGTTGCAAAAGTCTAACTGAAACCCCCGACAACGATATCTAGAATTCGATAATTTTGCCACCTAATCTTTGCACGTTTAATCCAGTGTCATAAAAACCAATTTTGTTTACTGTACACATCACATTACGATACCCCGCCAACTGACATTTACGAGCTTTGTTTTGCGTCGCGAAACCAACGCTGGAAAAAAGGATTTTCTCTTCCAACTGACAGTTGCGAAACAGCGAGTCGCCGTCGTTCAGAGCGGAGCGCACTACAGCATTTTCTCCCACAGGAACTGTGTGCTGCGTGCTGTCATATCCCTTTCTCCACCACATGCCAATGCCATTCTCTCGAATAATGACGACGTCATGCAGCCACTCGTTCGATCGGAGAGCCACCCCCAAAGTGTGAGCATAAATTCTGACAAGAATTTTTATTTTTTCATGTTCGCATCACAGCACATAAGCACAGCGAAAAATGTCAAATGTGAGATAGCATCCAGGATGGAGTTATGTAATCGAGAACAAGGATTCCCCCACCCGAGGCCCTATTTGCTACACACATCGCGATTCATAACGGATTAATCAACAAAATTTCTTCTGCACTACTGTCCTCTTGCTACGATGACCACTTGTCGATTGATTGGCTCGGTTGGTACTTACATTGAACATTTCACTTTTGTGCTCACGGTCCTTCGGACGTTTGTAGGTGATGGCTTCCTCCAGAAGCGCCTTGAGATCACTCTCCGCCATGTTATCGATCTGTGGGTTAAGAAAAGAAAAAGAAACGATAGCATTAGTGAAGTTGATAACCGAATAGAACATTTATGATTGCGTTGGTTTCACCAATAAAAAAAAATCTGTGGGAACCTTATGAGGGCCTAACCTTGCATTGTACGAGATTTGCAGAGCCCACATCGTCGCTGTTGGTGTTAATCGGGTGGAGTTCGGTTCGGAGGGTGCAAATTACGTCTATTATATCAATCATTTCGTGAAAATTATACACGGTATCCATTTGGATGGTGCGTTCCAGTCGCTGGCTCCGAGAGTCAAAACGCACACGTGATCCAATCGAGGACAGTGCACAACCGACATCGAATGATTTTTTTTTTGCTAACAATCCATCGAGAAAAAAAGAAACAGAAACGACTATGTACAGAAGAGGGTCTTTTTGACGTGATCCTCGCGTCACACTCAGGCTCTACTACTGACTGGATTGGATTGCAGAGGCAAGCGAATCGCCGTGGCGTTCCGCGAGTGTGCGAGACAAAAGAGCAGTAGAGAGTCCAGCCTGGATGGAAATTTCAAAATCATATGTTCTAGAGACATGCGCACTAGAGTACACTAGGTTGGCAGAACTTTTCCGAGACAACAGAGTGAAAGAAACGTCAAGCCTTTGCCTTTGCCTATGGATACGCAGCAGAATCGGTTGAGCGTACAGTTCGGTTCTGTAAATATACTGATTCTACTGAAGTCGTTTGTTGCATAAACAGAAAATACTGTCTATTCATTGATAAGTGGTGGACTTTTTCCCTTTTTTTCTATTTTGTAATGTGCGATTGTGGTCATAAGCGCAGTGATGAAACCAAATCGCAACTCAGGCTGTGGCGATAAGATAACGGATGCCAGGCTGTGAGTCACCATCGCCGCTACCAACTAGCAGCGGCACCGGCAGTGTATCTTCTTTCTCTGATTGCGGATGTGAAGGCAAAAGCTTCGACAGTTAGGTATGTATCGTTACAAGACTAACTTTGGCGGTAGTTTTTGCCAAACCAACGAACGGATTGACACAACAGCCAAAGCATAAAACACTTCACGCTTGTTGGAGTCCTTCCTTTTTCATTGTCAAAAAAGATGCCGCCCCCACTTGAAAACAGGTGTTGGATTTCGATTGATCGGTTATCGTGGGCTGTTGGTTGTGGAAGGTGGAGAGCTGCAATTGAATTGAAATCATTTACTTTAACAGAAGAGTCATGCATTGATAGCTCTTTCGGTCGTTGCAAACGGTAGTCGGAAGAATTTAGTAGAGGAAAGAACCTAAATGAAGAAATTTTTTTCGGCTGGAGGTGTCTCCTAATCTTACCAGCTTTAAAATATGATTCATGGTACAAAGCTTGCGCTTTCCCAAATTTATAGGTACAACTGTTTGTCATTCTTGGAATGAATCAGTCAAAGTGCAAGCAACTTTAGGTTGATTACGTTTAAAGTGACCAAAAATGTTAAAACTGCATTAGTAAATAAAGTTATTTTCGTTACTTATTAGACGGTAAGCCGAACAGAACTAAATATTAAGGAAAATCGAACAGGAGATCCAAATTTTTTCCAGGGAAAATTCACTGCAACGGATTTCAAGATCACTTACGGTAAGCGAGGAAAAAAATATCAGCAGCTGTTGTAGATCCTCAACACGTATAAGGGTTCCCTTGGCAGCCTGGAGCAAAAGGTCCACAGGGAAAAGTAAACCTCCAAAATGTGGTTCCTAAATGCTTCGACCGTTTCGTCACAGCCGATGAAAGCTGTCGATTTTATGTTTTAAAAATATTGTCGTCTTGTATGTCGTCAGCAAGTTTTTGATTGATGACTTAATTTTTTGACGTTAAAAATCATAATAAAAGCTCTATTACAAAAGTTCAGTCATTAAACGTACATAAAGACATTGAACATTTGACTTAGTCGCGTGGGCTCGATAATCTATCATAACAGTTTGACAGTTGTTATCTAGGAGTTTGAATTGAATTTGTTGACAGACTGTCGGTATGATATGGGGAAAATAAATAAACAAGCTCCCATTACAGCTCAAGTCATCCCAAATTCCTACCTACAGGGTGGCGCAACTCAATTTATGATTTCAAATGCCTGGTTTTTCTGTTTTCCTAGCCATTTTTTGAAAAATTGCTGGTTTTTGAATACAGTTCAAAATTCTCTACAAGAGAATATGAAATGGGAAAGACAACTGGTAAGAAGCTAAGTAAGGAGTAAGGACATTCAACGATGCATTCAAGCTATAAATCGAGCCTACTTTTCCCTCCGCAAGACGTTTCGATCAGGGAGCATACGCCGCCGCACAAAGCTGACGATGTACAAAACGCTAATGAGACCGGTAGTCCTCTACGGACTTAAAACAGTAACTTTGCTTACGGAAGACATACGTGCACTTGCCGTTTTTGAACCAAAGATGTTGCGGACTTTTTTGGCGGAGTGCAAACGGAAAGCGGAGAGTAGCGGAGACGTATGAATCACGAAATACAGGCACTGTTTGGAGAGATTCCCATCGTACATCTGGCGAAAGTTGGTAGACTACGGTGGGCCGGCCACGAAGCAAGGATGCCGGACGACTGTGTAGTGAAATCCGTTCTCTTCAAGAACCCCACCGGCACCAGGAATAGAGGGGCTCAACGTGCACGATGGCTCGATCAGGTTGAAGCCGACTTACGTGTGATGAGACGCGCAACGAATTGGCGACGAGTAGCCCAGGACCGAGTACAATGGTGAGGAATTCGTGATACGGCAAGAGCCACCCCGGATCTCGGCTGAATAAGTAAATAAGTAACTGGTAAGAAGGGGGGCTCTGTAGCCGCAAGGTTACCGAGTCTGCTTTGACAAGCGAATGGTCGTGGTTTCGAATCTTAGTAGAATCAGGCCATTCGATGTCAAAGTGACTTAGCATGGGTTTATTCTCTGGCCCCTCATCACCCTTCCTTCATGCTGAATTATACATTATCCCGAAGACGCTTCTTATGGTTAGTATGCTGGTATGAGGACCTATTGAGGTAATGGTTTTGAACCTCACGAGGACTCACCAGTGCTAACTATAACGAGGCGAAACAGGTTTGGTATAGTAGGGCATGCATCGAAGCAAGGGTAAAACCCTCAACACATAAGCACGCATAAAAAAATATAAGCTTTTCGTTTACTCAATAACGATAAAGCACAGAAATGCGGTGCAGAATACAGCATACACCCGGGCAACATTACAATAGATCAGTAATGTTGTGGTCAAAGTGATAAGCCCATACAAAAAAAACTGGCGCTTTGGCAACTGGCAAATACCTCTGGTCATTACAAACCCCTTCCTAGCGCCTCATGTGGCCATGCCCGGTAAAGCTTTATCCTTAAAATTCAGTATGTAGCTGAGCTATGAGGTACGATGCTGCGTTCACTAATCTAACAGGGTGGCAACTCGATACGAAAAACGAAATTCCCTGATTTTTCCAGGTTTTTCCAAGTGTATTTAAAAAAATTCTAGATTTCATATTGCGATATAATTTTACCCGGAAGTGTGTTTTACTCATTCATATTTGAATTATTTTTCGATCAACGAGGAAGTGAGAAAAGTTATCCATTTACCGAAATTTTCTCATCCAAAATTCACTTCTATCTTTGTTTTCACATCACGTATCCTCTTCTAGAGCAGTAGCTACTGTTCCACCGTATGTTTGTTGTTACGAAATTCGTTGTCTTCAATGACTATTAAATGTGCGTTTCTTGCTTTCAATACAAGCGATTTTAAAATTTTTAATGACTTGAATTTATTTTAAATTTAATTTAATGACTTACACTTTCACGATCAAGTGGTTTTACCGCGCTTTTTACCATTAGCAAATTTCATACCTGACGAAATGACGTAAATTTCTCTTCGAGCCACATATTCGTTTTTCTGTAACCGATGTTAGCTAAAGTTTGACTCTAAAATAAAGTTAAATGGAAAACTTTCATTACAACATTTTTTCCGTATGCCAACCATTCTGCCTGACTTGTCAAGAACAATTTTCGTATATTTTTCACATACAGCGGGTCTTAACCCAACCTACCGAATTGGAGAAAGCTCCCCACTTACTCTATTTCCCTAGGCGGGTTTCCAATACTTTCTGCTATTCTGCCGACAGAAAAATTACACTCCGCACGTGAGTTTCTTATTCGTTCTTTTTTCTGCGCAAGTTAACTCGCAAGCTCATGCCCAAGCGGAGGGTGAAAAATTGATAAACAAAATTGATTTGGCGAAGAGTATCGCTCCACTCTTATCTTCTCGCAGCTTCGAACTCTATAGCGCCCATTGCGGTTAATTTTAGAACCCGCGATGGTGTCATAGACACGCGGAAATGTTCATATTTTTGATTTTCGTTCTCCGAGCCACAAGTAATGCAGGAAAAGCTATTTAATTGAGCTTGTGTTTAATTATAATTTCGCCGCTCGCCCTTGGTAAACTGGGCTGCGCATTCTAAGAAATATTTTAGTTACTTAATACCAGCGTTTGCTGTTCTTGTTTCTGACCAACGCGGCTTATTTTACTTTATATGAATTGATCGGCTTTTACTCCTCCGGGTCCAAGCCAGATCCTAAAATTCCTAACGTGGAAGGTAGAGTTGCTACACTCGTATTTTGGTTACAACTTGTAACCTTCATTAGCCAGTTTAACGACTGTCGTGAGACAATGGAATTTCCCCACATTTTTCTCGATTATTCGAAATTCTACTAAGATTATCGATTTATAATTATTCTATAAAACGTTATTTCGCAGAAACGTCTTTGATGAGGTTTTTGGCTCTGTTCTGCGAAGAGAGTTACGGGAAAAGTCAAATTTTGTCGAGCTGCCACTCGCATTTACTTCGATGTTCTGCGAATCGAGTCACATGCCGCAAAAGGTCCGTCCAAAAACTCTAATGTTATTTGACTTGACTAACACCGAACGAAACGCGAGTGTCTGCAAATTTAAATTTGCCATATTTTCGCGAATCACGGAACTAATTATCGATGATCCAATCTATTGTGTGTGCGTCGTACTTCTTTACCGATTTCGAAGTGTGCTTGGCTACTAAATGAATCGATCATTGCGGTTGTTCGAAAACTTCCCTGATTATTCCAGGTTTTTCCAGGTCATTTCAAATCCCCTGATAATTCCAGGTTTTCCAGGTTTTTCCCGGTGTTTAATAAAATTCTAGGTTTCATATTGCGATATAATTTTAACTGAAAATGTATTTCGATCATTGATATTTGAATTGTTTATCAATCTACGAGGAATTGAGAAAAATTTCCTCACCTACTCTATTTCCCTAGGCGAATTCTTCAATCACTTTCTCTTATTCTGCCGACCAGCAAATTACACTCCTCCCGTGAGTTCCTCATCTGTTCTTTTTCCCGCGCAAGTTTATTCGCAAATTCAGGCGCAAGCGAAGCTTTAGTGCCCATTGCGGCTAGCTCTCGAACCCGCCGTGGTGCTTTTCCTGCCAGCCATGCGGAAATGTTCGTATGTTTAAATTTCGTTCTTCGAGCCATAAGCCATGCAAAAAAGCAGTTTAATTGAGCTAATTTTTAATTTCGCTTTACCACTGGTTTACCACTGGTAGCTGTTCTACTTTCTGACCAACGCGGCTTATTTCACTTTGCATGGATTGATCGGGATTTACTCGTCCGGGTGCAAGATAGAGCCAAAAATTCGTAACGTACTTCTTTATCTATTTCTAAGTGTTCTTGAATACTCAATGAATCGATCATTGGGGTTGTTTGAAAAATTCCCTGATTATTCCAGGTTTTTCCAGGAAGTTGCCACCCTGTGATATGTGTAGGGACGAGCGAGGGAATCTGATCACAAACGAGCACGAGGTGGTCGACACGTGGAAGCAGTTCTTCGATGAATACCTTAATGGCGAAGTTGCAGAAGGAGATGTAACGGAAGGTAACCTAGAAGTGCTCATGGTAGATAGTAAAGTCCCCGACCGATTTCCGATTCCGACTGAGTTCGGAACTGATTTCCCAGAAGTCAAACGTGAAACCGGATTACTGAAGACCAACATAGCTGCCGGTAAGGACCGCTTGCCAGCAGAGCTTTATAAGTAACAGATTGTGTACAATTATTTGTACGAAAAAGTTTCAGAACGCATTTCTTCTACGCAACACGGATTTTTGAAGAGAATCTGTTACCAACGGGTGGCAACTAAAATTTCGGAATTTATTTCACAAGCTGTCAGCAGAAGACAAAGATATTTGAGGAAGATCTGATATACTGAAATTAAAGATGCATTATCCATTGTTAAGGAAAAATTAGTGTACATTTGAAAACGGTCCGTAATCGGCTGTTCGTCGAAGTTTCCGTTTGATGTCGGAACAGGAGCGTTGTACGGCCGTAATGCCAACTTTGCGAATGTATCTCTTGATTCTACCAATCGAATGTTTGCAATTCGTGGCTCTCGATTTGTCGGACTATGGTTTTGGGGTACAAATAGGATCGAATGGGTATTCAGGAACAATTCGGTTAAAACATGTATTGTCCATCCGCTAGATGGTTTTGTAGAAACGGAATCAAATTTTTTCCAGGTTCGTTTGTTCCGCAAGGTAGCCATCTGGGTCCATTGCTGTTAGGGCTGGTGATGAATAAACTTCCAGATATGTTATTCAATGCTTTAATTTTAATATATGCTGATGATGTAAAAATGTTCTTACCAATCAAGACAGACGCTGACTGTCTCAAACTACAACTTGACATGAATAACTTTGGAACGTTTTGCTCGAATAGCGACTCAGACAAATGTTCGGTAATGACATTTTTTTTTTCGAAAAATAAGGAACATCGAGTTTCCATACTCTTACAACGGCATTGTTCGCTACCCAGTAATTATTTTTGCTAGCTCACTTTCTGTTACAAATCATATAAACAATGTTATTAAGGACTGCCTTAAATTATACTCTCTTAAAACGATACGGACGAGCCCTAAAGGACCCGCATGTTTCGATTTCCTGGAAAAACCTGGAAAATCAGGGAATATCAGGGAACTCATTTACGGATCAGGGAAATCAGGGAATATCAGGGAATTTCGAAATATTATTTATCAGCTTCGGAATCGAGGTATTTTCCGGGTAAAATATACGCAGCTTGATCAGTTGAATTAAAACTTGTCCTATATGTGGTGGCGATTTCATTATTTTTTAATATGGCGTGAATTCTTTTATTTGTTTTGCGCCGTACAATTGTTAGATTTCACTCACCGTAGTGCTCGAAATCCGCTGTATACGACCTCACGTTTACCACGGCACCGAAAGAATGCGCAAAGTTCGAGTCGATGTCCTCTTTTAAAAATGGCAAATTAGGCCAGCCAACCACTCCTCTGACCTCGCTAATTACCTTCTTATTCATCCCCTGTGTTAGAGGCTTCACAGCTTGGCCATCGCTCACAATTCTTACCATGTTCCTACCTAAAAGTACTCTTTCCACCAGGCTGCTTGCTGTTTTATCAGTATGGAAGTTGCCAGCACTATCATCGCACAGCACAGGCATGGCTATTCCTCACCGTTTTGTAGATATTCCGAGTGTCGTTGCTGATGAATCTCCCCTTTACGCCGGCGAGGCTGTGTTCTTCATATTCGCATTATTTTAGACTGCGGGCTCTTTTCCCGCAGCCATAATCTTTTTGTATTTGTTTTTGTTCTGGCTTTTGTAGGCTTTTTGCCCTTAAGCAATAATTGAATTACAGTTATAAATTAAACATTGACTTTTTTTGTTTAGATTATAGTCACTTTTATCAGTTTTGGGTTATTCGTGACTTCTACGGGGTTGGGATTTGAACCCGTGTCCTCGGCGTGAGAGGCGTGAATGCTAACCACTATGTCGGGACTGACCCCTACATTGACTTAAGTAAATTATAAATACATAAAATCCTTTTCCTTTTTTTTTCCTTTTTTTCGGGTTATCCAACTGGTCGCTTAATAGCGTATAAAACTCTGCGCTGGGCCCTTTTGTGTTGTCAACAAAGTGTCAGGGAGACCTCAAACATCAATTCTACCTGACGAGACAGGCACTGGCGCCCACTAAAACACAGGTAGAGCCCCAAGCATAGCCGTCACGCCTATACCCGCAGGAGGAGGCGTTTCGGCCCTGCGCGGACTCCACGAACTGACTCTAAGATCTCTCTGCCAAAGGCCGGAATGTCATATTTTAAATATAATGATGATGATGACGATGATGATGATAATGATGATGATAACGATGATGATGATAATGATGATGATGAGAAGAAAAATAATAGATCGAATTTGTAAATGTGCTTTGGACTTTTTGTACCACTCGAGTTGCAATATGTGGTATAGTGAAGAAGTGGAGGATTCATCAGCCCCGCCTGACACCGGTCTTCAACCGCGCGCGCCCGCTTTCAGTTTCCCAACACAAATAACCACAAATGAACCAATAGGTAAGACAAATTTCGGAGCATTAGTGGTTATCAACTTATCAGGGCAAATTTAATCTTTCATCCCCTTAGCATTCACAGTGCATTCCCACGATATAAAGTAAATTGAGCGCAGCACAAGCTGGACGTTCGCGGTAGTCGACAGAAGCTTCAAAATATAGACTCGCCCGCCTTCCAACCCTCGAGACCAATGTGCTGTAAAGCTCTGGGCTTAAACGTCTCTTTAAGACTCGACCCCTTCCCATCGACAGAGCCCGCGGGCGGCCATCAGAGCTCAGGACAGCCACGGGGCCAGTGCAAAAATCCTACTTTATCTAGCAGCACCGCCGAAACTCGAACACGCGAATTGACCTAATTTTCCCATCTGCTACCTAAGAAGTGCTATTACCCGTAATCATTACAGCGTGGTCCTTCGGCATCGGCATCCAATCGGATCTGGTATCCCGCTTACATCCCCTTACTAACCCTAAGCCCCCGACCAACTCAATCAATCCGACATTTTTCGGAGATATTTGTGACAGTTGTGATAAATAGGAATGAATCCCAGAAAACTTCATTTATTGTCAGAGATCCCCATACTGGCCTTATTCTTAAACGGAATAAAAGCACTTTCTGAACAACGCAACAATCACATTTGGTAAATTTTTACCCCGAGTCCCACTTGAAATCACAAAAGTATTTTGATATATACCCACATTCAGAAGTAAACGTGACCGCTGTTCATTTACTGATTAGTTAAAAAGCCCTACACCACGACAAGGTTCAGTTTTATCGTAGGGAACAAGCTAGAACTGGACTCCGATTACCTACTTATAACATGGAGAAGAAAAAATCGAGCTTGTTCCAAACAATACAACTGTGGTTTTACGCCAAAACAAAATATCATTAAAGCAGCCTGCTATTATTATTATTGTAATAGTATAAGGCCATTACAAATATTTTATAAAGTTTTTGTCCTTCCGGTGTTGGGCCACTGAAGGGGGGGGGGCGAAAAAAAACAAAGAGATTTTTTTAATCGAGCAAAAAAAATATTGATTTTAGGCATTTTTATTTACAGTTTAAAAGTGAAAACCAAATCTATTCTTGCTTTTAAAATATACGTTATTATTTTCCATGCAAAAATCGGCCGAAAAAAGACAAAAGCAAAAGAAAAATTTTTCGGCCGATTTTCAGAAATTTCGTTGTTCGAATTTCCATTTTTGTTTCGTGCTAAAAGCATTAACTCAACTCGTACACTCAGTTTTCGAGTTTTTCAGGCTGTGGAGACAATTGATTTCATGAAAAAAAATTAACTCTTACCCTACAAATTATTATTTTGCCCCCCGATTTTTCAAACCAATTTCTAAGGGGGGAGGGGGGGGTGACAAAAACTTTTGAAATTATTTGCAATGGCGTAATTGTTTTGAATTAAAAGTGATCTATTTTCATTTTAGAATCTAATTTTTATATAGCAATAAATACCACTATTCCAATGGTAAATTTCAGTAGCAAACATGAAATTTCTTTTTGTACGCAAAACGGCCATAAATATTATTTAAATCTTTTTTTTTTCTGCGTTGTATATCGCAAAAAAGACGACTTAAACACGATTCTGGCGGCCGTATAAGACGATAGTGACAAAATTCAATTACGTGGTAATGAACTACGGAACCTATGTCAAGGTAACGACTTCTTGGGCACTAGTTTTGTACGGCCACCGCAAGGGGAAAAGGTGACAGAGTATTTCAAGCATATGAAACTGTTGAAGCAAGCTAAAGAATATCTGTTTCAGCAGGGTATGTATGTATACCTGTGGTTCGAAAAGCTATCTATTTATTGCCAGAAAATTTACGTAAACGAGTGTCTAGCTGGAAAAATGGCTGCTGCCTTACCGGAAGCAACATGGTTTTTTCGTGCTATTTTGGCCGAATTTGGTATCCTACCCTTACGGAATGAAGTCGTATGCCGTTAACAACTTATAGCTGGTACGAAAGAATGAAAGCCTGCCCAATTCGCCAGAGCTCTGCCCAACCAAATGAGAAGTAATGGGTCAACGTCATGCGGAACCTGAAGAAGACCAAAAACTGTTGGATGCGAGAATCAAGCATACTGGTGTTCTGCGGCGAATAAACAAAGTACAGAAACAGCACAACTATTCCAGCAAATGTTGCCCCCATTAATGTTTTTGGACTTAACGGGCAGTGTCAAATATATTGCCGCCAATGTTATGGGCAGTAACAAAACAAATATTGCCAATTTTTGCAAGTTTACCTGCTACTTTTTCAACAATAAAAATTAAATGTTCGCAGATATTTTGTTCAGGTAGCACAGCATAGGTATAAACATTTAACAGTTGATATTATTGTCAACATTTATAATATAATGCTTTGTTAATTTAATGCCTCAAGGCTTGGGGTTTGATTCCTAAAAATTTGGCAACTAAACAAGTTATACTCAAAATATGATAAATTCATCCGTGTACAGTAGACTCTCAGAAAAGTTAACTCTCTGAAAAGTTAATTGTTCAGAAAAGTTAAGCGTATATCAGCTCTCATGCAACGCTCTAAAAAGTTAATTTTTGCCTTAACTTTTCTGAAAGTTTGAATTTATTGGTTGTCCAAGCGTTTCTTCACACACGTGTGTTTACCTTCTATCTTTATTTCTCATTCTTCGGCTTATTGTCACCTTTCCACAGTTTCATACAGAGTCGCATCATAACTGGGATTAAATGAAACTCTTGTATCGGACAGTTGCAACAATAGTTCAATACGGGCATATAGTTACTTCAGGATTTTTAAAAATATACTGGAAAAGCGCAAACTCAGATTGAATTTAAACTGCAAAAGAAGGAACAGCAAGGAACTAAAAATTAGCGCGAACGCTTATTTTTAATCAAAACGTAGACTACGAAAAAACAAAAGTAAACTAGTGTAACCGACTGTTTTAAACTTAGTGAAAGGTATTATTTTATAAAAAACTATGAAACTATAATTTCATAAAGATATTGCTACATATTTCTTTCCATTACAACTTCCAGGTACATAAAAATATGTATCCTATATCCCGGAATGCATTTTTAGCTTTTTTATTCATCATTTTCAATGACTTTTAGGACTACTCAGAAAAGTTAATAGTTCGGAAAAGTTAATCGACCGATTCCCCAATCGATTAACTTTTCCGAGAGTCTACTGTAATTATATTTTATATCAGCTATACCGATGTAGATAGTCATTATATAAATAAAATATCGAGGACAGCCAAATTTGCTGGTTCAAATATTGATTGAATCAATCTTTTTCCCTATAAAATTAACACATTGCTTAATTAATTCAAGAGTCAAAAATTCTCTGGTCACTGAAAATTTCGCTCTGAAAATAAAATACTTAGCAAGGTTGGCTAAAAACACCTTCTCCAAATGAATTATAGCGTTGTTTCGGGCATATATAATAGGCGAAACGCTCACTGTTTTTCCTGATATGCTTAGCTGTTATCTTTCTCAACACTTTGCGGCTTGGTAAGCAAAAAAATCAGCAATCGTTTGCATGCGAGGCTTCTGCTTTAAATGAATTCTAACCAGCATGTCGAAACAAACGATCACACGGCGGAGACGTCACGCAATTTTATACCATATTTTACTTTCAGGACATCAAGTTGGTTTAGTTTTAAGTGAATCGAATAATGTCTGACCCGTTGGGACGGGGAAACTTTGTCACGTTTGATTCACGTTTAAAACGGAATTGAACGAACGTTCCATTCCTGAAAAAATACTGACTTGAGTTGAGTTTCCTGCCAACCAACTGGTGCAAAGTACTTGTGTTAACCACTGCCAAATTACGGTGAACATTAATAAAGAAAAATTAAGAAAGTATTAAGACGAAAATAAGAATACTACCGCCCGACAGGACCGTAATCATCCAATTGAGTAAGCATCTTCGGATAAGATGTACAGAAATTCTTATAGGAAACCACAATAAATCATACATGCGTTCATTACTCCCGCTTCTGTTGGGCACAATCCAACGGGAACAAAAAGCAGATTCAAAACAGAGAAACAACAAAGTTTTGCCGTCTTGCTCTACCGAACGCGCACGAATCGTGCCGCACTCGTCGCATTACTGCATTTTTTGACACATCGCCATATTTGTGTAGACTTTCCAACAGCTCCACTTTTGTTCCATTGTATCGAACCAAGGAATCCACCAACACCAGCTAGCGTACTTGAGCGAATTATTGCCTTCGCAACGTCATAACAGCATTGAGCCGCCCCTGTGTTGGGGAGGAGGCCTGAAAAGTCAAAAACAACATCATCCATACACTGAGCTATCACAGCGACAGCAGCAGGCACCCATACAGACAGGAGTGGCCAACTCTAGACGAACATTTCAAATGGCAGTAGCAAGTGGTGAACACTTTGTTGCACTATTTCATCAACTTGGTTTATAGAATAGAGTTGAGAACAATTTTAAAAACTACGGCTGTTCCAGCTTAAAATCACATAAAATCGTCTTAATTCACTTCTAAAGAATAAGCGATTATCCTCAGAAAAGTCTATTTCACCCGCACGACCAGCCGTAAAGTTAGTCCTGCTGGTGCTGAGTATCATATCACACTCACACTCTAGCGACATTTTATCTAGCGGAGGAAATGCGAGCAACACAAAAATACAATCGATTTTCCTTGTCTCGCTGCCGTCCTGCTCGGTCGCCAGCGACGGATGATGATGACGACGGGCTTACGTACGGTACTACGGCGGAATCGGACAGAATGACGGGCAATGGAAAAACGGTGCCAGCAAGTAGCACGGAAAAAAGTCACCGATCAACGACCGTCGACAGTATCTACTTTTTTTTTGCAATAAGCGGCACACAATGGAAGAAACAGAATAATTGTTGGAACTACTTTAATTTCACCTTCCTAAAAATGTTTTCATAAATCGACTCCGCCGGAGTCATATCGGACTGGATTTCTGTTCTATTTACAGGCCGGACGATGACGGACGTACAGCCGACGAAAGTCGACAAGAAATGATGACGGTAAAGTACAGGTTCTCCTAAGTGAAGTATCCGAAACCAGAGAGCATGACCGTACGCGTGGCTCCTTTTCGATTAGAGAGACACAGACAATTCTCTACTAACCACCAATGGATTGATTTGATAGACTTTCTGCTTAGGTGTATGATTGCAGAAGTTAATTCCCGTAAAATATTCTGGCAATCAATGGGGGCAAAGGAAATAATTTTTCTTTTTGTTATAAATATTTCATCAACTTGTGATTGAAAATCAAGTTCTTGCAGTAAACCGCACACAGCGTCAGTTTTGGGTAATTTAAGACTGCACATTTTCGCATTGATTGGAACAAGACACACATAAACTTCGCTTCGGCTTAAGGAAAAAGCAAACGACAATTGACCTGTAGAAGAAAGAATAAAATTATAGTGGGTATCTCCACTTGTTTGAAGATACTGAAATATGAGCGTGAAATTTATGTATCTTCTCATCGCAAACACATATTCGCACAATGGAAACAAAATAACAAAATATGGAATCCAAGATATTTAATAAACTATCCTAGGAAACAAACTTGGCTATCTAGTAAACTTGTCAGATTAAATTTAAAACGCTTATTACTGTCTTACCACTTGATGGATTTTATCCATGCTCTTTTGGATAGATAGGTAACATCTTAATAAAGTTTAGCTAATCATACACCAAGCTCGTGTTTTTTGTCTTTCTTGACCTTTTAATGAGGTAAGGCAGATTTTCGAGAGCGAGACGCTCCACGACGGACCAAATGCTCACCTTGCGATAAATCCTCGATTTATTCCGGGAATTCAACTTGCAGACTCACCATTTGTTCATAGATTTCAAGTCGGCGTACGATTCAGTTAAACGAAACGAGCTGCGGTAGATTATGCTTGAATATAGTTTACAATAAAACTGACTAGGTCGATATGTGCTACCCTCGATGGTTGAAAATCAAGCGTCAGGATAGCGGGTGAGATATCGGACTTAGTTGTGACGTTAAATGGTTTAAAGCAAGGTGACGGATTATCGAATATGCTGATCAACATTGCATTGGACGGCGCTAGTCGGAGGGTAGGTGTACAGAGAAGCGGTACCATCATTACGAAGTCTCAGCTGCCTCTAGGTATCATCGGTGTAAACCGTAGAGTTGGGGAAGAGTGTACACGCATCGTAGGGAGCAAGCTGCGAGGATAGCGCTTATCATAAATTCTACCCAAACAAAGTATGTGGTTGCTGGCGGAAGGCGTGGTAGCCCGTCGGGTTGTGGAGATGCTTTTGTAGTGATCGACGAATTTGTTTACCTTGGTATGTTAGTGACATGTGACAACGATGTGAGTCGTGAAGTAAAAAGGCGGGTAGCAGCTGCCAACAGGGCCTTTTACGGATTACGTAGCCAGCTGAGATCCCGTAGCCTGCAACTCCGTACAAAACTCGCGCTCTATAATACGCTAATTCTCCCGGTGGTACTCTACGGCCACGAAGCGTGGACGTTGAAAGAGAACGACCAATAAGCTATTCGCGTTTTTGAGACTAAGATTCTGCGATCAATTCTTGGTGGCATATTAGAATTACACTCAAGTCGCTTTTTACGCGAAGGATATGTCCCGCTTAATCAAAACCGCGTAAATTCCGAAGTTCGCGTAAAAAAAACAGCGTAAATTCCAAAAATCGCGTAAAAAACCGCGCAAATTCCGAAATTCGCGTAAAAAAACCGCGTAAATTCCAAAATTCGCGTAAAAAACCAAAATTTCACGTAAAAGAACTTTGTGGATTTCAACACTCCGCGAAAAAATAGACGTTTTGAGCACATCCGCGTAAATTCCGAAAATCGCGTAAAAAACCCGTAAATTCCACAATTCGCGTAAAAAAACCGCGTAAATTCCAAAATTCGCGTAAAAACCGCGTAAATCCGAAATTCGCGTAAAAATAGTCGCATAAAAAGCGACAACGGCAATACGAGCACAGTCACAGAACAGCACAGTGACACAGTCGTACACGTCTGCAGTTCCCGGTCGGTCGTATTCAACAGTTGCTGAGGAAAGGCAAGTATGCTGAGCGTGTGTTGGAGCTGGAGCACTCGTTTCGCTGCCGTGATGGAATATCTGGCTGCCGAAGTTCTGGAATTGGTAGGAAATATGCTGCTCGCGACAACTAAACTACCAGAATTATCATCATTTGCAGCTGGCCATCCGCAACAACGAAGAGTTGTACAAATTGCTGTCCGGTGTCAGCACTGCTCAGAGAAGTGTTTATCCGAACATCCAACATCCAAGTTATTTTGTTGCTGCCCAAGAAGACGGAAAAGACGGCTAAAATTTCCAACATATCACGTCGACAAAATGTTCTTTTAAGGACGAAACATAATGTTCATGAAGATTTGAGAAATTTTCGCTCACTGATTTTAATTCTATTTAATTCGATTGATTCTAATTGTTCGCTTCTTATCAAATAATTTTAACCGATCACCTCACGCGCTTCTGTTCGCTTGTTGCTGCTGCTTGAGTTGGCCGTCTCGGAAGGTATCAAAGCAGCCAACAAATATACCAGCTCCAAGTAAATGTGTTCGGTCAAGCGTCAAAATGCATAAAACCATGGATTTAATAAAATGAAATAGTTTTAGTAACATCTTTTGCATCTTCATATAAGAATTTGTTCGTTCTTCAAAGAACGGTTTTCGGTAATTGATGAAACCTAGGAAACTTGGAACATAGGGCTTTTCACTCGGTTTTGTTTAGCAACACAAATTTATGCATCACCAATGCTACAGTAATAATACGTAGCGTAATTTTTCTTTGGCCGCAAAAGGCGAACGGCTCACTGGTAACTTTGCTCTTTTGTTCCGACTGAAATTGAAATGCTACATTTTATTTAACGTAGATGATAGAATGAAGGACCATGAAAAATAGGTGTGGCCGATTCTTGTCGCTTGCTCTGCTACATAACACGAGGTCCGGCGAACAGCATTATTCAAACGCTAGCTGAGCTACTGCCAACATCTTATTGTCTGGACGCGACAAAGGAAAAAGCACCAAGGGCAAACGAGTCACGCTCGACTCGTGCACGTCTGCAGTTCCCGGTCGGGTCGGTCGTGTTCATCGGCTGCTGAGGAAAGGAAAGTATGCTGAGCGTGTGTTGGAGCTGGAGCACTCGTTTCGCTGCCGTGATGGAATATCATCCTCCGTCACTTGCAGCTGGCCACTTGGAGTGGTATTTCATCGTGACTCAGGGAACAGCTTCATCGATCGCATAGCTGCTGAGACTTTCCGGTTGGTCCGTTGCAACAAGCCGTACCTGGTTTGCGGTTATCGGTATTCCAATTTACCGAACAGATAATTACGTTAAATGCGTTAGTGCAAGTTTATTGCAAGCTGGAGTTATGGTAATCAAACAATCGGTTCTTTTAAGGGCCACACAACGATTGAAGAGTTTGTTATCATAATAACACAGGCAACGAGGGAAAAGTTAAATTTTTCGCCATTGCGGATGACCAGCAAATGACGGAAATAAGTTTTCTGGTCATGGGCGACATTTTCTGCGACTTCCAAACCGTCTGCAGGTTGTAAATCCCTTGTTATCAGTGTTCTTTTGTAAGCCGCAGAAAAGTTGCGCAGAATTTTCAACTTTTTGAAAACTCGCGCGTACCGTCTACCGATTACTAGAGGAAAAGCACTATTTAACGTAGAAACAGATCATAAAAGTTTATTTACTGTTTGGTTTGTTAGATGTACAACCCTAGACACTCGTTGTGTTACACCTGAATAGGTTACAAACCATTGTAATGTATTTATTATATTCTTCTTCAATTAGCTACCTTTCAATAAACACGTGCTAAACTACGCTCTGCTATCAATTTTATTATGGTTTAGCGCGACTTGGTTTCGTTTATATAAAATAGTCAAATAGTTCAAGTCAAAGGACTGGCCACTTTGTCGGTGGATACGGAACTTACTCAGTCATTGAGGCTCAAGTACATGTTTTGACTTTCATCGTGCCTGTCTTTAAATTCTAGTGTAATTTCTAGTGTCACATAATACGTTTGGTTAATTTCGAATTGCGTCCATTTTCATATTCCGTATTTACTGAAAATTACTCTGGCCATATATTCGGAACTGATTAGCCGAATCCAACCATAATCAATAGCGACATATTGGACATTATTGCTTTTCATTTCGCGGTTGTAGACTGACTGGGGCCAAAATTAGGTGCCGGTCTTACCCCCACACGCGCGTTTTAGTTCTAACAAACACGCCGGCATGAGTATCTCCTACGGACTCTCGCTCTTATTTTTTCATGCACTGCGACAAGTTTTTGCGAGTGTGTATTTAGCTATCGGCCACAGTCGCCGCTCTCGCTCGTCATTGCTATCCAAGCAGCTGACACCGATCACTCGCGAGGGCTCGCAGTCTTATCCGCGTGTGTAAGTGAGGGCGTAAGGTGAACAAAAAAGAAAAAACCTGATTTAATCCACCTAGTGGTGAAAGGAACCTTTTTTATATGGTCTTACTTGCTATTTGAGATAGAAATCGACACGTTTGGTTTACATGAAATTTTTGGAAATTTAATAAGGTTACAAAATTTGAACTATGCATAATTTTCTGTAACGCCATTCTATTTGATTCACAACAATAAAGTTTTCTTGAATAAATTTCATCAATTTTTTTCACGCTGTTGTATTTTGTACAACATGTGTAGGTTTTTGAATGCCATATTGTTATATAGTTACAAATTGTATATTACGTATATACTAACGTATATTCTTCAATCACCTTGTTATGAGCAAAATGTCAGAATTATTCAATGCATTAATACTTTAAATTGTTAGGAAAATAGATTAGCATATATCATGTTTAAAATGTATCCGTCTGTTGATAGTCGAATAATTCGGGGTCAAAATCAGCGTATTTTTTATAATCAAAGTTCTACAGTTCCTAAACAAGCAAACTTAGAGGTATACTATGTTCAGCAAAGTTGTGTATTTTCATTATTTATACATCTTTGTAATACATGAAAAAGTTATACAACAATTACAAAAACAGCTGAAATAGAAAAACTGATTTTATAAATTTATATACAATAAATAAGATCTCTTCGTTGAAGAGATAGAAGGTTGCTGTCTTCAGCGAAATTTCTTGTAATAATATGCTCTAAAACTTTGCAGAACACATCAATGTGTTATATTGAAACTGAAGGAAAATAATTTTTTAATTTCAGTTTTAGGGGGATTAATCAAAATTCAGATTCTACCAGACGATAGAGCTTTCAATTTTAAGAAACTCTTCCAAAGATTTGATACACTTAAAACCAAGTTTTCCTAGTCAAAACTCTAGTGCGCACATTTTCTATGGTTTTGGGCTATTGTGCGCGCGAGTAACTGTGTTATAAAAGTTGGCGCGAGTGTTCGAGGGTTAGACTTGACCGGTAAAACCAATTCTTATGAAATTTTGCATATATATTCGTAATGTGAAAACCTCTCGTTTGATATTAAAATAATTGAAATTAGGTTATTTGTCTTGGTTATAATTATAAATTATTGTTAATTTTAGTGTGGTGCATTCAATTACTCATAACTTTCAAATTAAACATCCAATCAAAAAACCATTCAATAGTGATCTATCCGGCTATATTACCTGCCAAATGAAACTAATAGCGCGTAAATCGGTTTGGCCATCTCTGAGAAACAGGCGATCATTTGAACCTTGTCAAAACTGGTTTTTTAAGGCTAACTTTTAAACCACTTGTTTGTTTTTAATAAAAATTGGCGTGAAGTTTAGCAACAGTAAAAGCTTTTATTTGGTACTAAGGTCGATGAAATCGGTTATGTGGTTCCGGAGAAAATCGTGTCACGTAATTTTCACATGTTTGCTTATAACTTTTAAACTAAAGTCGGACCACGAAACAATTTAATAGTGATATACTAGGTAATAATACCTTTCGAATAAAAGTTATAGCAGACGAATCGGTTCAGCCATCTCCGAGAAATAGGCGATTGAAAATTGAAGCGCACACACATACAGACACACACAGACATACACACACACACACACACACACACACACACACACACACACACACACACACACACACACACACACACACACACACACACACACACACACACACACACACACACACACACACACATTGCTCATTCGACGAACCTGATCGATTGGTATGTGTGACACGGCCCTCCGGGCCTCGGATCAACTTCGCGTTTTTCGACCAATTCCTAAACCTTTGTTATATTGTATAACAAAGGTAAAAAGGCAAAATTAGTATCAATGTATCCTAGTATTCCGCTAGCCCACACGGGCTGTTGACTTCCCACAAGTTAGTGAGGCTTTGTAAGCGGGCTGTGTGCAGAAAGACACTTCGAGGCTGTGCGCTCGCTAGTTAATAGGTAGCAGGATGTATGCACGCAGCATCGGTGGTTGCTTATCGTACGCTTGCGGAAGTTGCGTGTAAAATACTCGCACGCCGCCGCCGAACAAAAATGATTCCTTAGAGGTTTAGAGGCGAATTCACGAAAGTATAAAACCTCTCAAATAAAATAACAAAAATGATTCCTGCGCCGCCGCCGCCGATAATCTGACCGGCGCACACCTCTAGTAGATAGCAACCTGATGGACAAGGCAGAAGATTTTCAGGACCATGCCAAAGCAAATCCCTAAGAACCATACGGGTAAACCTTCTCTGGAGCGTTCGATTATCCAGGTGAGCTACTGGGGATGCCAAATTACGTTTGAGTTTTCAAGTACTGCAGGACGGACTTTTTTTTATAGGAGCCTGCACCACTGCGACCTTTAAAAAAAGTCTGTCCTGTACTTGAAAACTCAACCAATCGATCGGAACATCTTCTAAGAATTGGCTCAAATGAAGAACGCTACTATGTATTTCGTAAGTGTACACTATTAAAAACTGAAAATCATGAAGCATTGTCCAACTAGAAATCCTGGCATTCTGATTGGTCGAAGAAAAGACGTCATCATGGTTAGCATGTGTTTTTTGTTGAAAAGAGACAGAAACTCCTCGTCCCAATAGGTCGAAGATTCTTTACGGCGCTTAAACCTGTACCAATTTGATATCTGTGCTTGGGAAGTACCTCAGAGTGCAAAACCACCCCTATTCTTCAACCGATGTTATCGTTTCCGCATTAACCTTAATCCAATGTGATGTCCTGAAGGTAAACAATTTTCTTAAAGTTTAAAACCACCCCTTTTCTTCAACCGCCTTTAACATCTAGGATTGAGATTAGTCCAAATTGATGTCCTGAAGGTGAAACGTCATCGAAAAGTGAGCGGTCATCCTTTCCTTTTGCCAGATTGTATCCATATAGGTACTGCAAGAATTTGTTCGAAACTGTTGTCTTGCATTTGTGCATGTAACGTAAGATAGAATTCTCAAAGCAAGGAAAATCAACGACTCTTTTATCCGGGAATAGTTTAGAACGTTTCATTTGATGCTTTACATCAGTTAGTTGCTAGCAATTCTTTACATATTTTGCATAGTCAAGCATTACATTAAGATTAATTCCTTTCAAAAATGATGGACAAGACAAGGTAGGAGGGACCCGCATTGATGCTAATGTTTATTTGACTGTCAACTCAGTATAAGGCAGTAAGGTACGAAGCATTTTGCAAACAACTTTAACTTATTGAGTAGCTTTCAATCATGGGAATGAATAAAACGGACATGCGAAAATTTGGATTTCTTAACCTGCAGCACAACCAAACCATTTTAACATAACAATTTTTTGATATCATCAAATCAAATACATAAATACATAGCTGTTTAACTAAATAGTGTTTGATGTTGAAGTAAGATTTGAGGCGCTATTAACATTCATTCGAAAATAATTGAATATTCTCAACCTGCAGTCTCAACACACCCTATATATGCTGCATGTAGCATATAGCATGAAGAATCGTATTATTACATGCATGGATATATGCTACTATCGCCACAAAGAGACTTACGTAGTCCTGCGTCACCTATATGCGGTCGTGTCTTGTACATAACCTCTGATTTTTTTTTTTCAAAATTTGACCACTGTGGGCTGAGACGGTACTGTCAAATGAATCAAAATCGAGTCAAAGTGATTGAACCATTCTTGTCTCACCTTGTCTGCCGGACGAATTTAAATTACAACAAATCGAAGTTTCATTTAAAGCGGCCTTAACTCATTATGCTTACTATGCTATCGAATTGACTGGACTGTCATTCCATTTTGGAGCAGCGAAGTAGTGAGATTTTCATTATCTATTTCATTAATTGGTCGTCTGCATGTTGATCAAGCAACTTTCGGCAGCGATGAAGTCAATTAGCAGAGTCTGCTCAAAACACAAATATTCAAACAACCCCGTCTATTTATTTATTTATGGTTCGTAAAATTCAAAATGGGAAGTCCTCGTATTTGTGTCTCGTATCCTTCCTCTGTGTCTGAGACAAGAAACGACAACCGTCGAAAAATAACAAAATAAAACGTTTTTCTGCAACACGTTCAAACTTTGGAGTGCACTGTATGGAATCCATACAGTGCCTGTAGCCAATACGCCAGCCAGTGACACTGATTGGATCATCCATATTTTTCAAACAAACTCCAAAAGCCAAGGATTTCTTTATTGGAATAAAAATTTACTCTCTTTTCTTCTCCTTCAACCACGTTGTCGAAGCGAAATTAAAAATGTTCAATGGTTCATTCTGAAAATGCAGCAACATTTTGCGATTAAGCGTGGGATGTATTGCTAGATAAATTGAATGCGTATAGACTGACGGAACGAAAATCACGTAGACATCTCTAATTCATTTGTCATAAACCGCAGAGCATCGGCTGTTACTGCATTTGGTGTTGACTCATTCTAGTATAGGTTATTGTATAGCCAGTATTATAGAGGTATTGGAATGGATTTTTGCTGCCCTGCATTGGCAGCGATACGGTCAATAAAGTGTACATATTGGATAAGTCTCAGAACATACATCATTCTTTTCCGATTTTATTTTCCTAGTATAAATATTGAAACGTAATTTAATACAGCTATGGATTTTAATTACAAAAATTTTACTGTAATGCATACTCCAGTTTTTCTCTGACTAACTCTAGCAAGTGATGTCAAAAATACCCCAAATAAGTATAGAACTTATTAAATCACGACCGTGATTGGACAAAGGACTAAGGAATAGTAAAACCTCCGAAA